>NC_045478.1:21591636-21949069 GCF_009650955.1 Corvus moneduloides
CTACTCTTTTGTTTCACCTGGGTGGTGGACAGTCAGTCCCCAACGTTTGGACAGAGAGGCTGCTCTCTTCGGCTGTTCTTCCTTCTGCCGGAGAAACCCCGGGATCCCAAGCCCACCTTCCCTGCCCCGCTGGGAGCTGAGCCGTGGCCACCCTGCCCCCGCCGTTGCTTTGAGCCTTCACTACGTTGTAGCCGTGCTCGCCCTGCCTCTCCAGACCTCCGGGGGGTTCCCCACGTGGATACATCTTGTCTGCCATCCGGGATTTGTGCTCGTCCCTGCCATTCCAGCCTGCCGTTCCAGCCTGCTGTTCCTGAGGGTCCGGCCGGACACCGGGATCGGCTGCCCAGGGGTTTGGGAAGCCTTTGTTCCATCCCTCCCCGGGATCCCAGGGCACCGGTGCCGCGTGCTCCCCGAGCTCGCTCCGGAGCGCCCCCTGCAGCCGCGGGGGAACCATCGCACCTGCCCTGCTCACCGGGAGCCGCCAGCGCCCCTGCCGGCTGCGAGCGGAACTGCACCCGAGGGGAAAGGGCCTGACAGCCGAGAGGGCTGGGACTGGGTTTGTGATTGTTTGCTGTTACTGCCATAGTTATTGTTGTTTGTTTGACTGGTTATACACATATAGATATATAATAGTAAAGAATTGTTATTCCTATTTCCCCTATCTTTGCCTAAAAGCCCCTTGATTTCAAATTTATAACAACTTGGAGGGAAGGGGAGTCGCATCTGCCATTCCAAGGGAGGCTCCTGCCTTCCTTAGCAGACACCTGTCTTTCAAACCAAAACACTAAGTCACCTTATTTTTAAAGTAGTCCTCGACTTTTTATTGACACTAGATCATTTTTAGAAGTATTTTGTAGGACTGAAATAATCACTTTCAAAATAGGAAAGAGTTAATATCTACAAAAAAAATCCCTCACTTTCCATTGTTGCTTTCAATTACCTATCTTTGACTATTGCTACTTAAATCATCAGCTACCTTGCAGTTATGCCCATAATCTTTGGTCTGTAAGTAAGAAGTAACTTAAAACAGTTTATGATAAAAAAATTCAATCAACGCTTTTATGTTTTTCCTTCACCAAGGTCACAGAGTTTTTAGCTCAAACCTTCTAGCCTATCTCTAAATGTGTACTTTCAGTGTCCAATGCTATAAAATCACCACACGTAAATGCAAGAGATCCTTAAATTGAAATAAAATCATAGCCAGAAAAGAATGGTTGTCTGTTGGTTTCCCAGATGGGTAACTAACTGATTTATCTTTTTTCCTATGAGTTTATCACTTCAAGGCTTTTTTTTTTTTTAAGTACTTATATGTTGAACTTGAATCAAGGCCGAACCCCTTCTGTACTACTGTGGCATTTGCATGCCTCCAACAGAAAACAAACTCAATTATAGTTTGCTGTTAATTTCAAAACAACCTTGTTGCTCTGCTGTGAAAATCCTAAATATAAACCTGTTCTTTTTACTCCATGTTTCCTATCCTATAAGCTATATTTCCCCTGTATTAGGATTCTGAATAAAAAGCTGTTCTTTCATTACCTTGAAGAACACTGCATTAGGAATCAGGTATAAACAAATCAGAGAAGTTATAAATCACAATGTCATGTAAATTCTCCCTCTCACCTCCCATTTCAGTGGGAGTTTTGCCAGGCCCTAATTTATAAGGAATGGTATAGATTCACTACAAATGAAGACAGTTTTAGCTTAAGAAATTACTCCACAGTTGTGCATATTCAGCACACCTTTATCATAGAGCAAATAAATAGCCTATTTTGAAAGGACAATTAGTTCCCAATACTATCACATATCATTGCATAGAATAAGTTTACTGGTTTATCAATCTTTTGAAAATATGCCTTTCATTACTGACTACACAAAAGAAGTACGAGAAGTACTAATCTAGAAAACCAAATTGAGTATAAAACATATAGAACTACAGAAGTTGAAATTTCCAAGCAATCTTCTATTACAGTAATGGTGTGCTGGTTTTGGCTGGGGTAGAGTTAATTTTCTTCCCAGTGGCTGGTATTGGGCTGTGTTCTGGATCTGTGCTGAACACAGGGTTGATAATATAAAGATGTTCTGGTTATTGCTGAGCAGGGCTTACACAGAGCCAGAGCCTTTTCTGATTTTTGTACTGCCACGCTGATGAGGAAGTTAGGGGTGAGTGGGAGGCTGGAAGGAGACACAGCTGGGACAGGTGACCCAAACTGACCAGAGGGATATTCCAGACCAATTGATGCACATACTGATTCACAGACTTGACATACTGGCTTGACCTCAGACCTGCCTTGTCACTATTAACTTTCCTGGTGTCACTGGACTGTTGGTTGAACCTGGTTACTGTTAACAGGCATGTTCTGCTCTTCTTTTTCAGGCACTGTGGGACTGCTTCCACAGTGATGACACAGCTCCTGTGCCTGCCTTGTCCCAGCTAGACTTCCCTCACCTTCCCTTTGCTGCTCTCCCAGACACATCTGAGCTCAGTCAGGCATCCTGCCACATTTGCTTAGCTTTCTGCATATCAAAATAAGCCATTCTTGTGCTTTGAGAGGTTATTCTTGAAAACCAGCTCTTCAGAGCTCCTTTGCAATTCAGACCAATCCTCTAATTAATCCTACGAAGCAGAACCCTGAACAGGACAAACACCTGTTAATATGTAGCACACAGTTCTAACCCTACTCATCATTCTGCTCACTTCTTTCTGGACTTTACTCTCCTGCCCCAGACCACATCCACTATCAATTCTTCCCTGTGGGAAAGTAAAAAGGAGAGCTGAGCATCTCCCCTGGAGAAATCTTTTTATACTCTTGGGAAACATACTTTTCTATTTCAAGTCAGTTTAACAACCTTCTAGTTATGGCAAAATTTGGTTTAGATGAATACAAAGCAATTTATACTCATTATATACTTGTGCACAGAGCTTTTCACCCACAAGTAATACCACAGCTACCTCATATTCCAGCTCCATCTTTTGGCATGCCATTCACACTCTACAACGTATTTGAAAAAAAAGGACTTTTACTTACCTGTTCAAATATTCATGTGCCATGTTCATTGCATAAACACACACAAAATAATGCTCTTTCGCAAGGGACTAACACAGTCTCTGAATTAATATTTGTCTTCTGTTGGATTTGCGTTTGCCATGGGGTTTCTGTTGCAACACAAGGGCAGGATCGTGTATTCCCACCAATCTTTGTGTGTATCTCTAACAGCTGAGCAGAGCTATACCAGTAGAAGTCATTTTATCACCATTTAACAGACATTATATCAAAGACAGTTAATAACTTACACTGAACTTTCATATTTGCTACTGCTAAATGCTGCACCCACGCATACACACCAAGACTATTTCTTGGATTTCATAGGACTTATGCACTGACCTCGAGTGTTTCAGGTATTAAGTACCTAGAATTCATCTGTTGGTATCAATAGATGAAAAAACTATATACGATACTGTTCTGAAATAAAGCAGCTATATTTAAAAGCATATTATCAGAAAAATGACAATGCAGTCTCACCTTGAAATGATTTGCAGGGTGTACTAGTTGATGTGCTAGCATCTGCTGATGAAATCTGAACATTATCCAAATTCTGTTCTTTAGATTTTGATCCAAGATTTTCAAGAATCACCGCCTCTTCTCTACTTGAAGTACAAACAAGAGAAGATGATGAAGTTTCACCATAGAGTCGTTTCAGTAATTTCGCCAAGAACACTGCAGGGTAAGAAAACTTTTTTTAACAGGAAGAAATGCAGCGTTTTAAAAATATTTTAAGACTTCAAAAACCCCAACAACTAATTGACACGAGACAGTTTCCTTCAAGTCCATGGAAGTCTGTTTTGAGTAATCCCTACCTCTTACAGGTGAAACTGAAAATGATATATTTAAGTTCAAAACTTGAGTCAGAAAAGCAGCTTTGAAACAACAGAATTCACTAGCAAGGTTACATTTAGGGCCTTCTGTTTGACTACATTTTGGCAATAAATTAATAGAGTACATTTACAGACTAAACACACATTAATTTTTAAAACAAGTATCTTCCTATACAAGTGCTATAAGGCTGCTCAAAATGCAGGTCTCTTCTGGCACAGAGGCACCTCAACTGAATTACTCATTAAAATCAGTAAGCTACAATGATTTAATCACACAGAAAAACTAGAAGTAGACAGCAGCAGAAACACATGGTAACCAGTTATTTCTACAGAATTATCAGTATTCTTATACGCCTCTTCTTCTTATGGGCCATTTCTGACGACACTGACAATCTGCTAAAAGTTAGCCAAATGCAAGTATCATTTGATTAAAGAAATATATGCAAATAACCTACTCATTAACAAAACCATTATCTTTTATATATATATATAATGCATGTATATTTCAATCACTTAAAAAGACATTATACTAAAGTATAAAGTATTACTAAAAGTTTTCATCTATTGCAAAGCAACATCCCTAGTTTCATGAATTCTATGCGGTCAAGGAGATATTGTGGAATGTGGGGTGGGAAGAAAGAGATTTGGAGAAAAGCATTATCTAAACTGCAACTTCAAATTTAATATACATTCTGTGGACACTAAAGCAACTTGCTGCAGATTCATAATAAAATAATTCTGCCAAGAGAAAAGATATTGTTGTAAGAAGAATGCGTCCTGCTGCAGCTTAGCAGAAAAACATTTTATCGTCACATAATTTGTCAATAAATTACTTCACAACTGAAAAAAATACCTTCATCCTTGAACCACCCGTCCTTGATAGACAAACTGTATCTCCAACATACCTTGGCAACTTTCTGATGTAAATGCCTAACTAGGTGGAAGAATGCTTTGTTATGGGCTACAACTACAGTTCCCAGATAGACAGACACAAACAAGGGACTGTGTGTTTTCTTTTCATAAGGTTCCCTAGTCTACAGCTAGAAAGACAAAAATCCACAATTACTCTCCTCAGCTAAAGAAAGTAGACAGAAATAACCAGTGTAATGAAACAAAGTTAACTGCCTTTTGCAGATCTCTGACTCTAAAGCAAGTTATCCAAGAGGTTTATCCTGAATCCTTTCCCCAAGTGCTGCTACTAACACTACAATATTTTAATAGACTCCAGTACAGCCATTACTAAATGTCATGGTTTAATGCCAATAGGCAGCCAAATCCCACCTAGCTGCTCGCTCACTTTCCTCCACATGAAATGGGGGAAAGAATCAGAAAGATAGAATTGAGACCATTCATGGGTTGAGGTAAAGACAGTTTAATACATAAAGCAAAAGTCACGCACACAAGCAAAGCAAGGAATTCATTCATCACTTCCCATGGACAGGCACTGTTCAGTCATCCCCAGCAAAACAGGGCTCCATCGCATACAATGTTGACTTGGGAAGACAAACGTCCCCCCCTTCCTCCTTCTTCTCCCAGCTCTATATGCTGAGTATGACACCATATAGTGTGGGATATCCCTTGGGTCAGCTGGGGTGAGCTGCCCCAGCTGTGTCCCCTCCCAATTCCTTGTGCACTCCCAGTTACCTCGCTGGTGGGGTGGGGTGGGGTGGGGTGGGGTGAGGAGCAGAAAAGACCTTGACTCCATGTAAGCACTGCTCAACAATAACAAAAACATCCCTGAGTCATCAACACTATTTTCACTATTTACAAATACAGAAGACACATCACCACAGGAGCTGTTAGGAAGAAAATTAACTCCAGCACATCCACAAGCAGTACACAGATTAGCATTCAAGCACTTGTACTGAGGGAACTGTTCTTCCAAAGCAAATTATCATTGACGCACTGATGAATCTAGGTATGCAAATACATCTCCAAATCTGCGGAGAAAAGCAGCCTCCTCATAACTACAGTGGGTTTTATGCTCCCCATCTTGAAATCTGATTTCCCTAGTCATCTCACCCCCCCAATTACATCACCTTCTCATTTTTAAAATAGAGAGACTATACTCATACACACAATAGCATTACTTCAGAAAGCAAGACAAGACCTGCTGTGATACATTCATTCCTTCTAATTCCCATGAGGAGTCCTCCCCAACTTTAACACCTTTGCTTGAGAAAGCAACCTGATACAATGCCTGCCTTGGAGGGTATGAATACTGAAGAGGTTATTCTTTGATAAAAATCTCTTTCGCTCAGAAAGAAGTATCTAAATCACAAACAGTGATAGATTCACCAAAGCAACATCCACTTAGCTGGAGTTTTCAGCAGACACTGGAAGAAGCAGCAAGGTGTGGAGTGAGGGAGTTCTTTACCCCCTACAAAGTTTTCACATCTGTGTCAGAGTATCTCAGCACTGCCACAAGTCATCTCTTAAGATAACGAGTAATTTCCAATAACCATAACAAAATGGAATAGAGCAATATCAACACTTAGACATTACAAGGTCCTTATTTGAAACCTGAATGTATTTCAAGCCTTCTGAAGACAGCAGGAAGCAATGAATCCCAGCAGTACACCTTCCTCAGGTGAATGGAGAATCACAAAATCAGCTGAGTTGGAAGGGACCCACAAGGATCACCGAGTCCAACTCCTGGCCCTGCACAGGACCATCCCCAAGAGTCACACCATGTGCCTGAGAGCATTGTCCAAATTCTTCTTGAGCTCTGTCAGACTTGGTGCTGTGACCACTCCCCTGGGGACCCTGTTCCAGTGCCCAACCACCCTCTGGGTGAAAAACCTTTTCCTGATGTCCAGCCTAAACATCCCCTGACACAACTTCAGGCCATTCCCTCAGGTCCTGTCACTGGTCACTACAGAGAAGAGATCAATGTCTGCCCCTCCTCCTCCCCTCATGAGGAAGTTGTTACTGCAATGAGGTCTCCCCTCAGTCTCCTCCAGGCTGAACTGATCAAGTGACCTCAGCCACTCCTCACACGGCTTCCCCTCAAGGCCCTTCACCATCTTTGTAGGTCTCTTTTGGACGCCCTCTGATAGTTTACTATCTTTCTTATAGTGTGGTGTCCAAACCTGCCCCCCAGGACTCAAGGTGAGACCACCCCAGTGCAGAGCAGAGGGGACAATTCCCTCCCTTGCCCAGCTGGAGATGCTGTGCCTGATGCCCTCCAGGACAGAGTTGGCCCTCCTGGCTCCACAGCACTGCTTTCCAGCATCTCATTCCCCTGTCTGTCCACACAGCCAGGGCTGGCCCATGCCAGGTACAGAATCCAGCACTTGTTGAACTTCCTGTGGTCAGTGATTGCCCAGCCCTCTAATCTGTTGAGGTCTCTCTGCAGGGGCCCCCTTCCCTAGAGGGAGTCAACAGCTCCTCCCAGTTCTGTATTGTCTGCAAATTTGCTTAGTATCCCGAGAATCTCTACAGAGTGTTGAAAAAACTGATTGACTTAGTTTGAACTATTTGGGATCCTAAGTATATCCTAGTCTGAATAAAAAGAAAATAAAAATCTGCCTGCAGCCCAAAACCATTTGAACAAAGTGGTCCTGTGTATCAGTGAACAAAGAAATTAGGCTCTGAGGAATACCCATTCTGCCATCCTCAGCAGCTTTACAGGCTCCAAAGCAGCACTCTGCTTTGCAGTTAAGAGTCTCAGAACTGAGCTACCAAACATTCTTCAGATGACAAAGGAAGCTCTTTCCATAGGGTTTTATCGCTGCAATTACTTGGAAAAAAGGTATCATGTGATATCCATAAGCATTGGCTCAACCACAGGAGGTTGGTCTTGCCTGATGCTATGAAGCAGTTCTTGCCTATTCAAAACCTCTCCTTAACCTGATGTTCCTGGTACTATTCAGCATCAGAGATCAGTCCATTTGGTAAGAACTGCTCAGACCCTTAAAAATAACTACCTCTTAACAGAAAATTAGCAATAAAGGAAATTCAAACAAAAATATCTACTACCAGAATTGTATCTTACCTATCAGAATTTCAAAATGGAGTAAGACCACAGCCCTATATAGCACAGTCAAGTTAATAACCATATGGTTATTTCTTGACAATGTTTTCCAGTCAGCATAACTGATGAAGGAACTGTACAGGTTCATGTGGTCCTTTGATTCTGATTGAGCTTTTAATTTAATTTTAAAAGCAAAAAAAACCCAAAACAAAACACCTTTCAGCTGAAAACATGCAGCACTGTTAAAATATTCCTACTGTGTGATGAGCTGAAGAAACACCATATAACACATCTCTTCAGTAATTCCTCAGTGACAAAAAGAAGCCAGTACTTTCAGACATGACAACAAGCTGCAATAGGTACTGAACTACTTCCATGGCTAATTCTTGACAACTCATGTCTGGAAATAGTGAAGTACAAATATATCAGAAAACTGAAAAAGTACCAGGTCTCTAGAGTTTGACATCACATAAAGAAAGCAAAGTGTAACTCCAAGAAATATAATGCAGAACACATGCTGGCTATTGAAACAAATTGTGAATATCCATGATCTCTCTTCTACTACTAATTTTGCAAGAAGAGTAAGGAGCCTCCTTCAAATAAATGCATTTTTGGCACCTGTGTATTAAATCGACACCTTGACTGAGTTCATATTATGTACATAAGCAGACTATCCACAAACACACACCGAAATAGCACTGCAGATTTACAAACATTCTGGGGTTGGCAACATGACTTAGCATGACTTAAAACTCCGTTAGGACTACAGACTGTAACAAAAGCATGCTGAATAACTAAACAAATTAAGTTCTGAACAACATCAGAAACATTCCTGTCCAGCGACAGCTTCCTCAAAAACGTTTCTGTGGAGAATGCTTGCCACATACTTTTGGCTACCTGCCATACATACTGTAAGTACCCCCACCACATTTCTCATTTGGTTGCCTCCTGCCTACTTAAGCCGAAGTCGGGCAGCAAGAACAAAGTAAAGCGGCATCAGGAGCACTGAACTCTGTGAAGCGTGCAAGTTGTCCTACTTGGTCTCTTTGTCTTTCCTACAAACAGAAGCTTTCCAAAAAGGGAAGAATCAGGAACTGCTTCTAAAACCATCCCATGTGCAAGATGTGCTAATATGCTATTTCCGCTAAAACAGAAGAAAAGACAGTACAGCAGAATAGAAAAGGACGGAAAAAGCTGACAAAATTATAATCCTCATGCAGAACATATGGACAAAGCTTCATTAAAATGTTCAGTTCATCTCTGTTATTGCAGAATTACTCTCCAATACTCAAACGGATTTAAATCCTTGAAGTTTCTTTCATCATGCAAGTACCACATCTCCTATGAGGGTCACAACAGGACAGCTACTTCTTAACACGGTCATAAAAATCACAGAACTGTTAAGGCTGGAAGGGACCTGCAGACATCACCTAGTCTAATCCCAAAGCTCAGAGCAGGATCAACTAGAGCAAATTGCATAGAGCCTTGCCTAGTTGGGTATAACAATCCCATTGCCTGGATCATCTCCTCTTCCCGAATCAGGGCTGGACACTCTTGACCAGAGATCCTCAAGGGAACCACCTGAAAAAGAGTGACTCTTGAAAAAGAGATGACTGTTTATCAGTACCCAGAGCAACACAGTGTAAAAGCATTTTAAAAGACTGCTACAGACAGAAAATGTTAGCAAGACTGCTATTCTTACCAGCTAGCAGGTGGAAGACGGATGGTAACTTCAGGCTAGGAGCTGTTCATTCCTTTAAACCATTCCCCACAAAGCTTACTTGTCCTTTAACCATAGAGGATAGGTTCATAGAATCCAGAAGACTGGAACTTTCTGAAGGAGTTGCTTAGCTGGCCAAACTGATGAACAAAGGTCTTTGTTCTGTGTTTATTTGGCCTAACAAAGTGATTCTTGGGCCATGGCTCTGCAAGCTTCACAAAGGCATTCAGTTTGTATTTCAGCCACCGGGGCAAAATTCAGTGTGAAGTTAGGATGCCTAATGGCATGCAAGGCATCCTGTTTTGCCTGCAGATTAGACACCGCTCCAGAGACCTCGTGTACACAAGACACCAATTCTGCCAATGAGCCTCTGGGTGCCCACGATGTACTCAGTAGAGACAATGGTGCACTCAGTACAGGCCCCTGTAACAGTAAATGGAAATCAATACACAGAACCTCCAAGGGTAATTAAATTTATGAACCTTGGCCTAAACTTCCCAATACGAGAAAAAGCCACACACACACACACTCTGACCTCAGAGAAAAACAAAACCTCCAATCATCAAGACCCACAGCCAAAACGGCACAACCAAAACAAAGAGGAATCAGCTGAAGGCTCAAAGACCTCAAACCATTGCTAGAAATGGCAGAGACCAGAGGCTTGAATTAGGTCAAGACAGCTTGTGTATGTCCACAAGCAGAAAACACATTCTAGTCCTGAGGGAAATGAATAGCTATTTAATCACTAACTTCAAAATCCCCTGAGTAGGGATCACTTAGCTGCAGAGAAGATTCCCAGATTTGGATACCAGTTCAGCAACTACCAACCGATTAAAATCAAGGGAGAAAGAGAGTAATTAACCACTACAAAACATTCCATGGCACCTGAACAGGGTATCATTTTCCCACTCCCCCTCATTTTTACCAAAAACATTCAAGCTACATAGGGATATGAGGAAAAGAACGATGCAATGACATATAGTTACACACTGTATAGCCTGACAGTTCAGATCACCTAAAAGGTGTATCTAACATCTAAGATGGGATGCTCTTGTTCAAGTCAGGAGAAAGAAATAGAAAAAGTGATTTTCTTGCTATCAGCAAGGTCAGTTTTGTCAAGAGTGACGTATTTCCATTTTGCCAGGGCTAGCACATGCAAATCAAAGCAAAGCACTGAAGCAGTGTCATGGGAATAACAGAACTGATCTTTTCAACTGGGGGAAAAAATAGTGAAATATGTGGAATCCTAGCTGTGATTAAAGTACAGTTTTATGTACACAAGAATGGGTACAGTATTTTGCTTTGTGTTCCTAGTCTGCAAGCAGTCCTCATCCTGCAGGCGAAGCTATGGTAACAGGCTCTTACAACAGTAGCTAAAGGACAAAATAAGGATAAAAGCAAGGACTGCAAGATCTGCAGCAGAAAATTCAGGCTGAAGCAGACTGTCTCTTGAAAGAGGCCCTTGTAGACAAACACAGAAGCTAACAGCTTACAAGATTTTGTGTTTAGTCAAAGAGAAGCCATTCTGCAGATCATCAACTACATCTTCAGTCTTCATACTTCAGACTAAATGGCATCTATCAACGAATTTATATTCCTCGCTTCAAACAGCACTGCTATTCTATGACATCCTTTCTTGAGCAAGACACCAACTAATTCTTCAGCTTCAGATTTCAGTGTAGAATTCACTTGCATCTTAAAGGTAGAAACCACACTACTCCATCTTGTCTGAATGACTGGGAGAAGTAATTTTACACACCTATGTACACTGAGCCCAAAAACTTGTATCTCTATACTTTTAATATACTTCAAAAGACTGTAGAGGAACTCCATAGTTCATATTAGGTTTTTTTCCACTGCCTTTCCAATCGCTTTTGGCATGACACCCATGCACAGACCACGTTTGCTATTCAGATTGAAAAACTTGACTGTTTTCAGCCTTGGGCCTTCTTCTTCCTCTCCTTACTATGTTAAGGAATCCTACATTATACAGCGATATGTTTCCTGTGCAGATCTCCCTACAGGTTAGAAACCTTGCTTCTGAAGTCTCTTTTGGTCTGGAAAGCAGTCTCTCGGCCTCATAATACCTTACTTTTAACTACCTGCCTTCATCAAGGATGCACTTTTTTTGAACAAAGGTTGTTCATCCCATTTCTCCCACAAGCTATTATCACCTGGGTCAGCAGATGTCAAGAAGGGTGAGTTGCTTGGTTGTTGTGAGGTTTTTTCAGCTTTTTTTTTTGAACTACAAAACTTCAAAATTGAGACTTAGTAGAAACACCATGGTGAAATGCTGATATCACAAACTGATTATTTTTAACTTGACTAGCTCCTTGGACAATCTTTTAGTTCTGCAAGACTCAAAAAACTTTAGTGACATCTTAAAGTGAAAAATTTGTACAGTTCTTCACAGAATGTCTACACAAGGTGGGAGTGGTCCTCTTTCCAAGTTTTATAACTGGTCTCATTGACATTACACATAACAGATGCTTGTAACTGCTAAAGCTCTTATTACATATTTAATAGTGAAAAGAACCCACATGTACTATTTGGGAATGAAATAATGGAAGGATTTAGTTGTATTCAAGGTCACATGAATTCTGTGCTTGAACTACTAGGTATTAGCTGTCTGCACCTCAATATGGTTGTTAACCAAAATGCCACAGGGAGCTGCACAAGAAACACAGATGCTATCATTTTATATCTAGTGTGTAATATTAACTTCACAGTATCGAGGTTTGTCTCAAGACCACTGACATTATTCTCACTGAAACAGCATCTATTAGTCTTCAAAATCGCATTAGACACAAAAATCAGATGGTAATTGTCTTAATTTTACTCTTGTCTTATTCTTTATTAGAGAATCGAGAACCACAGTAGAAAAAACTCCAGTGATATGCTCTAAGGTAGTAGCTGATACAGTACATCTCAATTTATCTTTTTACCTAGCATTAATTTTTATAGCACACGGAAACCCACTCTGTTATCTAAAACTCAGTAGTGTAGAATTCTCCTGTCTGCGAGGCAACTTTTAAACAGCTGCGGCTTATTTAAGTATATGGCACATATCAGTATGATTAAGAGGTAGGAAAGGAAAAGAATATAGTGACTACGCACCCCATATCTATGTATTCACCTGAATTAAACAGTTATTACAAAGGGAGAGTGATTACAAAGAGAGATTGACCTGTGTGCCTCCAGACCAACGCTTCATAGTAACTGCAGATACAAAAGAATAACTTATTTCTAGAAAAAGCCAACATTTATTTTCTCTTCTTAGCTTAAAAGAAACTGATTCAGCTAGACTAAGCACAGTCTCTGTCATATAGCAGTTTCAAATCAGCACAACTGGTGTTACATCTGTCAGCAAATTCTACATGACTATGTAGTTCAATAAGAATCTGACTAATAGATCATGCCATCCTGTCTCAACAAAGGTTTTAGAGCTCTATCAGTAGGCCACCTTAATTGCAGCCACAAGGTGCTAGACATCTAATTAATTTGACATGACAAAGACGATAAGAAACTACACAACCACAATGAGACAATGAGAACACCAGGATTTTGTTCCACTGTTCCTAAGAACCCCGTCTGCCCTTTAGCAAAATGTGTATTGCTACTGCAGTCCTGGGAAAACAGAGCATCTTCACTATAGTTTCAATTTGTGCAGGCTATCCATCTTCTGTAAAACTTAAAAATATGTTTCTCATACTGCACCATTACCTTGTTCTTACCTGGCACAATCAAACAGACCTCACTCAAAACATCTAAAGATGTCTTATACACCCTTACTAAAGCTCAACTTTGCTGACTACTATTATTATTACTAATAATCATAATTCTGGCCACTCGAGTTGAGCCAACTGTAAACAACAGTTGCAAAAGACTGCCATCAGTCCCCTGGGTAGCCAGGAGGGCCAACTCTGTCCTGGAGGGCATCAGGCACAGCATCTCCAGCTGGGCAAGGGAGGGAATTGTCCCCTCTGCTCTGCACTGGGGTGGCCACACCTTGAGTCCTGGGGGGCAGGTTTGGACACCACACTATAAGAAAGATGATAAACTATTAGAGGGCATCCAAAAGAGACCTACAAAAATGGTGAAGGGCCTTGAGGGGAAGCTGTGTGAGAAGTGGCTGAGGTCATTTGAGCTGTTCAGCCTGGAGGAGAGGAGACTGAGGGGAGACCTCATTGCAGTTACTTTTTCATGAGGGGAAGAGGACGGGCAGACACTGATCTCTTCTCTGCAGTGACCAGTGACAGGACCTGAGGGAATGGCCTGAAGTTGTGTCAGGGGATGTTTAGGCTGGACATCAGGAAAAGGTTTTTCACCCAGAGGGTGGTTGGGCACTGGAACAGGGTCCCCAGGGAAGCGGTCACAGCACCAAGTCTGACAGAGCTCAAGAAGCGTTTGTACAATTTTTTCAGGCACTTGGTTTGACTCTTGGAGATGATCCTTGCAGGGCCAGGAACTGGACTCCAATGATTCTTGTGCTCCCTTCCAACTCAGTGTATTCTATAATTCTGAGACATTTTTCCTCTCTCTTCTGGACAGATTTGGGTGAGGAAAAGGGGAAGGCTGTGTGCTTATCACTGCTCACTGAGACCAATCTGCTACCAACACAGGTGTGAAGTTTCAGAAAGTTTAACTCTTACTTCAACCTAAATCTGGATGGAAAGAGCATATGGCTTAAAGTGAAGATCAAACTATGCCACACATGGGCTACAATTAAATGTTATTGTAACTGATAGTAGTAATATGGTAAATAGACATAAGAATAGCTGAAAACAGTAAAAAACCAAAAACCAAAACACAAAAAGCCTGAAAATTATTCAGAGTTATGATTACTGAACAGAAAAAAATTTGCAAATTTTAAAGAGAGAGTTTCATATGAGGAGAAGATGCAAGCTAAACTGAAGGTAAATATACCAGTACTTAAAAACCGAACCATGAAACTGGCAGGTGTAGTATCACTGAGCGCAGATAGTCCAACAAGATCATGCATTAAGTGTTATTAAAAAGGAATCTTCATAAGCTCATATTATATAAAATATAACTGAATTCCTACAGAGCCTTCTTCAAAGAGTAAATATATCACCCTTTGCAGTGATTTC
This sequence comes from Corvus moneduloides, assembly GCF_009650955.1. Lineage (NCBI taxonomy): Eukaryota > Metazoa > Chordata > Aves > Passeriformes > Corvidae > Corvus > Corvus moneduloides. Next base: position 21,606,318 of record NC_045478.1, read on the forward strand.
ATTATTTGACTATAACACAATATCAAGCAACTTTTGCAAGCATCCCTACACATACATATAGTAGAAATCAATACGACACCAAACATCCCATCATGAAAAAGTTCTGGAGGTTCCAATGCAGCTGAACTTTTCTTTCTAGACACATATGGCGTTTTAATTTAGGTCATTAGGCAACTGATAGAAATCCAAGCTTCTTGAGAACAGTTTTCAATTTTTGAACTAAACACAACTGAAAACATAAGAAACAGCATATTGCCATAACAATCTGTGCTGGTTTCGGCTAGGACCGAGTTAATTTTCTTCATAGTAGCTGGTACGGGGCTGTGTTTGAATTTGTGATGAAAACAGGGTTGATAATACAGGGATGTTTTTGTTATTGCTGAGCAGTCTTAAGGCCCTTTCTGCTACTCACCCCACCAGTGAAGAAGGCTGGAAGTACACAAGGAACTGGGAGGGGACACAGCTGGGGCAGCTGACCCAAGGGATATCCCAAACCCTATGTTGACATGCTCAGCATATAAAGCTTGGGGAAAGAAGGAAGGGGGGAATGCTCAGAGTGATGGTGTCTGTCTTCCCAAGTCACCGTTACATGTAACGGAGCACTGCTTTTCTGGGGAAGGCTAAACACCTGCCAGCCCATGGGAAGTGGTGAATGAACTCCTTCTTTTGCTTTGCTTGTGTGGATTCTGGTTTACATATTAAACTGACTTTGTCTCAACTAAGTGAGTTTTCTCACTTTTACTTTTCCGGTTCTTTCCCCCATCCCAGTAACAGGTGAGTATGTGAGCAACTTTGCTCCGAGGTAACCCATAGATTCCAGAAATCTATTTTATAACGAGCAAAACTAGTGTTGAGTGAAGGGTGTTACATACTGATTGTTTAAAAAGGCAAAATAACTACAAACCAACACACCTTAATGGCACACACCACCACTTCCACCACATCTACTAAATAATACAGATTCATACACCTGCTCCTAAATATATCCTAGCATGTTTAAACAGTCCCACCTACCACTTGTGGACCATCCTATCTCAATGCAAGGTATGCAAGAATTGCTCCAACTTCCTAAGAATAAACCAACCCTACATCAACATGCTCCATCTCCCAAAAAAACCCCCAAGCCCCAAACAGCCACCCACACCAAACACAGAACCCTGAAGACCACATTATGTCAGGCTCTGTTCTCCGTGAGCATAAGCTCCTGTTGCAGACTTTCTAAATAGAAAGCCATCGGATGTACCATTTCTGCTTCTTTCATTACCTTGTTGGCCTTTCTCCTTGACTACATTTCTTATCCAGGCACAGCACCAAGATCAGCAACAAAAACTGGTTTTTCCCCTTCCATGAAAGGTTTCAATGGCAAAGTACACTTATTCTAGTGTAAGTTCTACATTTAATCACAAAAAGCTCAGCTATTTTGTAATTTAGCCAACTAAAATCCAAGTAAAATTTACATCTTGGTAAGCTGTAATAAATCTTTGGCCACATTGGGGGGGGGGGGGAGCAAGATACCTCTCACAGAAGAAAAAAAAATAGTGTCAGGCATCAAACTCCATTTGAAATTAATATTTCCCTTACTGAGAAACATATATAATGAAAGAAAACACATCCACTTAAAAAAAAAGGTGTTCATCTTTTTTCCCAGTAAAATATCAAAGTATTTGCCAAAAAATTATGTTGAGTTTAAAAAACAAAACAAAACAAAAGACTCGAATAACCTCAAGATCTCTAACAATCAGTGCTTCTCTGAAACAATTAGAAAAAGGAAAGAAATGGTGTGCTTTTCTGTGAGAATTAAGACGCTTAATATCTGATATGCCCATTTAAAAAAACCCAACAAAACAACAAAACCCCAAAACTAAGGAACTGCAATCTCCTTTCAACCCCCATTATAATCCTGCCCAAAGTCACCAGATTTCTCACAAAGAGATGAAAATAGCACTCCTTGAAGCAATATTCTGTATTTAAAACCATTTGTCACTGATGTCTATCAAGTGTCCACATTTGCTTTCCAGTTTAACCTCTCCAACAGGAAGTCTCCTATTGTCCCACTAGATTATCCCTTGTACAGCACAACTTCTCTATCACTCCTTACTAGCAATTATAGTCAATAACGTACACTACACCTACATCAATACCTTAACTCTACCCTTCAGCAGCTGGAACATCACTCTCTATGTAACCCTTTATGACAGTGTTATTTTGGGGTGGCACAAACTTTCAAGAATTATGACTAAAGCTTTCAAGGTGCAATTGTCAATGTTTAAAAGCAACAAGTTATGTTGTTATATGTTATATTATATGTTTTGTTATATGTTATATTATGTCCCAGACAGGATAAATACCTTGTTGGTAATACACAGAATGACAGTGGTAGTACCTCTAGCCCTGTCACGAATCACTGACACATGAGCAAGTAAAAATCAAAAAGCCTCACAAAAAACCAGCACTTTCTCAACTACATCTGTCACACCCTTTCCTGGCAGAGCGAAGTGCATCTCACTTACCTGCTCTACTGGCTTTTCACTATTTAGATTCTCTTCACTGACAATTAGACCCATGACCCACAAGCTGTTGACCACCCCATTTATTCTGTATTATGGCCCAGTTCCAGACAAAATAAAGAGCTTCATTGCTCACTTGTAACGCAGACAAAATTCTGTCTTCAGCATCTTCAACTTACTCTTATAAAAAAAGAGCAAAACTAGCCTTAAAGAGAAGCAGCCAAACCTTCTTTTTCAGCTCTTTTCTAGGACACCTGTCTTTTCAAAAATATATACAGTTTCACAACAGAAAGTCAAAAGTTTTTATATATGGTATGGGCTGCAGAGGCTGATCAGATGAGGTTCTAAACAGGGTGAGCACGTGACATCCTTGTATTCCTCACTGTATTTTCTTCCCAATCTTAAGACATCGGTCCTTAGAGTGGCTGAACAAAACATGAATTATTTCCAACTTTACACAGTAAAGTCAGACACTCAGCATGATCACCTTAGCTTTCTCTGACACACTATTGAAACAAATAGTTCTTTATCTGACCTTCAGTTTTAAACAATTTAAGAGCTTTAGAATTCAGGTCCCCCATTCTCAGCTCTAGAGCCATGCATTCATTCACAAGTACGTGAACTCACTTTTTCTATTCACTAACTTTCTTCCAGAAAGGATCAATTTGTAATTCACATCCCCAAAGCATAGAAGCAAAACAGTTACTCCTTCTCCCTTTCTCACAACGAATTGGCATCTAAACCACAGAGAACACTACTGTGTATTTATACCTCCTTCAAACTATCTCTAGTTGCAGTCCGTCAGCAAATAGCTTAAACATTAACTCTTGCTGATCAGTCTCACTCTGAAAGTGTTACCCTCCCATGAAGTATTCCAGTTTCAGGATGCTGGAACTGTGTGAAAACGCAAAAGCCAGGCACAGGACGCACACTCAGCTCTCTCAGCTCAGCCCTACTCGACACCACTCAAGAACGAGATATCACTTACAGAACACCCGTATTTTGACTATTGCGTTCTTCCTGTGCTGTGTCTTATAAAACGTTAAGATAAACGGAATTGACTGAACCTGTGCTTGGATAGCAGAAGGCTTTTATTATATTCTTCGTAAGCACAGGACTACAGTTATTTCAGAAGTGAGCTAACTCACTTTAGATAATCCAAAATAGACGGTCAGTAACAAGTAAGCTCGCATGTATGTGTATACTGAGGAAAAAAACGATGTTATCTTAAAATACTTTGTGATTAGAGAAGTAATTTTCATTTACTCTCTCCCCACCCCCAGGCAGGACTACGCGGCAATAGGACCCGCCCCGTCACCCCCGAGCCACAGGGGCTGGACAGGAGGTCGGGACGGCTCAGCCCGGCGGCTCCGCGGCCCCGCGCACCCAGAGCCCCGCCCATGCCACGGGCAGGCTCCCCCGAGGCCACTTGTGTCCACCCGCCTCCCTCGCTGCCGGGTTCGCCCAGCTTCTCACCGCCTTCCCCCGCGGGAAGGGCGCCGAGGAGCGGAATAAGCGAGTCCCGCAGCAGCGCGGCGCGCCCGGGCCGGAAAGCACCTCGGCTTAGGGCAGCCGCACCCTGAGGCCATCACCGCCGCCCGCCGACTCCCTCCGTCACCAGCCCCTGGAGCAGCACGGCGGGACCGACCACCCCCGCCCCTCACGACGCGGCCTCACCATTCCTCCTGCTGCCAGCCATGGCCCCGCACCCCTCCGAGCCGCCCCTCGCGGCCCCACGCCCGCCCTCCTTGCTGTTGGCCGCCGCGCCTGTCCGTCGCCGCGCGGAGCGCCGCCATTGGCGGGGGCTGCGGCAGGGCGTGCCCGCGCCGCGGGTTGGCCCCGCCCCCTCCGCCCCGCCGCGGCAGGCGCGGTGCCCGCGGGCTCCGGCAGGGGGCGTGCGGCGGCGCGGAGCCGGGGGGCGCCTCTGCCGCGCGCGCGGGAGCGAGGGCGGGGGTGCGCGCGGGGCGGGGGGAGCGGCGCGCGGCGGGCGGGCGGCGCGCGGCGGCTCCGGCGGGTGAGCGGCGCCGGGGGACGCTGGGCGCGCGCCGCTGCTCCCGCTCCCGGCGTCTCCTCAATCCTGACCCGCCGCAGCCCGCACCCGCCGCGTTAATAATGCACTAGAATGTCAGCGCTGAAAAAGGTAGGGAGGGAGGGGAGGCAGAGGGAAGCGGCCGCCGTCGGGGCGGCTGGCGCGCCGGGCTGCTCGCGGGGCGCCTCCGCACAAGCAGCGGAGGGAACGGGCGGGTGCCGGTGCCGCGGGTCCGCGCGGGGACCGCACCGTCGGGGACGGGCGCCTGAGCAGCGGGGTGAGGGCGCGCCAGCCGCGCCGTCGGTTGTGGTGTCATCCCCCATCACCGGTGCCACCCGGCTCCGCGCTGGCCCCGGCGCGGTGTCGCCGTGGCGGGGGTCTCGCCTCGGTACAGCCCGGGCAGGACGGCTGCGCGGCGGGGTGCCCGGTGCCTGAGCGGGGCGGCCGCGGGCTGGCACCCTCCGTGTGGCCGGTCTGGCCGGAGGGAGCGGCGGGGCAGGGGATGCTGCGCGCGGAGCCGCAGTGCCGGGGCGATTTAAATTTTGGCAGCGCGTGATTCTGGGGCTGCCCCGCGAGGAAGGGCCGGGGATCCGGGGCTGACGGTGCAACGCCGCCTGCAGCGCTCCCCCCTTTCTTTTCCCGGCCACCGTGCCGCGCCGGGGAGGGTGCGAGTACGTCGGAGGGGCCGCGCTGCTCCCCCAGGCTTCTCCCAATCTCCCGGAGGGACGGCCCGGGGGCGGCAGCCCGGCAGCCGAGGAGGGGCGGGTGGCAGGTGCGTTCTGCGCGTCTGCCCCGCCGCGGGTGCGCAGGGCTCGGCGCGGCTGGAGAGTCCGCGGGCGCGCACCCGGAGCGCGGGAGTGAGCGCTGGGCGCATCTGCTGCGCTGCCCTCGGTCACCGGGGCGATCACGGGTGGCTCTCGCCGCGCAGAGGGCGGCGTTCGCGGGCGGGTTGGCTGAGCTCCTCCGTGGTCGTTTGAAACACCGTCTGCCGGAGAAATAAAAAACTACCCAGCGTCATAATGAGAGCGCAGCGCGCCCCAGCCCTCCTCGCCTCCCGGAGCGGAGCCGGCAAACCGCCCGGCGGCCGCCACCGTCGGGGCGGGCGGTCCCCGCCGGCCCGGCCCGGCCCGGTGCTGTGGGGCCGGTGCGGGTCGGTCCGGGGCAGGGGAGCGGGAAGTGCAGAAATGGGGCTTTCTTTTACGTCCCTGCTTTCTGTCGCCTTCGTAACCTAATTCCTGCTGCTGATGGTGTCCCAGTTCTAGCAGCGGTGTTGGTGCCGTACAGCTTGGCGTTTAGCCATAAATCCATATATAAGCGCTTCGGCCTCAACTTCCCTCAAACTTAAAGGTTTCTAATTTACGCCGACAACCTATTGTTTGTTTCCAATTGCGCTTCGTTACGGCACATTCTTACACAGGCTTAATGTGCCTTCGGAGGGGGTGATACTTGAATCTCTTCCGAATTAAAGCCCTGAGAAGGGGACCAAGTGCTCCTGTCACCTTAGGTGGTGTGAGCCCAAGATCAAGGCTGTGAAACTCAAGTGCCCTTCTTAGCGCTGGAGTGTTTTGTAACTATTTCTGCTTCAGAGTAGCATCACAAGCGGAGCACTAACAAAATTTGAAACACTGGATAGCTCTAGCCTTTTAGGTAGTAGATGACTGTAGACGGGCATCCTGCGAGGAGCAATGGTCACCTCAGTGTGACTGAGTGCAGATCCAAGTGCAGATGATGGAGAAATCTCCTGTGGGGTCTTAGTAACTGAGTGGGTTTTACAGTGGGATGTGTCAAGAGAGCATACTGATGGTACTGGACGTTTTAAAAAGTAGCTTGGGGGTAGAGCAGAGGATGGATGGTAATATATTATAATGCAAATGTATTTGAGGTATCAGCCTTTCCCATCTCTGTTTAGTTGTATTTCCATCTTTGTGTTTTATCTGAGAAACAGGTAAAATAGGAAGAGTAGAAGTTTTATATTTCTGTGCTTTCAGCAATATAACAATATTTTAAAGTCATTTCCAGATGGTTTGCACAAAACACTTTCTTTCGGAACTGCAAGCTTTAATTTTACTGCATGTAGCTATTTTTGCAGTGCTAAGCAGATCATATAATTTATGTTTGAAAGGTTCTTTTCCCCCCATTATTTTGTGTGCTTTTCAAAATGTGTGTTATGTGGTTAAAATGGACTCAGACAATGTTTAGTAGTTTTATGAATTACAATGTTATGCATTGGAGGTTTAATTCTGAGTGCTCGAGGCAGACCCTGTGTGATCTGACATAATATTCCTAAGTTAAAGAATGCATTTATTATGCCATTGTTCAGTAACACATGAACTAAAATCTAGGATTGTTGAATAAATTTGTTGATTTTATCTTAGATTTTTTTTAGCTTTTCATTTTAGTACTATACAGTGCTATTTGCATTTAGTTAGTCATATATCTTGTTTGCACGGTATAGGGCATACCTCTGATAACTTTTTAGAATTTCTACTCCCTTTGAAATGAGTTTAAATTCCTGGTGCAAGTTGAAAGTACACTTAGAATGAATTCATAAATGCTTTAAACAAGCATTTAACAATCAGCAAACATAGACTGGTCTTGACACAGGTGTTGGGGAGAATATGTTTTGTCTATGTAATGCAAAAAACCACAGTCAAATCCAAGACTTACTGAATCAATGGTAATCTCCATAATGACTTAATGGGATTGGGATTTCACATTTGTGTATGGCAAAATCCCACAAGTATTAATAGTGATATTGTTGGCAATGCCAAGCTGTTGAAACAAAAAGTTACGAAAGCAAGAATAAAAAATTTCAAAGTCCATTATGGCAAACTAAAAGTTATATTCTAAATGAATTCCAATATATGAAATAAGTTATTTCAATAGCAATTGTTACACGTGATAGAAATGTATCCTTGAATAGAGGGAGTCATACCTGATCCTGAGGAAAGCTTGGGTGTTCAGTTTCCACTGTGTCTGAACATCAAGCAGCATCCTGCCCAGAAGGTACCCTCGGCAAGCTCCCCTGAACATTGCCTGTCCTGGTCCACTTACCATGTCACAGTTATGAAAGGGTTTTTTGACAGCAGATGTTCTAGGAGGAAATATTTGTAGATGCAGTCTGGATGACTGAATTTCAGCTTGACTGTGAGCTTTGCCTGGCTAAATTGTGGACTTCAGAGTAATTATTGGGATGGTTTTTGTGTGCCTTAACAAGGATGGTAAATTGTTACTTTACACCTGCCTTTGGCAGGAACTTTTTTTCCCTGTTTGTAATTACGCTGTCAAAGCAATTTCCTTGTGTAACTATGATAATCCTATGAGAAGTTTTAGTAATAAAAAGAACATAACCCCTCAAATAACCTGCTGTTTTTTTATGAGGTATACCATTGGGAGCCCTTTGAATCTGCATCAGTCAAACAAAAACAGCTGTTTTGGTTCTACTCCATGAACAAGATAAGTCTTATTTGCTGCTTCACTTAATCAGTACAGTGAATTTGTTTATATCTAACCATGCATGGTGAATGAGAGGACCACTAATGCAGAAAGTTAGTGTTAGCCCATCAATTATGATTGTATTTAAGAGAGACTTTCAGTTCTTAGAAATGTATTACATGGGCCAAAATATCCCATTGAATTGAAAATGTTCTGTTTGCTAAAAGGGTAGTTTTGTTTGAATAGCTACAGGAAAAAAAATTATACACATATTAGTTCAGTTTGGCTTGCAAAAATTCATAGTCATCCACAAAACATATGGCTTTCTTACCTCTAGTAGAGAAATAGCTCTCAGCATGGCAGATACTGTATGTCAACAGCTATGAGCAAATATAAGTAGAAGTGGGCATGGATGAATCAGAATCTCTTTTAAAGTACTTGTTGGAGAACACAACTTCTCATATTTCAGTCCTTATATATCTCCATTATAGAACTATATTTCCCAGAACAGATTACAGTTCATCACAACTACTTTCTGTTGGAGAGGCCAAAATGATTCATTAAAGTAAAATAAGTACTCTTCCCATGATATTTATTTAGAAAATGTCAAGTAGCAGTTTATTCATTTAGTACACGCTCAGTTGTGATGAGAGGATGGAAATCACTGCAGTTAGATTTCTCAATCAGTGTTTCCACGCATGCATATATATTTAGTCTCACTTTGCTTTTATCTGTTTCTCACTGTACTCTCTTAAATACTTCTTTTGTGCATAGAATTTACTTATCTTCCATGCATTTTCATTCCATATTTGTCACATTTCTCTGTCCTTGCCAGTTTTGAAAATGAACAGCAAGTAACTTTCAATATGGCATTGGCCTTAAGCCCTCTAAATTTTTTTGTGGCTTTATAAGCATATATTCTTATGAAGTAAAAAGACTTCCTTTCTGCTTTTGATAGTAAATGTAGTATGCACCAGTAGTTACCAGAAATGCATGAGGTATACCATAGAAGAAGGCTTTTATCTCACAAGGGGAGTCAGTGTCTGTTATCTTCAGTAGATGCTGCAATCACTGTATGTAGATAAATTGACAGTAATGGAACATGTCAAAAATATGACCAAATGCATAAATCCAACAAGACAAAAATCAGTAATTTAGAGATTCAGATTGCACAAATATCAGAAAGAGCTAAAGTATGCACCAGAGCTTTCAGTCTATCTATAGCTCCTCATCTTGGGTCCTTCGTAGCTTCTCCTTCTCCACACAAAATTCTTCCACCACTCTCAATTTGGCATTTTCCATCTTAAATACTCTCTTTAAAAGTAAATTGGTTACGTCAGAAGAAAGAAGAGCATCTCAGAGTTGTTAGATTGACCTGAGCTCTTTCTGAATACAAATGGTTGCTGCATTTCAAAGTTTATTCAAGAAAATGTAAAGGTTAAATCTTGATAATGACATAGAAAGCAGTTAGGAAAGCATAAAACTAAGACACAGATTTAGGGATAAATTGAACACCACTCTAGTATAGTGGTCAATTAAGATGTCTCTGATACGTGTTTAATCTTGGAAGCTGAGAGGCTGCTTGAGTGGTGTTCAGCCTCTGGCGTGATGCCTTTCAGAGGAAACAACTGCTCTGCATTGTCCTGGAGAGGCAGCAGGTCAGTACTGAGAAAAACAATTCAAAACTATTTTTATTATCTTTCTCCTTTAGTTTAGGTGATACTGTATTTTCAGTAATCCCTAAGGTGTGGCAAGAATGCAAATTAATTGTTTAAGCTTGTCTGGAATCTTAATTTCCCTTAGCATGCCAGTTTTTTTAAAAACATTGATTTCCTTAATGAAATTTATTTTTGTGCATTGGAGGTCAACTGAATTAGTTTCCTGTGATTCTCTGCTTCTCGATGGCATGGCTTGTATTGTGAAACTTTTAAATGCCTTAATAATACTATGCAAATTACATATCATAAAATATCACCAAAGTCTCCAGCAATTCTCCTAGTTTTGCAACTGGCTAGGCTGGTGACTTTTCATAGAAAACAGACACACTATTATTAATGATGCAGATGACCAAGTTACCCTTAAAGGAAACTTTGTCCAAACCATTTCACTCTCGTGTGGTGGGGTTTAGAGCTTGTGCAGCTGCAGGAATACAGAAGTATGCTATTGTATTATTCTGTGTTTTTCTGGCAGTGAGGAGTAGAATGAACTTCTCAGCTTTCACACCTGCCTTCTAGTTTCACAAGTAGCCTATAAAAATAACACTGAACAAATAGCTTCAATCGCCACAAGTGGGAGATTACTTTTTAACCTCTTTTTTTCCCCCCCTGATTAGCAGACAGCAGTGAATCAATCTCAACTAGTTACTACACCTTTTATTTCTTATAATCTAAAAATAGGGGAGCAAGGAAAAAAACCCAGAGGATCTTCCACGTCCACATTCTTATTGATTTATGGCTTAATAAGTCATTGGGATATAAAGCTGCAGAGCATAAACACTCATATTCTCTCAAATTTGTCTAAGCAGAGTCCAAGTAAGATAAAAGACAAGAGTTTTGCTTCATTCATGCAGAGTGAAATTCTTTCCAAAGAGCATCAGTATAAAGGCCACCTTTATCTGCTGTGCAACAGCAGATTTCACTTAAATAAACAAATATATTCTTTAGCTTAAGAGTTTGACAACTATTATCTTCCCTGATGAGCAGAAAGGAGGACAAAGCTTGCTTTTATTCCTTTGATTTACTTCCCTTGATCTTTCAAATCCTGCATAGTTGAAGTTACAAGAACTTGGGCCTTTTTTTAATACTAGAAAAGGAAATGGAAAAGTACAACCAAATGTCTTGAAAAAACTATGTATCTGTCTCAATTCTTTATCATACCCTTAAGCAGGCTTCCTCATGATAACACAATGTAGAGGAAATAATATGTAGACTTAAGAATGTTTGGGGTTTTTTTAATTGGGCTCTGTAGACCATCACAGCAAGAAGATGCTGTGTATCAGTGAGAAGTATTAATATCCACCAGCTGGGAAGACGATGGGCTCCCATTGGTAAGAATGACACGAGCTTCACCTTCCCTCTGGAGGAGAGCTCAAGCCCCTCTGATGTTTCCAGCCCTTTCTGACTGCAGGACATGCAACTGATCTTTGGTGGCAACTTGTGGCTTTGTTATCTAGCATCTGGCCTGGTTTTTGGCTATTTTGGGATTATCTTTGCCATAATGTTTTACTTAAAGGTAAGAAATTGAAAATATATGATTGTTAAGTGCTCCTGTAATGCATTGTATATATGGTAATTTTATTTTTATTTGAGTCTGAGATTTTGATCTCACTCGAGGGTCTGTTTACAAATACTGTCACTTAGGAATAGCTACTATAGCTTGTATTCATACCATAAATGTCCAAAATTAGTTTTCAGAGCTAGATAAATTATTGGATTTAAGATAATAGCTTCAATATTTAATAGGTTAATTTTTAAATAACTAATGTAAATTTCTTTTTTTCTTAGTAACAGAAATTTATATTTACTCTTTTACTTTCTGGAATTCAAATGAATAAACAGGAATGCTCTTTTCTTCCCCTCAGTTTTAGTTGACTGAGAAATCAAAATGTTGCACATAGCCTATATGCATGGATCCTTCATTGACACAGTTTATTGAAACTCCAATTAACTACAATTTGTAGATCAGAGTAATTTTGTCACAAGGTCCTGCAGTTTATAGCATTATATGCAGAAAAGGCTGCACTACATATGAAAATGCAGCATTACTTTTGTTGCCAGTCCTGAAATGCATTGGATTCTTAGTGTCTCCCCATCTCCATATATGTCAGCTCTTATTCATTATGGAAGAAGTGAGTATAGCAAGTGAGGTGTTTCAGAAGAAATTTCTTTTTATGAAGTTGAAAAGGGATGCAATTAGTTACAGTATCGTGTGCTTTTATAATAATATAGATGGTAAGTAATTTGATAACAGTTTTCTTAAATGATAATTTACAATGTGCTATTCTTGAATCTTAACACGACACTTTTAAGGGAGAAAATTTCTGTGATATTTTTCATTCTCATTCTCCCTTAATAAAATGATGCATTCTTATATTGCACTGACCTTTCTCACAAAAATTTGAGCTATCTACACTGCAAGGTTTCAGTTGCAAAGAGATTTAAAAAGTTATATATTACTTTATGAATTTGAAGGCACATAGTGACCTTTGAAAGTAAGGAAATAGAGGTCCAAAGTATTACAATAGATCTAAATAGTTAAATTAAATATTTTGAAGTTGTTATTTTTCTTTTCAAATTAAGAACTGATTGGTAGATTAATTTTGGATGCTTCTTACAGTTTTGCTCTTTTCCCCTCCATTAATGTTTCTCTACAGCTAAAATAACTTGTTAAAGGTGACAGAAATCAGTGGAAATATTCTTATTTCCACCAATAAAATACCTCATATAGTAATGTGTGTTTGGTCTTGAGGTAATTTATAATGCAGTTAATGTTCTTTTATATTGTTTCATTTTGAATTATCTTTTTTTACATGTATTTTTTTTTCCTCCTTAATTATTTTATTTCTAAATACCTTTTTCATTTGATCGTGCTTTTTGATATTGTGCGTACCTGAGTAAAGATCTCATCTGACATATTAATATTTTTAATGTGTACTGTACTTATGACTTAGAGCAGTGTGGAAGTCTCTCGTATACTCTTAGTTGTGGATAAGTTACTCAACACACTTACTTTGCTAGCCAGTGTCAGGTCTCTGATCAGTTCCCAGGGATTTTTCTATTTCTTTTTACTTTCCAAAATTGTCATGAATTGCTGTTCTAAAAATGCAGAAAAAGGAAAATACAAAGCTGAGAAGCCCAGTGTATGCCAGGCTATAGAATAATGCTTTGATCAATAAAATAGAAAAGTTTCTCATCTATATGTGTATTACATTCAGATGGCATTCTCTTTCAGGAGCTTACCTAGCATGTTTGTGAGTAATTTTCTATTCAGTTGCACTCCTGAGTAATGTAATACATTTTATTTTTCTTTTCATTTTTTTAGAAAGATACAAATGCCTTTTCCAAACTTCCTTTAATAGAATATTTTCTCAGCATTTTTTAATTTCTTTAAATTGCACTCCATTATTTTAAACACTTTGTGGTATGCTTCCTAATTGGATAGAATTTTGTTTAAAATGTACTGACAAATGTCCATTTGTTACTCCAACATGGACAGTGAAACTTAGCAAAGTAGTGTGATACCTGAGAATCACAAGAATGTGTGAAGCCTTACATTCTGATTACAGCCTGGAAATTAAATCTAACATTTTGCTTCACTGCTAGAGTAATCAGTACTCTAGATGCAGCTTGTTAACATTTGTGTTTTCCTGCACTTTATGTTGCAGTCTGTGAGCTGGAGGGTGAACAGACACAGGAGCAAGCCCAGGTTAATGTTGGAAAAAAGGGAGAGTATTATGGAGGGGTTTAGGGAAGCATGTGGTACTGCTTGGCACCAGAAGAAAAGAAGACAAATGATCAAGAATATAGATGAAAGTGTCAGAGTGTAACACTGGAGAGATCCTTCTAGAGCAGTACATGGGATGACTGTTTTGGGTGCCTTGTTCTGGTTACATGTAAGGGGCAGGAACAAGCTGCATATCATCATCTTCCTGAGGTATCACACACATTTTAGGAACTGCACCATGCAAGATTGACAGACTTAAATTTTTTCATGTGTACAAGATTAAATTGCACGGACTGTAGGTAAACAGACATCAGTATTGCATAATGCATCTTGATATATAAAAATTTATAGAAAGTGCTCAGCTGATATGAGGTAGCTGCCAGGCTACATTTGGATTGTTCTTTACTTGGGAAACAGATTACCCATGAAATAGGGTAACTTATATAAAAAAACCCAAAAACAACAAAACCCAAGAAGATGTTTACTGCAAGAAAATATTATTCTGCTATTAACTTCAGTTGCGTAATTCTACGTAATTATGAATAAAATTTGTCTCTCTTTTTCAACATCTTTCATGGGGCTGAGCCAAGTAACCCTAAAGAAATATCTCACTCTTTATTATCACTGAAATTTGCCATGAAAGCTGTGCTTCTCTTGACCAATGGAATAAACTTTTCCTATGTTTCTGATTTTAGAGCACAAGGAGCAAAGTATTCTTGGCAGCCAGGCTGTTCCCATGTGAATTCTCTTCTGAAAGACATCAATGTGATCATTAGTCGTCTTTACTTTTTCAGAGTAAAACATAAAATCCTCCAGCCTTGTCCTCCCTTCATAAATACATCCAGCTCTTATAATCACTACCACTGGCGAAATCTCATCTGAAAGATCTGCAAGAAGTACCAAAATAAACAGCAATGTATGCGCATGCAAGATGTTCCCATTATGAAGGAATGATAGATACACTGAAATATTGTTCCATAAAAATTTACTGATGCATTTTCTTAAAAACTGTATCCATGAAAATTTACTCTAGCTGTCCAGTACTACTATTTCTTTGGCTGTAGCTATTAATCCTGTGTCGTTTGACCTAGGAGATTTCCTGATATTCTTTAGATTTTTTCATGTCTTGTTTCAACACAAATGTGTTTCAACCTGTATGCCATAAACCTTTTAGAAAAATTGACTGTACATATAAGCAACAAATTGTGATTATACCCAAGCATTTATACATGTTTCACAAAGGAGAGTGGAGAAAGAAGGAAGATCACAGACCAAACAGTAAGTTTTCAGTATCTTTTGATTTCACAGAAATTTTAAGAGTAATTTAAATATTCCCACTGAAAAAAAAAAGTGATTAAAGTATAATAATATAAATTAAAATGGAAAGTCAGAATATAGAATTAATGATATTGAGCAATAGCAAAGTAGTATTCATATAGTCATTATGAAAATGAAATTAGTAATAATTTCATTTTTTTCCATATGGAGGCAGTTAATTGTTTGTAAATATATGGAGAAACTCATGAACTGAAAGATGAAAACAGATTTGGACTGATTCCTGTAAAAATTGAAATATGATATAATGTCATTCAGTGGTTATGTATAAATTTTTTTTTCCTCACTTGTGACTTGAAATTTTTATTAAGGAATCAACGAAAATAATTTCCTGGAACGTTGCCTGTTGTCACCAGGAAATGACATCTTTCAGAATTTCCTTGATATTAACATTTTCATTGTTTTTTTTTTTTCTCAGCAGGCAACTTGGAAATTTCAGCTGGTGTTGAAGTGATATATATTTGTGAATTCATGTAAAAATATCTTCCATGTGTGTTTGTGGCTGAATCTGGGCCTTCATTTAGTTTCTTGATGCAGTAAAAAAGGCTGGCTGAAACCTCTTTTCCCAGCTATGGTTTGGTCACTGTGGATATTGCAGGCTTTCTTGTGCACAATGGCAGTTTATTTGCTCTACCTGTGCTTGATTCCATGGTGTTTCAGTGTGTCAGAGGTGAGCAGAATGCAGCATCCTCATTTTTGACGTGAGGCAGCATTTTGATAGCTCTGGCTTACACTTGGGACTAAATGCAGCTGGGCTCCCTTTAGGGCCCAGCATCACCTTAGGTGCTGTAGCATCTCCAAGATGCCCACACAGACTGGCTGGCACAACAAGGACTGGCTGCATCCAGGTCAGGGGCACCCAGCACCACCCAGGAAGCACCAGCTCCCCAAGGTGGCCCTTCCCTGCCATTGGTGAAGAGCTCAGGGCCATGTTAGGGACCATAGATAGTCACACTTCTGCCCTTCAGCCATTGCTCCAGAAGGGTCCCATGTAATCCATGTGCTGTATCTGCCAACTTGATACAAATCTGCCCACCTCAGGTATCTCGAACTTTCCATAATAATACCAGGTACCTGTTTGCAAGTAATTAAATCCTGCCCAAAACCTCTGTTGCCACTGCACCAAGGGGAGCTCTTTAAGAGGCAGAACCTGGCTATAACCATCGACTTTGATGAAAACAGCTTCAGTGAGAGAGCAAATTTAAAACTAATGGATCCTAGAGATTTAAATACATTTGTGTTTTTTATTTGATACCATAAGTGAGCACATATAAAGTGCTCTTCAGATATGCTTGGAGAGCATTGTGCTGCTGCCTATGTGCAAATTTCAGCTGTCAGTTGCTCAAGGCTTCAGCTTATTTGTATTTAGTTTTCACAAATTAGCCTACTTCCCAGTGGAAAACAGCCATCTGAAATACCTGAAATGTTTTAATTCAGCCATTTGAGTTATGGGTGAACAAGGAAGGTTTTGCCTCTGAACTCAGACCCAGTTTTTACATGCCAGCTGGCAAAGGCATCCCTAAGCACACACCTTGCTGTGAGCAGGGTTTTTGGTTTTAGCATCATATTTGGGCTGTGTCATACTTCAGTTGTTTTTAGTGTAGCCTTCCACGGAAAGTGACTTTTATGTATTAACTCTCTGAGCAAAATTTTGACGAGCATGGGCATTTTCAAGTCATAAAGATCAAAAACTGCCTACAAGTAAAGCTGTATTTTTGGCTTTTCTATGTTGTTTATGAATGAATAATCCACGTTCCTATTTTTTCTTCTAATGTGAAACTGGGAAAAAGCATTTTCTTACTGTTCTTCCTTCTGTCAGAAAAGTAGCCAAATACCCCAAAACACTGAGCTGGGATATGTGCTTTACTGATGGCTGAAGAGAGAGCATCACCAAGTTATTCTCCCCAAACTTTACAGTGCCCTTTGTTTGATAGCTTCTCCTTCTGTCGATGACCACTGAAGGTGTGTGAGGTGCCTGAGACCAGAACAACACTCCATGGAATGCCACAGTGGCTCTTGCCCTGCCACTGCACTGTTGATGAATATGCCGTCTTTGGGGCTTGTGGCCAACTGTAAATTTCCTGAGTGTGGGGAAGTCCATTTTTCTATGGTGTTAGTGAGTTGTTCATCTCTGAACTTGCTGCAAGCTGCCCCAGTCACTGGCATGATGAGAATTACTGGAGTATTTTCGGCCATTCCTCTGCTGGCATCAGAGAAATCTGAAGGAGGAGCCTGGGAGGGGAGTGGGACCTGAAGATCTCTTCTCCATCCAAGATGACATCTTCAGTCCATACTGAAGCTGGGCAGCATATTGCATTTCACTGCCAAACCACAATTACCAGCTCCAAAGCTCGCCCCACCACTGGAACACTGGTCTCTCTTCCGGGTGCAGTGTTTGGGAAGAGTGCAGTCAGCAATCCTCTCTGCTGATCTCCAGTAAACACCAAGAAGGGGGACAGATTTAGTGTTTATCCTGAGCAGGGCTGCATGTGCTTTTCCATCATTTTTAGAAATTTCCTTTGGAAGAGCTGACAACACGTGATCTATTTTAACTAGTGCTTCAGAAGATGAAATTATTTTTGGTCTAAGTGAAATCAATAAGCAGTTTAAAATATAAGATATAGTTTAAATAAGCACAAAAATATCCAGTGACCCTCAGTATTTATTGCATGTCTTAGGCCTGCTATGACAATCTTTATTAGCCAATTAATAGCTGCTGTCTGTAGAGCAGCTTACTGAAACCACCAAAACCTCACTCTGAAGCCTTTCAAAGGCATAAGTAGTAACAAGTGCAGGTGTGGTGTCAACTCCTTTATTTCAGGCTTCCCTTTCTCCTAGGATACCTGCTCCTCAAAGTCCTGGACCTTGTTCTCCCTGGCTTCCTTGTGTGCATCGGAAGTCTTCCAAGTCCTGGTCTGTGTAGCCCATCACTAAGTCAGGTGCTGGTAAAATCCGAGTTTGTGTCTTGCTTGCCTGCACTGTTAGAAGCTCCCCCAACCTGGCACTGCCTGGTTGAGCTCTGCACATGCTGGGCTGTATAAAGCGATACTCCTGCCTGGCTTATGGAGATCACCATTCCTCTGCCCCTGCTCTCACAGTCAAAGGTCTCAGAGTGCACTGGATTTCCTGAACAGAGAAGCATTTTTAAGTTCTTTATAAAAATTAATGTAGCTCTCCCATGCTAGCTTTTTCCCCCTAATGCTCTCTTTTTACTATTTCCTTGTCTACCACTGTAATTCTGATGTTGGTACTTTCATTTGTTATGTTGAATGTTTCTGAAATTAATAACATTGCTTATATTTGTGGATAATGCTGGTCCCTTATGTATAGTACTGGGAAGTGTTGCCTAGCAAATTCTGTGACTCTTGATGAAATATGTTAGTTTCTTTTCATAATTTACATCTGTTATTTCTCACAGTATTGGATATATTTTACATGCTTTTGTGATGCTGACTTTCAAGGAAAGTGAAATGGTGGTCAAGTGGACTTACGGACTCAGTTCTTTCTTTGAGACTTTGTTGTTGGGTACGAGGTTAATCTGATTAAATGTGTGTGTTGTAGCTGCTCTATTGGGACAGTAAGTAGTGGTTACTGGACTTCTTGGTTCCCTTGGTGTGGAGAGTGGAGTGGAAGAGGCAGCCCTAAGGGGAGAAGCAGTCTTGCCCTGAGGCAGGTTAGCTGCATCACACCTGGGAAGTGCTGCTTGTGTCAACACCAGAGTGTTGGATGACTGGTTCAGAGGTGGATTTCTATCATAAAGGATGTATATTTAAGTATGGTGAGTTTTTTCAGAGAAATCTACAGGTAGTCTTTTTTTTCATACATTTCAGGAGGATTTTGCCATAATGTTAAACAGGTCTTGAAAGAATCTTTTGATTGTAGTTTGTCACTGTTGCTAAAGATGCTTTTAAAATAAGTATCTGTGCATAAATACATCAGAAATAATTGATTTCTCATTAATATGAGGTTGCAATTGAATCAACTGTTCTCATGCCCTGAATTCTGCAGAAAGTTAAAAATTGTGTCCTAACACTGCATGAACTTTGAGTTGTATGCCCTGTCTCATGCACACTTTTTTATTCTTCATACCAGAAGAAGTCTGGTTTAGTGTAGTTCCACACAGGAGCAGGACTGGGGTCCCTGCCTTCTCTCATTCTCTCTCTCTCTCTCTCTTCTTATCAGTAAGTAAATTTTTGTCAGATCTCCTGAGATGCTTGCTGATTCTATTCCTTGCTCAGCAACAGGAGGTTAACACATAGGAAAAGGCTGTTTTGGAGCCTATTTGAAACATGCCAATAATAGCAATTGTTGGTAATGAATCTATTCCTTATGAGTACATGACATGCTCCTTCTCTCTTGTGATAGAAGCTTTAAATGTTAGTAGCCAGGAAGTGCCAGCATTTTGATTGCTGCCTTTAGTTAAATAGATAAAAATATCAGAGGCATAAAATATTTTGGCATAAAAAAAAAGCAAATGGGTTGAGAGATAGGGAATATAAGGCAGAGGCAGAAGTCTGCTTGGAATACTTGATATTGCCCTTCCTTCAAATATTGCTAAGAGAAGTTTAGCAGTCACATAAGAAATGTGTGTGTGTTCCCTCACCAGCTATGTTGGAACTGGGGAGTTTGATCTCTAAGTTGGTCCTTGTAACAAGATTTTCATATCTAGATAGTCATGATGCTGGTTTTAAAATGCTAAAAAGTGGAAAGTTCTACAGTGATGTGCAAATGCTGGCTCCATCCATGGTATTCTTGGAATGGATGTGTCCTGCATTTTTTGGCTCATCTACTGTCAGTTTCTGAAGCAGCAACACTGTACTGTGCTGCCTTTAACTTATCCCAGAGTTAAAATAACACAACAAATAAACAGTAACAAAAGAATCTTAAAAGAACAATTCTTGTGCATTTTAGTCCAGCTGAACTTAGTTTGGCATTTTTATGAACTGAATTTGCTGCTGACCATTAGAATGTTAAACAGAAGATTGCCATTGAAATGGGATGTTTAGTCAAAAGTTATACTCTGTAACTCTGCTAATGTAAAAGGGATAAATTGTCAGTATACATTATGCACATTATTATTTTTCAGTAGCAGATATATTTGACAAATTTCAGTGTTTAAAAGAATTATTTTAATTAAATGAAGCTGTTATTGTTGGGATTTAAAAGCATGTAAAGTTCTCTTCTACCATGCTGCACACAGAGCTATTTTTAGAAGCAGTAACAGAGTTTCTCTCATACTGAGTCAATGTTAGAAGATTTCAACTGAGAAAGCTGGTAATGATTCAGGGTAAGACTTCAATTTCTTTATACATAAGAGTAAAAAATATGCAAAACATTCTATAATTGAATACTTGTAATATCTAAAAAAGCCTTAATAGATATTGGCATTGCTCCATATGAAACTTCCATAAGTCATCATAGTCCTAGTGAGTTCAACATCCTAAATAGACACATGTTCATGATTTAAAGAAACAGCCCCTCTGTTGCCATGCAAGCATGAAATCAAATAAGTTTTTTGTAGTTCTTTATTCTAAAGACTTTACAATGGATCCCTAAATACTTTTTTTACTAGAAATTCAGCCTTTTTTTTTCTTCCAAAGAACCTGTATGCTTTGTGTTTGAGCTGCATAGGTAGGTTACACTTTTTGTGTCCAACTGACTTCTAAACTGTTTTCTGTTTCTTTTGATTATTGAATAGTTAGCTTACACTAGCTCTGCAGGACACTGAGGAAGATAACTGTTGAAAACAGATATGGCTATGCTCCTTCCAATCCTCATCAACACCCTTGTTATCAGTTGTATTTTAACGCTGTACAAACATGCTATACATTCACAATTTTCCATCCATAAAATAAGACAAATAATTAGTTTATAAATTACCTAAACATAGATGTGGTGCATATCTATCATAATTGTATCAATATCTAAATCATATTTAAGCATCGATAAATAATACTTTGTAGGGAAAATGACCATAAACTTTCTTCTTCTCTACAATGGTAGCCTGTGTGCACTGTCACCATTCAGGCAGCAAATTCTTTCATTAAAATGTTTCACTGCATTTTTATAAAGTTTGCGTGCAACATGTGTTGCTGTTTTCAACCAAGCTATAAAATACCACTGCCAGCTGGGGTTGCGAGCACCACTCTCTGCTTCCAGCAGACTTCTTTTCACTTATCTGTAAGCTTAAGGGGTTACTTTTAAAAATTACATTCTTTATGACCTATTGCTCTAATCAGCTCTACAATCTAGCTACAAATTCTTAGGGTAGCATTTATGTCAGAATCTAAAGATGACACACAGTTTAGGATTAGGATGCCTGAATGTAGTTTTCTGCCTCAATCAGATATCTAATGCCTTTTCAGTAACCTTAAGTTATTCCATGTTGCTCTCTGCTACTGTACTTAAAGAATCCAGTCCTTCTTAGGTCCTGTGTGATCCTCCCAATTTCAGCAGAGCTCTGAGTAAGTACGCAGCCCCGGAAGTCGGAGGGAGGCATAGTAACAATAATAATAATAATAATAATAATAATAATAATAGTAATAAACACAGTCACCTGTATTTATGTACTGACTCAATTCCTCCATGCCTAAGATCCCACTGTAGTGCATGAAGATTATTCAGTACAGTGACAGCAACTGAGAAATTCAGCTGAACAGCCTCTGTGTGTGTGGTAAACTGTGGTATTTCAGATGCTTGAGGTTATCTGAGACACCTGCAGGGGGTAGAACGTATGTTGTAGTATGTACAGAGGATGTATGTTCTTTAGAAATGGCAGACGGAGGTCAGGCATTGTATCTGAGAGCAGTGACACCAGGCACTGGTATACGAGCAGCTGATTTGAGCCTCAGAGCATTATCAGAGGCACTGCTGACTCTATTAGAGGCGTAGGCACTTTTGGAACTGTAGACACCAGAATTTGTGCCTCACAGTTCTGTGAGCTGAATTCGGCCTTGTTGAGGACCTGGATATTAATTTAGCATAATTTTGTTGCTTGGCTATTTGCCTGTGGTTCCTCAATGCTTCATTGACATATATGTACAAGAAATTATTAGTCCATCAACTAAAGAGACCTATTCCCATAAACTAACATTCTCTGCTCTTCGGCCTCTAAGTCTTGTTCAAGACTTTCACTTGAAATCCAAACAATACCCAGTTTGCTACATCTTCTGTGCCTAATTAAACCTTTGAACAGTCATCACTAATTTTCATGAACCAACATCTGTGTTACTAGGACTAAGATTGGCAAGTCATGTCTACAGGCTCTTTATTAAGTCCTTTATTGACCTTCTATTATCAAAACATCACTTCAGTTTTATGAAGTTCAAATGTTTGAAGTGTGGGAACCTGAAGTGTGCAGAAATCTTCCAATCAGACTACATCTATGCATCCTGAACAGAAGTTGGCGCTGAAGTCAAACTACGTAATAATCACAATAACAAGACCTCACAATTCTGTATCATCAGAGGCTTTAAATGTGTTTTGCAAGTATCAACATCACAACAGAATGAAGTGCATATTGTTAGCTTGTGCCCATGTCTGTGAGGATAAGTATGGAATTAAAAAGAAGCTATGAACTCTTCCTGAAACCTTGGGTAAGTCATTCGTATTGTCAACTTCTATCTTAGGTGGATAGTAGTGCTTCTGTATTCAGTGGGGAGCTGGGAGGTGATGCTAGCTGTGGAGGGTATTGCTATCTGAAATGGCAAGTGTAGGGGTGTTTTTACAGCCAAAAATAATGTGAATAGGGATTCAGTGTACAATTCTTATTTGCATTTATCAAAATGTGTGGAATTCATACAGTGCAGATGTCTCCATCTGAGCTTGTTGCCCTTGCATTTCTTTACAGTCAGTGGAGGTCTAGCAGTGTAAAGTGTAATTAATCTCATTCTAAAGTAGGTGTCTGAATAGATCAGACTGACTGCAAAGGGTGCATGGAGGTGACTAGTTCAGATGTAGGAAAACTGAATCTCATCCTACCTGTTCCGTGGGCAAAACTGCTATGATTTTGCCTTTAAAAATATACATTTAACTTTACTGAGCCACAGTTAGCATACCAGATGTAGAAGTGTTTCAGAAAAAGTCTGTTCTAAGCATTTACCACAGATTGTCATGCCAGAATTTTCATTTAATTAAAAATACCAAATAATTGTTTTATCATCTTACACAAACACAAGGTCAATACCCATTATGTCTGTGTAGGTCATCTGGAGCACCAAGCAAGGCAATGAATAACGTTTCACAGTGGGAGACTGAGAAAATTTTCTAGGACTGTGTAATTCCTATGACTTCGACATTCTTCTTTAATGTGATATCTTGGAACCTTGTTCAGATTTCCTCACATCTAATGCAATACTTGGTAACCTTGTGTAACCATCCCTATCTCCAGCCAGTGCTTAAGGAAGGTGCAGTCTTCTATAGCTTCTGTGTCTTACCTGCCACTGTGCAGGTTACTCAGGTATCTGCCCACCCAAGTGTCTTGGAATGGCACTGGATATCATATATGGATATCTTGCCTCAAGGTTAATTTATTTGTCATCTCTTTACTTGGATCTCTTGAAGTTACACTCATCTAAAAGGAAATCGTGTTACAGACAGAAATTTGCCTCATTGAGAATTTCAGAGCAGGCACAGATCATCCACACTGGAACTGCTCACAGTTACTGACCTGAGTTCTCATTTCATCCTAATTATATGTGGTTTTCTTCTGCCCTGTTTCTTTCACAGTCATGGCTGATTTCCCTACTGTGAAAATATATTAATCTTCTATAATAGAATATTTATTCAACAGCAATAACTGGATATTGACACTCACAAATTAATTCAAGAATTATCTTAGTTGATTTTGACAACTTTCAAAAGACTTGGAAACACCTTCATACTGGAAGAAAGCAGATCCTTATGAGATCCTATAAGCGATGGGAATTCTCTGCCAGCTTTTACTGGTAAGGAAAGTCTCAGTAATCAGCAATGCAGCAAAAATCACCCACTTCCAAACAAACAGACAAAGGAAAATACATTCCAAGCCCTGTAAAAAAAAAAAAAAGGTGAAACAACTTAAAGCAAAGACAACTAAGACAATCTCTATAATATTTTAATAAATATGTATGGGACCTGCATCATTGTTACTGAAGCAAATAGGTAGTTTGATGCTTTATTTCTTACAGATTTTTTAAAAGTAATGCTATTCACATGCTGATCACACAATTTAACAGGAAATTCTTTGAAATTCCATTCTGCTAGATGATTTAAATATGAAGAAGGAGCAATACGTTGCTAATTCAAATTAAAATCAATGAATATTTAAGCCCTATGTTTGCTCTGAAGCTACAAGTTGGGCACGGTGGGCTAGCCATAGCAGTTGCAAAAGAATATTAAGGGATTCATGTGGTGGTTTTCCCAAGGAATAAATATTCTGAGTCAGTGTGGCCAGTCAGGCCACAGATCTCAGATATCCTGAAACCTGCTCAGGTGCTACAAGGCATGTTTTTAATATCTTAATTTTAAAATCAATCATAAAATTTTAATGCCTAAATTTAGGGAAGTTCAATTGTAAGCTATGTTATTTGGGAAGGGCAAGTTCATTAGTATCAATCTGGATTTAGTACTGACTTGACTGCCCTTACTCTTGCTAGTGAAAATGCCATGCAAGAAAAAAGGCCAGGAGTGTTAGCAATCTGCCAGTCAGGAACTCTGCAGGAACGTGAAATTATAAATGGTGGGAGTTACAGAAATAATGTGAGTCATGCTAAGAAACTGTGTGTATCTAAGAGGAGCAATGGACAAGAGTGTATTTGCTTTACCTGTACCTACTGCACAGCAGCCTCATATTCACCATCCCCAACAGGAGCAAATGTAAATAGCATAACTAAATAAAGGGGTGGGAAAGCAAACTGTAAGGGAATATCTCCTCTCATCCAAAAGCTGTGAAGCTGCATGAGGGTGGATGCTCTGCACAATCTAGTAAGTCCTTTCTGTTTCTGTGAACAAATGTGCAGTTTTTAATTATTTTTCTTGCTCCATTTGCTGATGAGCATAAGGGCTTGGCCAGGGTGTATCTTAGAAAATGGTAACTCATCATACATATTCAGAACTGACATGGCTGGCATTTAAGAGATAACTATAAGAAATTAACTCATGTTTCAAACTGAGCATGCAGAAAGGAACATTTCTATTACATTTAGCACCACTCTGAAATATACTGTAAAACTTCAATGTCTGTAATATCATTGAGGTTTATAAAAACTTAATATACAAATACCTTTTTTGATTAACCTATCTTCTCAATTCAGGCACTTTGATTTTTGCAGCGAAAGTTTTTTTGTCTTATATTTGTGAAGAAGTTTTTACTTGGTAAAGGGATAAACACATTGGAATGATGGTGTACTATAGTCACTTTACCCTCTATTAGAAAAGGTGTAAGTAAATAACTAAACAGAAGGTGAGTTGTCTGTTGTGTGCAATCTGTAGCAGTTCAGTAGTTTCTCATGCCATTAGTGTGGTAACATAATGCTGTGATGCTAGTATTCAAAAATACAAAGAGGAGTTGTGTTCAAAGCCACAATCCTGGTATTAATTTCAGTGGGAGTCTTATTATAGTCCATATATGAATGTGGTTTGTTATTTCATCTCTTAAAATCTGTCAAATAGTGCAGTCTCTCTTCAATAAACATTTTTACATCAGTCTTCTTAAATGTTTTAGTTGCTTCTATGTAATTGCTTTTAAATCAAGGCATTCCTGTCCCAAATGGAGAATGAAAAGTAGCCTAGCAGTGAAATCTTTTCACTTGCTACTCAGATTTTTCTCTCTAAATTTACATTAGTATAATAAGAACATAGAATGCAGATTTCTAAATCCAGAAGGGATAAGATTGTGGTAAAAAATAATTAGAAGCATGAAAAGCTATTGTAAAAATCAAGAGTTGACAAAAGAATCTACATTACACAAAAGATAGAGAAGCAGTTCAAAAAATGATCAGATTATTAAAAGAGCTTAATGCAGAATTAAGCTTCATCAAAAGAGATCTTCCACTGTACAAAACCATTCATTGTATGGCCTGTGGCTCTGTTCCTCTTTTTGCTGTTTTCCATTTTTGCTTGTTTTACTTTGTCATACTCTAGTCATGCTCTTAATCATCCATTTGTATTTCCCTGCTCTCATGCCTCCCTTGCTTCTCAACCCTGATGGCTGAATCATGCCTCTGCTCCTGGGAACTTCTCTGTGCTTCTCAAAGAGCCCGTGTATCCTTCCAGAGTCCTGACTGCTGGAAACACAGCTCACTACAGGGCTAGGATTTCAGTTGTTTGTGACCAGCTGTTGTCATCTCAAATTTAAGAGTGCCAAGTTGACTTGAGAAGGGAGTGAGAAGCCAGGAAAGTGGTGGTCATGGCTGCATTCAGAAAGCCTCACTGTGCTGGCTGGCCTAGGCTTTAAACGTGCAAGTCATTTCACACTTCTGTTGCTTTCTATGTGTTAGCTGATCAAAA
This sequence comes from Corvus moneduloides, assembly GCF_009650955.1. Taxonomy (NCBI): domain Eukaryota; kingdom Metazoa; phylum Chordata; class Aves; order Passeriformes; family Corvidae; genus Corvus; species Corvus moneduloides. Next base: position 21,632,553 of record NC_045478.1, read on the forward strand.
AAGAATTACTCTTCTGAACATAACATAGAAAACTGAGCTCTTAGCAGCTCTTTCACAGAGTGATCAGATGCAACTTCTAGTCAGGAGGATCTGAAACCACTGACTGCTAAAAGCCAGGACTGTGCATCCAGAGAAGGGGCATTTAGTTTCTTCACTTTTCTAAAATGTCTCCTACTGACTGTGGGTGAAAGCAGGGCACTATTATTACATGTTACATGGGCTGTGGGTCTGAGCTGGTGTAACTATTCTTGGGTTACTCTCCTAAGGATGTGCACATTTGACCAAATCTCGAGTTAGTAAAATTTTTTATATTTGCATTAGAGAAATTAAAACACTTCTTATAACTTGAGTTTCTCTAGTACTGTTTTGGATTTCTTTGAAAGTATAACTATGTATAGGGGCTTACAGAATTTAATTCTAGTCTTTACTAAGACTTATGTAAAAGAGTATCAGCTTCCCAGTCAATAGCTTTGAAGACTACTCATCAGCAAGGCAGGTAAATTATCAAAACTACTTTAATTAATGTATCCCATGTAAGCCTTTTGCTATCAGACTTTTGCTGTCTAAATATGTAATTACATATTGCTATCCCTTTACAGATTAAAAGGTTATCCCTGCTTTTAACTTTTCAGGTGGTTTTGTGGGAGCATAGATTTGATTTCCCTGTTAAATTTTAGAGACTGAAATAATGTCTTTTTCTTCCCCCCAAGAAACACTGAGAAGTTTTTTGCTTGCAGTTTCAACTCCCTCTTGCACTTTGCACTAAGGACTTGGTGAATCTCTTCTGAACAATTTTGGATGGATCCTAGATGTTGAATGTGCTCATGTTGTTTCACTTTTCTTGTTCTCTGAAGTAATTTAATGTCCTCTTGTGTGTATGTGCAGAAGTATGGCTTGTATTACTCTTAGCAACATTGGAGTTTCCTTATTTATTAACATGACTTTATGTAAAGGTGGTGATTTTTTTTTTTTTGCATTGAATGCCTGAAATGGGAGTCCTTCTGGTCATCAGTCAGTCACTGTGTAATTTAAGTTTGCATCCTAATGCATATTCAGAAGTGCCAAATAAAGACATTTCATGTTTCCTGACTTCCAACTGCCTGACTTGACAACCTCAATTATTTTATTTTCATTTACATTTTAGAACCCTCTTAGATTTAAAAATGGTTTTATTTTTAAGAAACTTTGCATAAGCAGCACACTTATTAGCTACCATACGCCTCTGTCACTCATGCTTAAGAATGACATTTATCCAACCAGTCTAGTTAGACCAGTCGTAGGGAGAAGATGGTTAAATTGGGAATGATGAAAAGGACCTTAAGCAGTAGCTGTACACAGACACTTGAGTGACTTTAAGAGACAATGTACCTACATGACATAGTTTTGCTGTATTTCTCTTATCCTTATTTATTTCTGTTGCAGTAGTGCAGAAGTGCATATGGCAAAAGGTCCTGACTGCTTTTGTTTCTCACAATCTGTGTAACACTGTCTAAAAGAAAATCACTCACAGGGAAGTGTGTATCTTGTCTGAGGTTACAAAACAAGTGTCTCCTCCGTGAAACAAGCCCATGCCAGACAAGGCTGTGCAGCTCTGCCCTGGCGCACGGCCGGTGAGCAGGCAGGAGGCAGAGCAGCTGCAGTTGAAGCTGGAAGGGGCTGCTCTCCTGCCCAGTCACACGGCTGCCTCATGGCTGGGGGGCAGCCGTGTGACTGCTGTAGTGACATGTTGGAACAGACCTCCTCAATGAACAAGAATGTAATGAAAAATTGCTCTTAGGAAAAAAGCATTTAGGACTGAAAAGGTTCACTTGGATCAGTGAGATAATGTGATCATATATATCTCATTGGACTGATTTAAGTCCCAATTCTATTTATTGTTAATTTTTTTTTTTTTTTAATGTCCTTCTTTTGGATTTTGGAAAGCTTTCTAAATCTTTGCAACTCCAAGGGTCTAAAGCAAACTAATATATAAGACAGCATTCCCCTTCCTCACCTAGCTCAGTATTCTCAGGATGTTTAAGGTATTTGTCTAGGAAGTAGAAGACCAATATTCAATTCTTACTGTGCACAGATTTAGTGCCTTAACTTAATTTGTCTTTTCCACATCACTGATCAGTGCTGAAGATAAAAGACTATTAGCTCTTTTCCCTGCTCTTAAAAGAATATCACTCTTAACTTGAGAAGTGTTTTCAGGAACTGAGAATTGTTCCACATAAAATATCTATGTTATCAAGTTGTTCCTAGCCAATATTAATTCTAAAGCAATGTATACAGAGTAGAAAAAATATTGAAGAGTGTTAGCGGGCTGACAACAGTGCCCTGTGCTGTCTGATACATGGATAAGAAATGCTGTCATTCAGTGATCTTCTCCAAATATAATTTGATTTTTTTTTAAGGCAAGGCAAAAAGTACCTCCATGATTTATGTATCTGCTAAAGTTTGAATTCTGCAGAAAACTGCAAAGAGAACATTTCAAAGAAAATGGCAAGCATTTTATGGTGGAAATTAATACATAATACAATAAGGTTTGTTGCTTTTTCCTTTCCAGTGTATCTCAGAATCCACAGAAAGACAGCTTTCCATATAGCCAATACTTCTACTGAAGTTGCCCACTTAAAACCATGAGTTACCTCTCATGGTTAAAGTTAGTTGCATGTTTGGGATCACACACTCTCAATGCTTTCTTTTTCTTAACTCCCTCCAGGCTTTTCCTGCATCAGAATTCCTCTCCTGGACATCATGACTGATACCTCAGACTCCTCCATCCCTTTTTATCTTTTTTGGTAATTTTGCTGGTAATTTGACAGGTCTTATTCATACTCATTCCTTTTGGGGAGGATGTATCACTATCAAGAAATTCTTATTCCTCACATACTCAGTGTAGTGTCTTGGGAAGTGTAGTCTTGTGGTTCTGTCATGGGAACTTACAGCCTTTCCATAATCTTTTGGTTTAACCTCTCTTCCTCTTGTAGAAATATCCTCTCCTATCTGAAATACCCTCTCCTATCTATAAATACTCCATGTGGGATGGTGTTTCTGCTGCATGTTACATTGCATCCACCACCTGTAAAAGCATGGGGATGGCATAAATACCGGCTTGAAGCGCTGCAGTGGAGCAGATGTAGTGACCTCTTGTGCTTATGGTACAGGACATGGTCTAGAAACAAGACAACACTGTGGCCTATAAAGCAGAACTTCACTGATTCACAGAATTTCAGGTTAAAAGTGCTATTGTGAGTATATGAACTTGATTCCTGAATGTTGCTGGTGAGGGACCAATATTCCTCATCCCACACTCCTCTTAGCTACCTATTTTTGCTCATGGAAGCTTGACTTTAAGAAGTCTACAGTTGTGGCTGACAGAGCAAAAGAAGGTGTTTTCCAGAACTGGTTACCAGTGATTGCTGCCCATTGGTCAGCAAAGAGAAGCAGCTTCCTACCCTGAAATTTCATCCAGGAATCCCTGCCTCAAATCATCAACTTTGTGAAAGAAAAAAACACTTACTATTGTACAGACAGAAAAGGAATACAAGTAGAGATAAAACAGGGATAAATAAAGAAACAAAATAAAAGAGATGTTTTGCTTTTTCTAACAAAAGAAATTAAGACAGTAGCAATGAAAAAGTACATTCTTTCATACAGAAAGACATACTGTATGTCTCATACAGTATGTCTCATATGTATTCTCATACAGAGAAGACAATACTGTTACAAGCAGAATAGTCAGATGAATTTCCAAGCTCCATGGGGCCTGTGCTGATTAGGCAGATTTAATAACTGACCAGTTGGCACTTTTTCATCACCTGTTCTACATCCTCTTCTCCATGCATAAACTACTATTACAGGCAATACAACAAGTACAGCTGTGTTCCACTTATCTTTTTTGTATGTTACACACATTAAATGGTGCCAGAGGACAGCTCATGAATATAACATTTTCCACTGCTTTTAGGTTGTCTTTTTACTGCAACCTAAGAAAAGAGGAGTTTTACAGTACACTTGGAAGATTAACAAACCTGAGCTTTCACAAACCCTGAGGACACTCCCAAACTCAGCCCCCCATCACAAAAAAAGCCATCTCACTTGTACTATAAAACCACAGTTGAACATCCCTGCAGATCTTGACTGCAGTAAGATTTCACAGGGACAGAAGCAATTTCTCAGGTAATATGGTCTCAAATCACACAAGGCATTGGAGATTGCAGCCAGCATTTGGCTCCCACCTAGAAACCTATTGTATTTTCATTATGGTATAGAGGAGATTCAGGTGCTTCCTTTCATTTTACTTGAAGTTTTGGATTTAGGGCACAGGGCTCTTGCTATAAACTCTGAAATGTGCCTATTTGCTTGTGACAGGCTGTGCTTGTGTAAGAGTTTCTTCTAGGGGGGAAGCAGTAAAGCAGGGTATTGGGATAGCACAAAACATGGCCAGGTATTTATCAGCCTTTTCATTCTGAGCTGCCATTTCAAGCGATGATTTATAGTCCTACCTTCTCTCCTGTACCTCTCCTATTTTATCCTGCTGCTTTGGCTGTGGGTCTTGGAGAGGGACAGATGCTGAACTTCTCCTCCTACAGGGGTGTTTGGTCAGACCAGGAGGTGTTGCAGTCGCTAGATTTAGCTTAGCAGGCTGTAGCTTCCTGAGAGCTCAGCGGGGCTGCTCAGGGCAATGTGACCCGGTCGCATCCCGCAGTCCATTTCGGACGACCCCGCGGTCTTGCTCCGGCAGCTAGCAGCGCTACAACCAGTGATGGAGAAGGAGGCAGAGAAGGGTCTCCCATGAGGGCTTGAGAGGACTTTAATCACATCTTGTCCCGGCGACCCTCGGAGACAGAGAGACCTCACGGTCCTGGCCTGAGAAGCTTTTCTCAGGCGCTCAGGGGCGGTCCCTGGGTGGGGTTGGGGTACAGGAACCAATAGGGAGAGCCCGAGGGAGTGGCCAAGGCTAGGGGCAAGGGAAAAGTGGGAGAACAATGCGAAATAGGGAAAGCAATGGGTTGACAGATTGCCACAAGGAGGTCTCAGCTGAAAGCAGTATCAGCTTGGTGGCCAAGATACTGAATAATGAATTTTCTGCTGAACCTGAAGTCTCAAGTGTACCATACTTTGGACCTAACCTAAGGCTTCTGAGGCCAGTGGACAATCTTTCACTGATTAGGATGACCTTTGGATGTGGCCCAGACCCATGAACCTGATCTAGGAGATGTCCCTGCTCATTGCAGGGGGCAGGCATAGCGGATCTTTCAAGGTCCCTTCTAACCCAAACTGTTCTGTGTTTCTATTATGTAGCTGTGTTTTCATAAGCAGATAATTACAGGTTAAGTATTCACAATTAAAGGAGAACCTAATAGGCCAAATTATTCTCTGGGGTAATTCTGTTGTTTTTCAGTTGAGTTATATCAATAAATGTTTTGACCCAATATTTTGCTTATGGGAGGGCTTATGAAATGCTAATTATGTTGGTCAAATTAGGGAAAACCAAACAGACTTCAGCTTTGTTTGTATGGTTAAGCAGTGTAATTATGAATGCTGGAACTGACAACTAGGCTTAATGTGGAATACTGAGTTCTGACTAAAAATGTATAAGTGAAACACTTTGTTGGGAGTACATACTGTACGGAAACTGGAACATGTTTTTGGACAGCATCCCTGGCTTTGCAAATCAGATGCTAAGATTCAGCAAAGATGAGTCTTGAAGGTAAGGAACACTTTAGCAGAAGAGCATCATAATATGGTTGTTAGTCATCAGTTACATTGCCCTGTGAATGAAGGTTCAGCTGAAATAATTTAAAATTAACAATTTTATTTAAACCATCTCTAATTCACTATAGTAAAGCAATGTTAATTTGCTATATGAATGACTCTAATCTGAATAAAATTGCCCATGTTAAAGGGGGAGCTGTAACTGTGATAGATTTTCTTTGTATTGCCCAGTTTGGTCAAAGCCAAATCCTGACACCGTATCCTAAGACGTACCTATAGAAGAGGACACAGAACAGCATTTAACAGCATCTTACACAACCAGATCACATTATCTAAGTTCCTATCCTTTTTAAAGCTCTTTTGTCAACACTCAGTGGAGAGCATGGTATATAATGCAGTATATACACTAACATTACGTGGTTATTTAGCAAAATATTTTAAAATAAAGCACTATATGCATTTCAAAGGAATTCTCTCAATAAGGTAAAGCATAAATTTCAAACTGTCAGTGCTTGATTGCAGGTTTACTTTGAGATGCTTTTGAAATTACTAGAAATACCAAGAAAGCAATAATACCTAGCTACATGAAGATCTAGATGGGAAATCTGAAGTGGAATGCCAAAATTGAGAATGTTTACTCTCTTTTGGTTCTTCTGTACTTATAAAAATGGGAATAAGAACATTTAACAGAAGCAGAGGTGGTGTACTAGATTTTGCCGTCCAGCTGAATAATTGTGGTTTATGCTGATGTATGGCTCTGCTGTAAAAATCCCTACAACACTCACCAGAATTGCTAGTGAAGATGAATTGTGTGACTGCTCTTCTGGCTAATATCCATTAAACAGAGTAACCACATTTCTCCTTACAGATTCTGATATACCCCTCATAGGTGAGCAGTTATTATATTCACCCACTGAGCCTCCTACTCACTCATAATACACCTTTAGCTCACTGTCAAAAATATCTCTGGAGTTCAAGTGATTTATTTTTGCTCAGAAGGTATTAAGAAACAATTGGGAATCCTTTGTTTTTATTACACAATTTTTGTTAGAAACCAGTGTGGGAGAGAAAGATTAAAATACTAACCTTTGTCTCTTTTATGAACAACTTAAAGTTTTAGAGCATCTTTCTCTCATGGCATTATTACAATAATAATAGCAACAATACTAATGGTTAATTTTGAATTGTTTCATTTGAACCTTCACTGGCAAGGCAATGTAATCCATGACTAACAGCATAATAACAATTATTAATATTGTTAGTATTATTATTGTTCCTATGGAGAGTATTTCAAGGAGTGTATTACCATACCAGAAAAAGGTTGGTGTTGTTTTTGTTTCAACATTCATCATGCAATCATATATATATATTTATATATTTATATATTTATATATTTATATATATATATAGACAAAGGAGTAGCGATAAGAAACAGGCTTTTATAGTCCTATGAAGTCCTTGCTTAAGACTGGTGACACAGTTACGGAATTAATAATATCTCTGTCCCATTTCTGGTCCCCCTGGAATGAGTCCTCCAGGTGTCAAGTCTGATGCCTAGTCCTGTGTCTGGATGTAAGCTCAGCCTTTAACCTACATTGTGACCAGAATCTAGGTGCCATTCCAGCTCTTACTTCAAGTTATTCAGCTTTTAATCAAGTTGTCTGTATGAAGGCTCCAGCTTCTCCCTTTTGCTGTTCTCTAGCTACTATGTAAGCAGCATTTATCCAGTGAGACAGATCATTAGAGGAAAGTATTTTAAAGCCTCAGCCAATTTACATGTTTATCTGGTTGTCCATTGTCTTATGCTGCCCTGTGCAGATAAGTCGGTGACTTCTTTTTTCAAGGGATCAAGGCAAATAATTTTAAGAAAGTTAATTATTTTTAGTGGATAGTTCCAAAAATTTTATGGCATTTCTCAGTGATTTTGCTTTCTCCTCCTCTCTCAGTACCCTCACCACTTCTTACCTCTGGGCTTGGGTTCCTCTGGAGCTAGTCCAGCCCTGCTCCTTCCTGACACCTTCCTCCTCTCAAGACCTCTGCCACTCCCTCTGCAGTGCCTGTCCCTCCTGAGACCCAGCCTGGGAAACTCCACTTCTCACTTTTATTCCTGGCACAGCTGGGACTGAACTTAGTTCAGACAGTGGTTGTCCATTCAAAAGCTTGTATTTTGTACCAAATGTCTCTGTTCCCAACCAGCTGGCCCAAGAGCGGTGCACTGATAAGGTGATGGCCCAGCAGTCTGCCTACTGCACCCATTTGATATCAAAAGCTTTTGGCTGCTGCTTGGTGTCTGTGGGACAATTAACTGGAAGTGTTTATTGCTCTCTGATAGTCCAACTTATCAAAGCTATAGTTTGGGCAGGAGTCAACATCCCCCTTGGACTATGCCTGCATTTACCACCGATGAGTCTGCTATCGCAGCATAGATTTGGACTGTTTGGTTGGGGAAATTCAATATTATTTCATTTCTGCAACCATCTGAGTCAAAGAAAAGTGATAACTCATTGCTGTACTTCTGAAAGAGTCCATTTTCAATTTTTTTTACTCATAAATGCGTCAATTTTAGAAGTTTAACATGGACTGCAGTTTCTCTGCTCCAGTCCAGGAAGGATTGGTGCTATTTTTTTGTAGATTGTTTTAGGCTGTTTCTTAAAGTCAGCAAGAAACTGGCGCAAGTGGCATGTTTCAGTTGCCACTTAAGTCACAGGCTAAGGTACAGGAGGACAAGCTTCCACTGATCTAGATCTTATAAGGCAATTTCCCAGCAAACTGGCACTGCAGTGCAGTGCTTAAAATCCCTTTCAGCAATGATATGAAAGTCTCAGGGGTGCCATCGCATTGCAAAAATGCTGGTAAAAGGATAAAGTTCCTCCGTGTTTTGTTCTCTCTTCTTTGTTCCTTGTGGCTCCTGATAGCTTGTGGAAATTAATAGACTGGAATTGAGAGTATTGCTCCTTATTCTGTTGATACAGAGAGATTTATATCCTTTCTTTCCCAAATCTCTTTGAAGAAATAAGAAAGGCAAAAAAAACCCCACACTTTTGTGGTCTGGCTAGATTCAAATACCAGCCACTGTTGGCCTTTCATTGGTGTTCAGCAGCCTTTGCAAGATTGTTTTGGGAGCCCCTCCAACACGCAAATTTGCAATCTGCTGATACATATGCCATGGAGTTGAAAGTGTTTTTCGTTTATCAAGAACCTCTTAGAGCATCCTTATGCTTCCTGCACTGATTCAGGCTTTTGTCAGAGTTACCCCTTACATTTCAGCAGTCTTCAGCAGCCAAGATGAGGCATTGCTACTGCTAGATACCAAATTCATTTTACAGATGAGCTTGCTGCATGGAGATGTAAAATATTTTACTACTTTCATAATTACAGTGTCAAAAAATTACTGTAAAAAAACTTGTCATTATATCCAACCCAGAAATGTAAATACAAGGTTATGCTACTACTCATCTACTTGCACTTCAGTGTTACTAAAACATTGTGTTAAATGAAGCATTTCCAAACCATACCAAGGGCATGGGCCTCCTTATGGTCCTGAAGACAAAAAGTCTGTGGTGGTTATTAAAACCCCAGCTGCTTTAAGAGTTAAAAGTTGGTCTCATTTTTTTTCTCTGACAAGAAAAATAAGATGGTGTAAAGAAGTTTCTATTTCAAAACCCCCTTCTTCACTTCTTTTTTGTTGCAAATGGGCACCATCTCTGTATTTTTTTACAGTGTGTGTTAGAATTGTGGTTGTTTTGTGGTGGAGACCATACCCACTGCAGGCGTTAAAAGTTGCTCTTTCTCCATTTCTCTTTTTTTTTTTTTAAAGACTTGCATTCATTTGCTTTCCTGAATAAATGATCCCCGATATGACTTAGCAATTGTACTGTATCAGTAATATGTAATTAAAATTTTCCAATGAATGTTTTACATATGAATAAAACAATACCAACTAATCCCTACAAAGTACTATCAAATACATTAATACTGAACCCTAAACTAAAGAGGCATTTTAAAGTTTTGTTCCAGACCTGAGACATGCTGAGACAACACATACAAGTTTATAGCTACAAGGATGAGCATCTTCCCTGATGCAAAGGGATCTTTCACAATGAAAGAAAATAGTTGCCAAAAATATATTGAACTTTTGTGAAATTCAAATCAGCAAGGAAAGCCTAAGCTTGTAAATTCTTATATACTCTAAGTATCTCATCTACAGAAAAGATTGTGTATGAAAAGACTAATTCTATTAATGGAAAGGCAAGATTGCAATGACCCGACATTGGAAAAATACATTGTACTTGCTTTATTATTATTAATTTTTACATTGTTATGGAAGTATCCTCTGGAGTAAATTTGTTGTAAAGAAACATTTTCAGACGAAAAATGGTGGCTGTCCAGCATTCCCATCTGCAGCAGTGTTGCAAGCTCAAGGGATCTCAATTGTGAGCAATAAAAATGTGCTTCAAAGTTTCCAAGATGCTTACTAGCTCTTTTTCTAAGCTTTTCATCAATAAATCAATTGAAATGTAAGATGGTTACTTGAGCAAATGAGAAGGTAATGACTCAGTTTCACTGTATTCTAAGAAAATGATTATTTTTTCACTAATTAGCAGTTTATAGCCAATTTGTTTCTCACACCAGCATACTACTTCTTTCCAGTCCGGATAACTGCTACCTGATACCTCTTTAGCCCTTGATAGATACATATGAATAAAACAGACATAGTGCTCTGTAAACAGGATTGGAAAATATCTTCTGCCTTCCCTATTAGTAGTGAGGGCATATATTTTCAGCCCTTTGTTACAAAAAAATTATCAAATGGACAGAAAACTTTAGTTCACGGAGGCAAACATCACCGTTCCCTATTTATACTTGTCCTTTCTGACACACATTACCAAAAAGACCCAGAAAGAACTTTTGATTTGTAGTTACACTTCTGCTTGAGCTAAAGTCCAAAATAATGCCTAAATTACTCTCTAGTTTGAAAACAAGACCCCAGACAGCCATGTAAAAAAATGAGCTTAAAAATGTCAGTAATCTTTACATTAAATCTGAGAGTTGTAAAACCCCGTTTAAGGATGAGATATTTTGCATTCTCTTTTATCTCCTGTATTTTCAACTTCAAAATTTCTCATGCTTTGTTTTTCAAAGAATAGTAAGCAATTAAGTAATGCATTAGCTTAAAGTAACATAAAACCATTGAATTGGTGCATATCTTTAGTGTTCAGTTCTTAGATGCACTGGTTGTATTTGTCTGAGTTACTACATGTTCTTTGTCTTCAAACAAAACTTTAAACAAATGACCCTCTAAATTTACATCTGTATTTTCCTGAATCAGCAAGGAGTTTAGCATCAAGCAAAGAATATACACAGGACTGAATGCTCTTTGATCCATAGGTTTGTGCAAAAGCTTTGATATAACAATGGTGTGGAGGAATTCCACAAGTGAATCTTGGCAGTTTGAAGGAATAAGAAAGTTCAGGATGAAGAACTAGTCATACATATGTCTATGAGAAATCATTCTTTATAATCCTGTTGAATTTTCCTAGTTTTTGACCCAATATTAATAAGTTAATAGTCAAGGTAAAACTCGCTGGATTCTCCATTACACGAAGGAGCTGTGTGCTATTCAGATAACATAAATTAGCACACTCACTTTAAAGCACCTTTACCAGTGAAGCACTTTGAGAGACTTCAGGGAAACATCTATGAAAGAAGTGTGCACTCCCAGTGCTGCAGTGCCTCTTTTTTGGTCCTGTCTCCCAAAAGTAGAGTCTCCAGTCCTGAGAAGCCCTCAGAAACTTTATACATCACCTGGGGCAAGAGAACAGCATTTCAGAATTGGATGCTAAGTAGCATGGTGAACCAAGCAGCTCTTCAAGTACCTCAGTGTGAAGTCATGTAGAACTAGCCAAAGGGGATGCTCAGTGTCCTAAATAGATGTGACCTACATTTTAGACCTTTGCAAGATTTAGATACATATGGCAGGGACCTCCCTTTGCTCTGGATTTTAAAAAATTAACTTCTCATATAGTATGATTATACTCTTCTCTCTTTATTTTATTCTGAAGTTTTATTTTGAAGCAAAACCATCCTCCTGCTGTGTTATTTGGTCCTGTTCTGAATACTGAAGCATTCACGAAATGCATACTTTTGTCTTTATTTTCCTCTTATGGCTGAAATTGGTGACTGGTCTCAGCTACTTTCTGTGCTGAGGGTCAGGAGGAGTTGGGAAGCCCCACTAAATAAATCCAGTTTAAGTAAACTAACCCAGCTAATGCAATACTAACAAAATAAATCAAATTTATAATTTAAAACAATAAATAATGATATAAACAATAATATAAGAGCATTTAAAAATTTAGTGAGGAATTACTAGTCTTGGTAACATTGCTCCTCGTGCTCCAAGCATGTCGCCAGCAGTGGTGGGACAAATGTAAAAGAAAAGGCTTCCCCAGGTGGGAGACATTCCTGCCTGTACATGGGGAGCAGGAAAAAGCGGTTGTAGTCCTTCACCCTTCTTTCTGTGGGAGGCTGCAGAAAAAGCGGGGTCGGCTGTGGTTTGGAACTGCAGCTGCCTAGGGCTGGGTTTTCTCACTCCTTTGCACAGAAACAGCCTGAAGAGAATGTGAAATGCTGCCTATGAGACCAGAGGAGGGATGAGATGCTCCAACCCAAAGGCAGCCAGGTGCTAAATGAGCCTCTGACCTCCTCTCCACCACCTTTTCGGCCTGTCAGCCCCACTTTCTCTACACTTAGGTGCATTTTCTGCAGTGATTTGACCTAAAATCCAGTGTTTCAGCCCAGCAAAGTCATGCAGGACCTGGAGGGGGTTCAGGTGAGGAGCTGGTTGCTGCCACCTGACAGAGGGGTCGCACCTACCCTGTTTTCAAGTTTGCAGGTCTCTGCACTCGGTGTTTCAAGTGTAGGGCAGGCTGTGCTCACCCCACTTCTGGATTCTCCTCCGGTTTCAAAGCTGTAGTTTCTGTACTTCTGAGCTCACCTTGGGCTTCCTTCCCTACTGCTGGTAGACATGGGTCTGTGGGCAGCACAGTTGGTTAATGCTGCTTTTATGATTTTGTACCCTTTGGGGTAGAAGATTGCTATTTGGCATCAAATCCTTTGATATGTGTCTTTGATTTTTTGTCACTTTGAGGCAAAATTCTGAGCAAGCTGAATTGTCAGTTTATCCTTTAATCCTGGTAGCTCAGGTAAGATGGTGCCTTTTCTCTGTGAACCAACAGAGCAAAGCAGTGGGGAAATAAGCATTAATCAAGAATGTAGACCACCCTGGATAGACTAAAAGGGGTGGGAAGCATGGATGAAATCTCCAACATCATACAAACTGAGCTGGTATCTACAAACAGTGTTTATTAGGCTGGAAGAAGATGAGCTGCAATTCAGTGTTGAGTGCTGACAGGCGAGTCAGACTAACATTTAATTTTGAAAGGGTATGGAAAAGACTATTTTAGTGGTTTCTGAATAGGAATTAACTTGTTTTGATTTCATTTTATTTCATTTTGCTAAAGTAAAAATGCTCTACTTCTACTGTATATCAAACAAAAGAGCTTGGCTAGAATTTAAATGCCTACAGATGTAACATGAGTGGTTTTGGCTGTGTCTGCACTGTTGTGTGCTGCTCTTAGGAGTAGATCAAGACTCTCATTGTTTCACATTCACAGTTCTTGCCTGTAGGAGCCTGAAACCTGCTCTGGTGCAGTATTTTGGGAGGAAAGAACATAAATGCAGATTTATTGTAAGTTACATAATAGCCCCCCCATCCCTCAGGGTGCCCTTACCTCAAGAGTGACTGGTTCCCAATCTTCAGTGGTTATATTTGCCTTTGGGAGGGTGTGGTTGAGAAGATAACCCAAGTCAACTTTCTTGCATGAGTTTCCAAGTTTTTCTGTATCTTCTTAAAGGGTGTTCAACTAATACTTCAGCATCATCCAGATGCCATTGTACCAATCCTCCTGCCAGTACTGGGAGCTGAGGGAATGCTATCCCATCAAAATCAAGGCAGAGAAGACTGAGGTGGGCTTCAGGTTTGCTAAGATGCTGATGACAATTCAGTACTGGTGCACCCTGAGTTTAGCACTGCACTGCATTTGGAGCCTTTTGAGGTGCTCCCAGTAAATGGAAGTACAGATTTACAAGGCAGCTCTGTCCTTTGGGTAGCTCTGTCAACAAAGGATATACGTAAAGAGCTAAATCTTCCAAGAACTGTAGGCAGGAGACAGATGTACAACTCCCCAAAAGTTTAAAAATATGAAGAGTTTCTGTTGGTAGGACTCCACCTGTTCCTGTATTTAAGTGGCCCTATTTACAGGGAGAATTAATTCTCTAGAACCCACATCTTGCCACTACCAAGTGGAATTTCTCTGGACATTTTTTGAAAGAGATATTTGCAGTTTTTGAAAGACAGAAAAGTATTTCCTGATGCAGCTCTGGGGTTCATGGATTAGTGCTTCAATCTCAAATTAAAATAAGTTCCTTCACACTGTTTTCTCAAAACTTCTTGAATTACAGAGAAAAAAAAATAATAAACAAAAGAATAAAATTCAGCCATCTCCATAATCTTCAGTTGTTTGGTCTTATGTGGCACCTACCCTTAGGTAACTCAAATTTCTTTGGACATGGTTTAGGAAGCCTAACTGCTGGATCTTGGATGTTGTTGATTTGGACTGTCTGGACCATGACTTGGAGCAGAAGTACTGCATTGCTTAACACTGTGGAATAAAGCCTAAAGCCAAAGTGTGAATTCCTTGAATGCTGTACAAATAATGGCAGCTTATTTCCCAGCTGTCTGTGTGATGTAAGGCCTTGCCATGTCCATGGGTCAGCTCTGTGGGGCACACACATATGGGGTGGGCTCTATGGGTCTGATCAGATGTCTCAGATTCACAGTGAATGTACCATATATATAGTTTTATCATGTGGGTTTCTGTTTAAGAATTTCCAAACAGAAGTTAAACATCCTTCCCAAAAGACGCACTTTTATCCTTTATTTATTTATTTTTATTTCTTGAGTTGTGTAGAGGATTCAGCACAGTAATATGTTGCATTTTCTACTCACTTGACTTCTGATTTCCTATATTGCCATGCTGATTTCCTATGTTGCTATGCTGATTTTCCTAAACAAGACCAGATCTTTCTTTAGTCTATTCCCTTAGTCTTTCCAGTAAATAATGTCCATCGTACCTGGTGAGTGAATGACTAGATGATTCAATTATATTGTCTCTTTTTCCTGTATCTTGCATGTAAAGAGAAAAGGGATTATTAATAAACATTTGCAGTCTATGTTGGCAAAGTTGAATATATGAAAAAGCTTTTCCATAGTATGGTTGTTAACATGCTGCATGTGTCCCTGTGTTCCTTGTTTCATGCAACATTGGTATGCTTAATTAAATTAAAAGCTTCTTGGGGCCATGGTTTTATTTTTGCTTTATGCGCACATTGCAAGTACTTAAACCCTGTTCCCTTCTCTTTCTTTCTTTTTTTTTTTTTTCCTTTTGGGGGTGGTCTTTTGCATTTTTTACATACTTCCCCCAGTGCTGTTCATTCCTCACCTTAGGGTTTCTCCTGCTCTGATGCATGAGGAGGAGAGCCCCAAGTTCGCCCAGCGCTGCTCCTGCAGGGCTGTGCAAGGCTCAGACACGGGCACAGCTCGGGGTCTGCTGACGGCTCAGGGACAGCAGCCTGTGTTTGTGAAGAAGACAAAGGGCTGACAGCACAGAATGACATCCAGGACTCGGCGCAATGCTGTGGTCCATGTGCGATACGACTTCTGGTGCGGGGAGAGCATCCCGTGCTTGTTGCTCTCGGGCAGTGGCACTACCCAAACCTCCCTCAACTCTCCGTCTCCCTCTGCCATGCAGCCACAGCCAGGACAGCCCCAGGCCTGTGACCTGCGTCCATCGCTGCCGTGGGCCGTGGCTGCGGCGGGGAGCCCGCCCGCCTGGGCGGAGCTGGCAGGTCGCGGCCCGCCGGGGCCGCTTTGTGCCCGGGCACCAAACCCGGCACGGCCGCGGGCTCCCCCACACAGCTCCCGGCCGCGGGCTCCCCCACACAGCTCCCGGCCGCGGGCTCCCCCACACAGCTCCCGGCCGCGGCTCCCCCACACAGCTCCCGGCCGCGGCTCCCCCACACAGCTCCCGGCCGCGGGCTCCCCCACACAGCTCCCGGCCGCGGCTCCCCCACACAGCTCCCGGCCGCGGCTCCCCCACACAGCTCCCGGCCGCGGGCTCCCCCACACAGCTCCCGGCCGCGGCTCCCCCACACAGCTCCCGGCCGCGGCTCCCCCACACAGCTCCCGGCCGCGGGCTCCCCCACACAGCTCCCGGCCGCGGCTCCCCCACACAGCTCCCGGCCGCGGCTCCCCCACACAGCTCCCGGCCGCGGGCTCCCCCACACAGCTCCCGGCCGCGCGCCTGCAGCGCCCCCCTGCGGCTGCCGCGCGGCTGCGGGCGGGGGCGGGGCGGGGCTGCCGGCGCGGCGCGGTGCTGCCCCCTGGCGGCGGAGCCGGCCTGGCCCCGCAGCCCCGACCCGGCCTGGCCTGCCCGCTCCACCTTCCCCTGATCCCGGTGTAACCCCGGCCCGCTCCACCTTCCCCTGATCCCGGTGTAACCCCGGCCCGCTCCACCTTCCCCGGATCCCGGTGTAACCCCGGCCCCTCCACCTTTCCCTGACGCCGGTGTAACCCCGGGCCCCGCCTTGCCCCATCCCGGCCCCGCCCGGCCCCTCCACCTTCCTCTGTCTCGGTGTAACCCCGGCCCCCGCCCTGCCCCATCCCGGATGGACGAGAATCGGGAAGGGAAAAGGTAAACCCCGGGGTCAGAGATCAGAACAGTTTAATATTTGAAGGAAAAGAAAGTATAATAATTATATGGATCATACTAATGATAATAATAACAAAAGGGTAATAAAATTAATAGTGATAATAATCGTAATGAAAAGGAGAAAGAGGAGCAAATCCCAAGAGAAAAAAGTGATTCCCAATACAATTCCTCATCACCCACTGACCGATGCCCACCCCATCCCTGAGCAGGCAGCTCCCAGCTAACTCCCCTCCTGTTTCTATACTGAAGATTATGTTCCCTGCTCTGGAACATCACCTTGGCCACTTCGGGTCAGCTCCCCTGGCTATGCTCCCTCCGAGCTTCTTGTGCACCTGCTCACTGGCAAAGCACGAGACACTGGAAAGTCCTTGACTTAGGGTAAGCACTGTTAGCAATAACTAAAACATCAGTGTTGTATCAACATTATTCTCAAAACACAGCACTGTATCAGCAGCTAGGAAGAAAATTAACTTTATCCCAGCCAAACCCAGGACGTCCTAGTAGGAAAATTTTTACCAGGGGATGGGGCTAGGGGGGAAGAGAAGGTGTGTGTTTAGTTATCTGTATTTCTTTGAGCTTTTGGTTTTGTTTTTTTTTTTTTAATGGATTGAACAATTTTACAAAATTATAATAATTTTCTATTGTAAGGTTTTTTTTTTTCCCCTGAACTCACAATTCAAGAAATAAAATGAGCCATTCTGAGCCTTAAGTCCATTTTAGGTGTTCATCTGCTGTTGGGATTTGATTTCGTTTTATTACACTGAAAGAATCAATATATTACTGTAATTCAGAAAATGCTTTAACTGAACTAGGTGTAAGGCTTTTATGTTTTTTGGTTAGCAATTAATTAACAGTGCTGTAAGTGGGAAAGCAGTACCTGAAGTACAATTTTGGATTATGCTATCTGATGATGAAGTGGATTATAAACTACATTAGCTGTAAATAAATTTAAATATCATACATGGTGCATACAGTAGATCTTGTGCAGCTCTATATTTGCCATTATCTTTGTGTGTCATTTTTTGTTAGTCAATATTTCCGTAGTGTCTGTTTATGAATATATAGGTATGTCTAAAAACACACAAGAGAAGTTAACTCATCACAGCATCATTTTCAAAGCCTATTTAGGCCATCTTCTTTCTAGGTGTTGACCTTGTTTTCTGATTACACATAATAATCATACAATGGTGAAAAATTAATAGCAAAAGTGAAAATGTGATGCATGTAATAAAAAATGCAGTTTAAATTATTTAGCACATATACTTTCAGAATACATTTCGGTATCAGAAGTGTTCTTGGAGGAATTAAGGTGGCAAAACAGGAATTTCATGGAAGAAAACTTGACTATACCAAAGGAAATTAATCCAAGCCCTTCTTTTCCAGACACATGTGTCAGATTGGGTGAAGTTTACTGTTTTCTATATACTGTAGATTCTTAGAAATACTGTATTAGTTTTAGTATCATTTTTAATGGCTCTCAGTTCCTGGTCTGCTTTGTAAGTAAACTATTGCCATTAGCATGAGCGGGCTGCTTCCCTTTTGCAGTGATTTAAGGAATTAAATTACCAGAGAGCCTTGCATTCACAGGCTGAGCCTGAGATGTACATACATGTCCTTATAAGGAGGAGGATACACGTCATCCCATGCAAAGTAATCCAGTAAGAAATACATTATGAATGATTCATAAAGACCATGACCTTTTCCAAGACCAGCCATTTAAATATATTTATTTGAATATAAGGTAGCTGTAATCTTGAAAGCCATATTCTTTATTCTGTTGGGTTTTTTTCTAATATTTCTTTTGTAGCCACTCTTGTTGACCTGGATGAAAATACTATTTTCAGTGTTCTTTTCTTAGATGCCTACACACATAACTGCCAGATGCTGTGGCTTCTCTGGAGTAGACTAACCGCAAACATACAATGACCTCAGAAGTCATGCTTTCATTTCACTGTTTGTGAATATGTTGCCCCAGTGTACAGAAGCCTCTGAATGGTATTTTTTACTATTTTATCTTTCAGCTTGTAATTATTTTCAGCATCAGATACTTTACAGCTATTGAGCAAGTAAATTATTTGACAAAATATCTAGGACCTGGCATGAATGTATGCAGTTATCCTGATGCCCAGAACTCACTGCTGACTACAAGAGCCAGGCAAACTAAGAAGCCTGTGTGTTTGGAGACTCAGGGTCCAGTCTGTGCTTTTTGAGGGCTTAAGCAGAGCTTAAACAACTCACAGGTCTTCCATCCTCACCATGCCCCCAAACAATTTAGCACCCAAGCCAGTAGTTCTGAATCTTCTCTGTGTGTCACTGTATGTCATGGCAGAGCAAGCTTTGGGGAATCTCCCCATGGATATTATCACCTTTGCTAGGATACTACTAAGATCAAGGAAGGGAAATTGATGTGGGGGAAGGTGGGGTGTAAACTGCTGCAGGAATAACTCCAGTGTCAGAAATAATTAAAAAAAAAAAAAGATAAAATACAGGAAAATTTTGTAACGTGTTTCTTTAGAAAGAAAAGCACCAAGTAAAATTGGGGACAGGGCCAGTGCATTGTATTTGCTTTTGGCAAACATGGTATGGAACCTTTGTGTTGCGATCAGATAAATTTACTTTGCAAGAGTAAATTTTTGCTGCAGGGGAAGGGTATGCATATAACAGATTTAGTGGAATATGTGTTTTCTATTTAAATATATAAATTAGAACTGAGTGCAAAGTGTTCTTTGCATGTCAATAATTACCTTGTGTCCGACTGCCAGCCAGGCTTGACTGCTCAGCAAACACCAAAGAGGGGCTGATTGCTGTCTTCATATCTACTCTTTGTTCTTGACTACAGCACGCAGTTTTGGCTTGAAAAACATGTTTTTGCTGCAGAGTAACTGATTGACACAAACCATCCTGAGGTAAAATCACTGTAGCGATAAACCACTATGGGTTTTTCTCAAAAGTTGAAGTATCTTGAGGATAAATGACATCTCTGGTGTGGTTGATCTCACCTAGTTTATGACATGATGCAGCTAAAGTGCTTTTTCTTCATCATAGCTTCGTATTATACAGCTTATGTGTTAGGTACTTTCCAAGGTCATATTATAATTTTTCTGACCAGAGGAGTAAAAGCTTACAGCAAAGCTCCACAAAAGTTGATAACTCCACTGTCATTTGAAGTGGAGGCATGGATACGTGTTTCATTTTGATTAGGCAGTTGGACTGTGACAGTCTAAATTTCAGGCAGAAGCAAGTTGTTTCCAGGACTATGGACATGGCCAAATACAAAGAACTTTTTCTCTTTGGTGTGCATGCCATAAACTTCAACAACAGATCCCTGTATTTACTTCTCCTGTTGTATTCTAATTCAGTCACACAGAAATTCACCACAGATCCAAATTATAGAGAGAACTAAGCCCATTAGTCACCCATTCCTTTTAAAAATAATTGCAAGCAAGCTTGGAGTTACTCAAATAAAGGCTGCAGCTAATATATCACTGATAAAAACCAAGCAGACATTTTTATTTTCCTTAAGCTGGTTTGAAAAAAAAAAAAAATAGCAGAAATGGGCAAACCACAGCAAAGAGAAAGAAGGATAGAGAAAGATCTGGAGTAACTTCTGAAATGTTACACAGCCTGGAATAGATCAGGCTGGGAAAGAAAGAGCTGGGAGAGATCTAAAAATCACAAGGGATAGGAAAAAGGTGAGCGAGGAAACCTCTTTCTTCTCACATAGAAACAAGGAAGCATCAGCTTGAACTTGCAGGTAGCAGATTGGAGCATGAAATGAGCTCTGCCTAGGGTGAATGGGTAAGTTGCAATACCCCTTGCTTCAGGATCCTTCAGGTGCCAGGAGTTTTAAAGTATTCCAGTGGGTGAATTCAGGGTGGGGTCAGGATAGCACAAAGGCCATTAAACACAAATGGCTCCCCCCAGCTGCTGAGGTCTTCTGACTGTTCTAAAGATGCTTGAGGGTGTCCACAACTGTTGCAGTGGGGATACTGCAACACGCATATATCAAACCAGGAGTCCCGTGGAAAGGAAATATATATGGACAGACAGATTCTTGCTAGATGTTTCAGAGATGTTTATTTCTCCAGCCGCATGGCCGGAGCTCAGCGGAGGAACTGTTCCAGTCACGGGACCAAGGGTCCTTCTGCCCGCGCAGGGAACACAAACCAACCCATGGGAACGAGGCTGAGCAGGGGCAGGGAAGCCCCGTGTCTGTGCCCTCAGGGCCCCTCTCCCAGGGCTACACGGCGGGGGAGGGACCCCAACACACAACATCTCCCCAGGGCTGATGTCGGATCTGTGGTGGAGCTGTACATGTCAGACAAGGGAGCTGGAGGCCTGGTGGGGTGTTTTTGGGCACCTGGCACTGGGAACCTGAGGGTCATGAATACCACCAGCAAGGTGTGAGCCAAGTGCCAAGGCTTGGGCAGCCCTGATGAGATATGACAGGTGATCTTAGCTGGCGTCTTGCTCAGTGGACAGGTGAAATGCTTGGTTGCTGCAGCACGGGAGGCGGATAGAGGAGGAGAACCTAAATGGCCTTAAAATGAGGCTAGAGCTGCCTTATGATACATACTAAGAAAAGTTACTCAGTTTTGTGTCTGAGCAGTGAAACTAGGAAAAACTGCAGGTTTTGATTTCCAAAGTATTTGTTGGTTTGCCAGGTTGTGTCAAATCTCTGAAATGTTTTACTCTAGGATTCACTAACTTTGTAGGCTTGGGGCAGATTGTTTCCCTTTCTCATGTTAATTTCAGCGCAATTCTGGACGTGTTCTAGGGGCTGTCACCAGTGGGTGCAGACAGCTCTGCTGATGTGCAGCTCACCCTGGCCAGAGCCCTTGGTTTTGCTGGTCCTGAGGAGCAGCTTCAGGGCACCATGGGGTAACGGAAACCACATTTTTTTAGCAGTGAGCATGAGGCAAACCAGCACAAGGATCTGACCTCTCTGCCAGCACTGTAAGACACACAGTGAGGGGGTGGGAATGACCTGGGCAAGGCAAGAGACAGTGGCCCTGGTTCTCTGCAGCCCACTGAAAGCCTTGCATGTGTTTCATGTTCAGCAGCTGAGGCAAATGTAGTGAAGTCCTTGTGAACTGATCCTGGGGCTGCTCCTTCCATCAGGGACAGAAGCCAAACTTGGTCTCTAAACACCAGCCCTTCCTTATGTGCTCAGATACCAGGAAATGTGCCCTAATTCACTCCCTGGATCTTTACATGCAGCACTTTGGCTTGCACAAATGTTCCCGGAGCTGCACGAGGGCTTTGCTGTGCTCTTTGCTATTCTCTCTGCTGGGTGTGTGGAGAAGAGCATGGATACATTCCATGCCATTGCCCTGCATCAGCCATTGCTCTGTGCCCTGGGAGAGCAGACGTTATGGATGGATGGCACCAAAGAGCAGAGAGGTAATGCCGCTTCTGTTGCTAACTTGCCTTGCTGTTACTTACCTGTTGCAGTCAGCACGTTTTCTCTTTATGGTGGCCAAATCAGAACTTTCCACTGCAAAACCAGGAATGCATCTGTCTTTGGTGGGCTACAGCCAGTCTTTCTCCTTCTGAGTCTCAAATCTTCTCTTACAGTTATTGCTCTGTATTTACTGTGGATTTTGTGAAGTGCTGTCTGAGCTCTGCACAGGCTGGCAACTCCCTTGGAGAGCCATGCATTTTGACTGTGGCAACACTTTCTGAAACAAAGCTCGGCACAGGCTGTAACTAGAGCCCACGGATACTGGTACTGTTTTAATGCAGTTGAAATAGATTGAAATGAGCAACTCCAGTGATATAGGAGTTTAACTGACTCTATGTTGAGTCTGAATGATGCTTTATAAAGCAATACATCACTTGGATAATGACGCTGCTTTGCAATCTGTGTTGTGCTCCAAAGTTTAGATAAACTATCTTTTTATAATGTTATACTTTTTTTACAAGTAACCACTCCCATATACTATGCCAAAGCACTGTGATATACACTTTGGTGTAAATGAAAGACAGGATCTTAAACAAATACTAAAGACAAAATTCCTGAAAGACCAGAGATTTCAAATGGCTGTTTCTTTTTAAACACTTAAAATAAGCATAGCCTTTTTTTAAAATCTATATATATGTCCATCAAGTTTTAATAGAAAAGTGACTTGCTGATTTTGTCATAAATGGTCAAGCTGTACTCTGTATTCAAATAGTATAATCTAACTCAAATGTTGTGGTTCCTGGTTGCTTACTTAACAGAATTAGATGGCATGTTTGCAGAGATAGGATCGTAGAATCATTTAAAGACCTTTAAGATCATTGAGTTCAACCATTAACCTAACACTGCCAAGTCCGTCACTAAACCGTGTCCCTAGAGTCTCGCTTTGCCTCATTAAGTTCTACCTAGGTATTCTGAAGCTTTTAGGATTTAGGGTAATTTAGTTAGTCCAAATAGCTACTGCTACTAGACTTTGTAAATGTATATGTATATATGTATATATCCTCTTGCTAAGGTACTTGTTGCAGACTTCACCGCTATTTCTCATCTATTTCTATGCGAGCTGCCTTCCCCCCAGCTATTATCCAGTCAGTGAATGTATGATATCATGTGGATTGTGTGCTATTTTCTTAAGCTTCGAATAAGGAAATTAGTTCTGAGTGGGATTTTCCATTGTTGATTTAAACTAGAGTATCTGTAAATATACCTCATAGCCTCTTTTTTTCTGACTTATGTTTGCTATATATGCTGAAAGATTTGTAAAATGCAGTTTGATTGCTGTTGCTTCCACTCAGTCTTCTTTTATGGAGTACTGTGTTATGCCACACTAGAAATGCTAACTAGCTTGTGTAGACCAAGGCACAGCAGATGATGAGACTAGGCTATTTCATCAGAGCCTGGATGAAATCAAGTAAGGAGTGTAATTATTCTGAGCCCTGACTTAGCAAAAACTCTTGTGGGCATTTAAAAAACCCTCCAGAAATGATGCAAAATCCCCGACTCACTTAGCAAGTCTCATGGGAATAAGAAGGCCCTGGTTCCTTCATTCATTTGCTGAAGGGACACTCGGCCTTTTGCTAATAGAGATGTCTCTGAGGGGAAAGGAGAAAAACTGCTATGTCATTTTGATTTCTGGGGTTGTTGGGTTTGATTTCTGTGCTACCCTCTTCCTTCTCCTGTTTGTATTGTGAGCAGCGAATCCCACAAAACGTGCTCCAGCTGTGCTCTTCAAAAACAGTTCCTTTCTATTAAAGCCCAAATTGCTCTGTACCTCAAGGAAATGTGATAGAAGTAGGAAGTTATTTTGCAGCAGCTGTGATCTCCTGCATAAATCCTAGAATTTACAAGATAAACAATTACTTATTTGTGGGGTTCATTCTGCGAAACTGCTTTCCCACTAGTACTGTGCACAAAGCAAGCATGCTGGAGAGCATCCCCAGTTTCTAGCAATAAAACAACAGCAGCATTACCAGCTAAATGTAAGGTGTTTAGTTCCCTCTCCTGTGTAAAGGGGCTGAGTCTCCTGTCTTCTAGTTTACCAGAAACTGGTCTGAGTGTCTTAGTACTTTCTTTTTGGAGAAGTACTTTGGAGTTTCTCCTTTTGCAAAAATAATTAAATCTTAATGGGGTAAGATTAAAAAAAAAAAAAAAAAAAAAAAAGCTAAAGCTGGTTGTTGGGGGTATTTCCCTGAGGAAGGGACTGCCTGTGTTCTGAATGCTTAGTGCTCCATACTCACTGAAATAGTTATATATGCACTACATGAAGAATTAATTTTTAACTCTTCCATTCTGTGTATTTGTCCTTCTCTGGTAAAAAAATATACCAAACAAAAGATAACCCAAGGAAAAAAAACCCAGCAATTGCCCACTGAAGATGGAAGAGCTGTAGTAAGAGGGATCAAGAAGTTAATGAGCGTTCACCTCAGTGTCAGATGCTGGTTGCTCAACTCTAGTCAGCTTTGGAAACAAAACTCATTTCCTTACCTCCTGTCAGGCTCTGAAACGTTCCAGCGTATTTTGTGAGCAAGAGCATAGGCAGCCATGTATGGAAGAAAATTCCAGCTGGGGAAGTCCAGGAGATTGAAAGTGAGTGCTTAAGGGAACTGGGCTTCAGGTCACATTGCTCACTCAATTATTTCTATAGCCAAGGCTATGCCCCTGTATGCTGCAACAATCTTGTGATTCTCAATTTATGCAGCCGTTTTCATGAGAAGATGCATTCCTAGTTCCCTAGTGGAGATTTTCTGTCTGCAGTAGGTAATAGAGGAGTGTTGAATCTAACAGCACTTGGGCCCATAAATGTCTCCCATTTTGCCTCCTTATCTGTCAGTGAAACATATAGCACTCAGTGGACAGTGACTATATAATATCACAGTTATTCAAAATACAGAGTTGCTTATTAGGGAAGTTATTCTAAACATGTGCTTGATCCATGTCCAGTGAGGGAAACTAGAGCAGAGAGGCAGCAAGTATGACACAAGCATGGTGGTGGCTCTGACAAAGAATCTGGAAGCCAGACCAGGGAAGAGACAAGAGGGAGCATTTCTTGTTACCCACAGGGCTGGCAGCAAGTGGCTGGGCTTGAGCACATAGGTAGTGTCTTTCCAATGTCCACAATCAAAGCTGTACACAATAATGATCTGGTTCTTCAACTTGGACCATGGCATTTCAATGCAGACTTCATGAGAAGCTGTGTGGTTGTTATGAATATCAGTCTCTGCCAGATTCTTTTGCATAAATAATCTATTTTGCATCTTACAGGGGTTGCTGGGAACATGTCTCCTCATCAGATACTCCCACATCAAGTAGACTTGAGAAGTACCATCGTTCTGTACTATTCATTACAATTAATGCTCTTTGATCTTTTGATCATTGCTTACGTGCTACACTTTGTGCATATTTTTCCCATAAAATACCATCACTGAGGATCTTCTGGAAAACATTTAATTGTTTAGGAATTCAGGTTTATTGTTAAGAAAGCACAGTTCACGTAGGTGATTTGACCTCTCTCTCATTCCTGCCTAAGATTTCACATTTTATCTGTGAATGCACCACTCCGCTGTTCTGTCAATAAACTGAGTGATTATGATGGTTTGTTTTTTTTTTTTTTTTTTGATAACAGCTCCTTTTAAGAGCAAAACCCGGGACACACTGAATGAAAGGTATTAACTATACCTTTCTTTGTCCATGGTCTCAAAGCAAAGTTTTGTCCAGGTTAGGAACTTACCTATTAGTGCTTCACGTATTATCTTCTGCACTGCTGCATGGAGGCTTACTGTCCCACTGGCTTGCAGATGTCCTTCCATTCCTGTTTCCTCTAAGAGATGTCATGAGAATGGCTTAATGGGAATTCATCTGTTCAGAGGGCATGAATGAAATATTTTATAGGCTGGCTACTGTCTTGTTAGTGAGAACACTCTCGAAACACAACATGATGACAGCTCGGATAGTCAAGAAAAAGCTCAAAGACAACTGCTTGAAATGCCTCATGCAAAAAAAAAAATAGCCTGGAGTTTCTGAAAATAATCTTTTTGGAAATGGAAATGAACTTTTCCCTTTGAAAATGAGCTATTTTTGTAGCTCAAATTATTATTTTTGTAAAATTGTAAACTCTGCAAATTTTCCAGCAAATTCTGCTGTACCTGAGTGAGTTCTGCCAAAGCTTGGCAAATGAAGATAATCTGAAACGTGATACATTGTTTTTAGCTTTTACGAAAATAGATTGCTTGAAATTTGGAATGCCATGATAACAAAATAGTCTTTAACTTTACAGAAACACTTGAATGGAATACAGAAACAAGAGTTATTTCCTTATTTTATTTCATAATGGAGATACATTACAAAACTAATTAAAATGTGGCTAACTTTGCCACAGTTTGGGAGTTTTGAGGGAACAAAGCCTTTTTTCGCTTATATAAAAAACGGACAAAATATAGGAGGGTAATTTAAGCAGAAGTGCTCTGAGGTAATGAATTAAATCAAACAAGTCCTGATTTGCTCCTTTATTTTAGTTATATTTCAAAATTCATATTTTACTTCAAGCAGAGATAGTCCTTACAATTTTATACTCTCTGAGAATGCAGGAAAAGCCTTAAACTTGGAATTTGTACAGTGAACTGTCAGTAAAATTTAGCTTTGTTCAGAGATCTGGAATAAGAATTATGCTACATGTAAGTTGTATTAAGACCTCTGTGGAGAATGAGATTGTACAACTCTAAGATAATACATAATTGATTTTATCTTGGACGTGTATGCTATTGCTCTTCTTTGTATCAGATGAATGAATCTGACAGACAAAATACTGCATTTGAAACACAAAAGACAAATCATTATCCTTTGATTTCCTCCCTGTCCTTATGATACAATCTCAGTTCTTTCTCCTTGTTTTCTCCTACTGGAGCTCGTTAGGTTGCCTCATTTTCTCCCATTGAATTTATGGTTATTTAGGAGGTGTAGTAGCAATTGTATTACCATCAGCAGTTCACCTTGAGAAACCCATCTGGAAGTGTGCATGTTCTGCAGCAATTTCTTGGATCTCTTTGCATAATAATTACACTAATTATGATTGTATTCAGAAGAAAATGGCAAAATGGTAATAAAGGTGTGCATTTCCTGTTGAGGAGATGTGCACAGGAGTAGCAACAATGAGCACAAGCAACCTTGACTCTTCAGGGCACTCTCTGTTTCTCCAGCTCAGCTCTCCCTTTTTGTGAAGTGGCTGAGCACTGCTTGTTGTCTTGGCAAAAGGCAGACAGCTCTCCGTGAAAGCTGTGAGCCTGCCTTGGATAATGGAAGTCTTCCAAGCTTTTCCAGGTTGTCAGTTCTGAGTAATTCCCCCCAAAAAAAGTTACAGAGGAAGTAGCTGAGGCGGCTTCTGAACCAGTAGTGTGAATCCTGGAGAGCTAAGTAGACTTCAGAAACTTTAAAAAGTGCTATAATGTAGTTCAAATGTCAAGGGTAGAAAATGGGACCTAGAACACATACACACCCCCCTCGTACATGAATCTGGATTCTATTGTGATACTGGAACAGTTACCCTGGAAGACTCAACAGGGAGGATAGGTTAACAACCATAAATAATGCCTGTCAATATGGTTTGATGGCAAGGAAGACTGGTCAAATAAATCCATTATGTTTCTTTGACAGGACTATAGATTGGTTGATGGAAACAACTGTGTGGATACAGAAGCAATTTCATTTCTCTGAAGTATTTGGCTTGGTATCGCAGGGTATTTTGATTAAAACCTACAACTGTGTTAGGAGGAATAAACAACTGTCTCATTTTCAGGTTCGACTGTCTTTTCCTTGCAGGGATCTGCAGAGACTGGTTATTGACTGAAAGCTGCTCAGTACTTTTGGCAGTGGTCTAAATGAAAACAGGGCTGGTAAAGAATGCAGAAGGCACATAGATGCTATGAAATTATGTGGATTCTGCTCTAAATAGTTTCTGTTCATTATTTTGTTTTGTTAATTTAAGTACAATATAATTAACTGAGAATGAAGGCATATGGACAAGGAGTATGAGGCAGAAGCTGAGATGAAGCTTTATCCCTGATGGGAGGGTGGCAGTCAGAGTGCTGCAGGCTGCTGGGGCATTCCCAGAACACACGGAGGCGCTGGGGGGCGGGGGCGGGGGGGCACCCACAGCAGCAGAGGCGCAGAGCTCTGTGAGGAGCATGCCAGCAGGGATATCTGTTCCTGTGGAAAGGGAGGTGGGGAGGTCCCAGACCACTGAACACAAATCTAGAGCGGAGTAAAGGGATCTGACGGGAGCAGGCTTTCCTACCTTGCAGGCAAAAGTACAGCAAGAACCTATGGCTGAAAATTAAGTTAGATTAACATCAGTTTTGGTGAGGGACTTGGGGATTTAGCCTCCACTCCCTATGTAGAGCTTGAAATATGAACATCAGCCTAGGTAGAAGTGGATGATACAGCAGGATGAAGCAGATAATAAGCCTGAGGTCAGCCACCACATTTGCTACTCTTCACTTCCAACCTCACAGTACCTGTGACTTTTACAGCAGTTATAAGGTTTTCTTTCCAAATGTGTGTGTTACATCTCCAAACATGTCTTTTCAGGTGAGGTGTATGGCATTTCTCAGAGTGACAGTACTATTACTGTGCCTTCCAAGCTAGGGAGAATTTTAAAATATAAGTAAACCTTGCTGTTGTCTGCAGGGACTGCGTGAAGAACGACACGGAATTCAAGTCCAGAATAAATGGAATTATTTAATTAATTATCACCTAATTTATATAACTTGGTTTGCAATACAGAAATGACATTATTGGGTGCTTGACCATCCACCTCCCAGAGTGATCGGCTGAATGCTACGATGCCTATTTCAAAATATTTTCTTCAGTGTGGAAAACAAGACTATTCATAACAAGTTTGCACCTGTGAGATAAAGTCTTGGTTTACAAAAACCTCTACGCTGTTTTCGGCTAGCTTGTGTGAGAAAGGAGACTCTCGTAAGCAGCTGTAAAAAGCAGGAAAACTTCTCTGCTAACCTTTTCAGCATCTACACCTCGCCACTTCTCTTAATAAGATAATACGAAGTCCAGTCCAAAGCCCCTTGAAATCACTGCTAATTGATTGCTGTTTCAAAGGTTTCAGAAGAACCCAGCAAAATATAAAACAGACTATGCTCAAGTCTACTGACTAAAACAAGATGCATACCGTTATATGTATTTGAGATGCAACATGTGAAAGCATACTGTAAATCTCTAGTAGCACACTTTCAAATGCAAATATTCATATGAATGCTTTTTAAAACAGCAATGATACTTGACAGTGAAGGCTGAGAACAAAATTTTTTAAAAATCCACATTCACATGTTTATGTGTAGGCTAGATAAATGTGTGTAAATATACCCATAAATATTATAATAAAAATCTTTCATGCCTATTATCATGTAATATAAAAGAAGCAAAATGCAAAACTGACTGGTGGATAACTATAGTATTTCAACCAGCAGATATAAACAATTTCTTTTCAAAATTCTGAATATATAGAAGTCCTAGATGAGGTATATATTTGAAAAATAGAGTCAAGCTAGCTTTGATGAAATAATTTTCAATTATTTTGAGCCAGAGTACACTGCTGTGGATCCTGCATAGTCAGCCTTTGCAGTCAATGGAGAGAACAGGCTTTCAGATATGGCTCATCTGTCTGCCATAGAAACCCATCTGGATGTCTCTCTCAGGGTGCCTGCTTCTCTCTGTTGCCTACGGAGAGCATGAATATGAGTCATGTGAATCCCATCGGCTATATGTGCAGCACCTTCACTGCTGTGGTGGTTTGGCTTTTTGGTACTCCCAGCCTCTCTGGCAGCTCTCTGTGGCATTGGGGTCCCTGCTGTCTGACTGGTGGGCTCCTGCCCACAGCCCTCTCTCGTCCCCAGGCCCACTGCTGCTGTGTGACGAGCTTGCCATCACAGTCCTGGGCCCAGAGCTGCTGCACTGCAGCAATGCTGGTTGTCTGCTTTCAGGTTTTCCTTGGGGCCACAGTCACTCGCTTCTAAACAGTCTGTTAGTTGTGCATCAGGAATCTAATGGCATCATCATCAGTGGGGGAGTTGTGGGTTATATCCTGGCAGTCGTCAGAGATCAAATGTACCCAAGCAGTACCGTGTGACGGCTGCCTGTTTTTCCTTTCTCTACCAAAAATCACAGATCTGTTTAAGGCTAACAGGTCTTCAGCAAAGGACTCTACTTAGGGAGGCTTCAGTGGTCGTCTGAGAGGCTGCATAGCAAGCAGAGATGTGAGCATCGAGAGTGAAATAAAGCGGAGGTGCTGGTGGATAGGAGGCAGCTTTTTGTTGGGTGTCATGCAGGCTGAAATGCAAGAATTCATGTTCATGCATAAAGCACTGCCAATTTTTGGATTTTGTTGTCATTATACATCCACATTTTACAGGTTTTCAGGGAAGAAATAAATTGTTCAGATAGAGATACACAGCTGCAATGAGCTAATGATTGTAAGAGCAGAGCAGTTCCCTGAGATAAAGGAGTTTCTGGTAGAGTTTCAGTGCACTGCTGGGAGCTTCTTCTCTGCAAGATGACTCCAGAGCTTGCTGCATCAGGCATTGCTGTTAGGCTGCAGTTACTCTAGTGAAGGCATCCTGCTGTCCTGATCTCTTCTCATAACCATACCTCTAGTGTTGAGATGATCTTGGTCTTCGGAACTTGCTGACTTATGTCCAAACCCTTGGATGCTCTGCCCTGACCCTTAGCAACAGTCAAAGACTCCTGTGGATATAGAGGCCAAGGCTGAGGTCTCTCTGGAGGGCTGGGCTCCGGGGTACTGTTCCTTTTTCCCTCCAGAGCTGTGTTGAGACTCTGTCTTATGACAGCTTGTGCACAATCCCTTTGCATTTCCCTCATGCTGCCGTTTCATTCTGCAGAGGCTGTGACAGTTTCAGTCAGGGACAGGCAGGCTTCTGGCAAAGCCTTTAGTACATTAATCAGACTTTATTCTTAAGGAAAATAGAAGAGAGAAGCACATGTGAACTGCCCCTCATATATCAGTATCTCCTTTCCTTGAAGCAAGATAAACAATGCAAGGTTGCAATAAAAACCATAAACAAGGGTACAAGCTTGCAAAGTGTTCATGAAATAAAATAGAAATGTTTGAGTTCCCCAAGGCAGATCCCCAGACTGTCATATTTAATGTCTATTGTTAGATCAGTATGTTAGTTTACAAGCACCTAAGGAGAGGTGAGCTGGGTGGAACAATATCATATCTTGTGAACATATATCAAATGGAATGAATAGTAAGAACACATAGAATATACAGGATGTGCTCTACAAAGTCTATATACACAGGCAGAATAATCAAGACTTATTTCACTTTAATTTTTATATGTTTTGCATAAATATTATGATTTTTTTTTCAGTAAAATAAATGCATTGAAATGCTCTGGATATTAAAAAGACCACTTGAAAATACACAGAGTTCTTTTGCCAGAACACTGGCAGTGTTTTGCATGGTGAGTTGCTCTTTATGAACCTTTTTAGCAACTTCTGTCCATTTAATATACTTTTCATAGAATCAAGAATCATAGAATATACCGAGTTGGAAGGGACCGATCAAGAACATTGAGTCTAAATCTGAGCCCTGCACAGGACACCCCAAGAGTCACACCATGTGCCTTAGTGTTGTCCAAACACTTGAACTCTGTCAGGCCTGGGGCTGTCCGCACTTTCCTGGGAGCCTGTTCCAATGCCAAACCACCCTCTGGGTACAAAACTTTCCCCTGATATTCAGCCTAAACCTCCCCTGACTCAGCTTCATGCCATATCCTTGAGTCCTGTGACTTGTCACCGCAGAGAAGAGATCAGTGTCTGCCCCTCCTCTTCCCCTCACGAGGAAGTTGTAACAGCAATGAGGTCTTCCCTCAGTCTCCTCTTCTCCAGGCTGAACAGCCCAAGTGACCTCAGCTGCCCCTCATACGGCTTCCCCCAAAGCCCTTCACCATTCTTGTGGCCCTCCTTTAGCTTAATATCTTTCTTATATTGTGGCACACAAAACTGCACACACTTTTCAAGGTGAGACTGCCCCAGTACAGAGCAGGGTGGGACAATCCCCTCCCTTGATGGGCTGATGATGCTCTGCCTGATGCACCCCAGATACAGTTCTCCATTTTTTTTTGCACGCCGTATTGTTAGGACTTTTTGTTACTGACATTTCTGTCACCCTCCCCAATATATTTATGTAAATAATTTTTCCTTTATGTGCTTGCATGCCTTTCTATAAAAAATATTTATATTATTGAGTAAATCTTGCACTTACAGTAAATTAAGAAATTATGTCAGCAGAGGCAGAAAGTTGTCACCAGAGAAGGGTCCCCTGCAGTTAGAGTGGCATAGTTAATGTTAAGGCATTTATTAAAAATAAATGTAAAAGCAAAACAGACATGCTCTGAATGTGAGGCATGTATCCTGCAACAGTGCTCCCTTCAGTGACCCCTGTTTCCTGCATGAGGGGATTAATTATGCTGATGGCCCCCCTCGCCTTTCCCTGTACATTACTGCAACATGTTCAAAAGAGCTGCATTGTACATGCAGCTCATGAATGAATCCCTGCATTTCAGTCACCCCCTCACTTCTTGCGTCAAAATGTGAGCTGCTCTCCATCTGGAGTAAGGAATGGAATAGCTTTCCTATCTGGGTGACAGCTGTGAAATACGTCCCTCTGTCTTCCCCATTTAGTCTGCAATCTTCCCTTGAATTTGGGATCCACTCCGATTTTGCAGCACCTTAGACATTACAATGATGGCTGATCAGTGACAGCTGCTATAGGAAGCCCTAATACAGATGGATCATTCTTCTCCATTCACTCAAATTTCTTGGGTTTGCTTGCTTTGATTGAACCTTCATTTTCAAACAGTGTGTGCCGTCTTTTCCTTTTCCCAGGGATATATGAGCTTCCATGCAGCATCAGATTAGAGATCCTACTAATGTAATACCCTGCCTGAAACAGGTTCTTCAAAAGAAAACGAAACTCCCATTTGGCAGACTTGTAATTAAATAGGCCGTTGCGGGTGAATTTTCTGAAACTACTAACAACTCTATTGAATTTTAGATAAAGAGAATATAAATTTTATCTAAAGAAGACATAAATTTTACATAAAGAGGATACAAATTTGTGGGTCAATGCTACACATTCTTTATATTTTCCAGTGAAGTAGCAACTAAAATACTAATTCAGTGAAACGTGTAGTGTTTATTTTCAAAATGGTTTTGTTTTCTGCCTTTGCAAGTCAATAAATTAAATTCTGCCATATTAGCTATATTTGTTCAGTTCCTCTTTAACTTCTGAAAATTAGAAATCATCCTTCCTTGTTATTTTTATTTTGAGGGAGCTAGGCTGATTGAGCAGCTTCAATACATGTAGTTGCTTTAGCTTCTGCCAACATCACTTTGCTATGAGCAGAAAAAAATCCATCTTCTTGTTAGGAAATACAACTGGTGCCAAGCACGTGCTACATATACCTCCTTCTGCTGTCTGCTTATCATCAGATAAGATGAAAGATTGGAAAGAGCCCAGCTGAGAAATACCGTGCACAAACAATTGATCTAATCAGAAAACCCAGCAAGAAACTAAGAGTCACCTCTATTGCCTCCACCTGCCTTCAAATTATGTTTCCTCTTCTGCTTTCATTCTCTTTATTCTTCCCCATAGCCATCCTCAATGGACTATATTTTGAACCCAGATTTAACTTTTTATTGCCAGAAGATCACTTCACTCCTGACTTTCTTTTGTTCTTGCCTCCCTCCTTCCCCCAGGTGAGTTCTCATCTGGTGTGCAGTGTAACTGCAGCCTTACTTCAGACAGATTTTACTCTTGCATTTTGCTTGCTGAATCCCATCCACACTCCCCTGTCCCTGTGAATGCAGTGCTGAAGTGCTACCCTGCTATTCTCCCCATTTCATGCTCTTCCCTCTTCACGCTCAGAACTGCAGCTGGTAGCATTATGTGATACAAATAAAATAACTGATTAACTGATTAGCTCTTTTCTCTCTTTGTGAAGCAGTTATATAAACTGATTCTATTTGTTGTCAATTTATACATAAGCCTTTGCTGAGTAGTTGAGATACATATTTTCTAGTCTGTGGGTACTTCACAAACTGCTTACTTTGATTATTAGCTTTTCAGTCTGTGATTAGTCATCTAAATCACAGGGTATCAGTATTGCCAACTTTAAACATTACAGAATCATGAGTCAGCCTCAAAAAATCATAGGATTGTTTAAAAATTATGTGGGTTTTTTCCTATTAAAATACTTTTGCAGTTTTGATTTTACTTGGCTTTTGAGCCTTTAAATTTCATTTGCTTTAAATTTTCAATCTTTTCTTCGCAAGTTTGGATAAGAACACTTTTTAGTAAAGGAAGTTTATTTTGCTGTCATTTTAATGATCTGGATCCTCAAGAAGAAATTAGAAAAAATAAAAAAAGAGTTGACAGTACTATACCATATTTTCTGTTATCTTATTGAATGACTGAAAATTTTTACATGGATGTTAAAGAATACCAAATAAAGATGAATAGAGATATCAATTTTCTACATTTATTGAAATTCAAACAATTTAACACCTTCACACTAAGAAGTGTTAGGCTCCAGTTTTATTAATGATGTCCCTGCAGCCTTTGGGAGAAAAACAAAGGTGCATATAGGAGGCTAACTAACTCATAAGCCACAGAAAAATCTGTGCCACTCTTATAAAAAACTGTGAACTTTTAATATGAATGCAGGTATTTATGTGCAAATATAATCTTTGCAGTGATGAGCTGACATCCTTGAACTGTTAAATAACTCAAGCATCATTGTGCTTTAATGTAGGCAAAGAATTCTCCTATTTCAGGTGTGATCAACCCATGATCTGCTTAGTAGGGCAGCTCACACCATCCTTTCCCCATGGGCTCCTTCCAATGGGATTCAGCTGTGCACCAGATATCCACCTTGCTCCCAGCCATGTCTATGGTCCTTGTGGAAAAAATTACTTTTGCTGTCACCAGAACTGGCTGTCTCATTTGTGGTCCCCCTTGGTTTGAAGGCGCCAGACAGATGGTTTCTGGATTTCTTGGTTTGAGGGCACCAGACAGATAGTGTCTAGGTTTCAAGTGTGGAAAGCACCAGACAGAAGGCTACTGGATAAGTAGCCAGTTTTTATCTTGCTTGTGCTCCTCACCACTTCTCCAAGATGCTAATCACCTGCACCCCGCTTGGGTATTAGTGGAGGAGCACAAAAGGGCATAGTCTGCAAACCATTTAAATGTGACTGTGAGGCAGCTGTCAGTTCTAAACTCTGTTACCTTTTGCTGTTGCTCATTGCAAATTGTAAGTGTCTCTTGTCTAGGAGGAAGTGTCTATACAAAGCCACCATTACAGCAAGTAATCTAAGTAAAAGTAATAGGAAGTTGCATGAAAGCATGGTAAATGTCATGTCTGATTTATCTTATATTCCTTATAAGCAATACCAGGTGCAGCTTGGCTAAAGGCACAAAACCCAAGATGAACAGTTTAAATCCAATAGAAGACTTCATCTTCCTCATTGCTGGCTACTGTGCACTAAATCCTTAAGACTCACACAGATATCTTTCTTATCAAATTTCCCTAATCCCAAGATGGTGATTGCTTTCAAAACTAGTGTTCTCTTCTTATTATCAATGCAGGTTCCTTTAGAAGATAGACCACTGGAGAATTTTAGAGGATGATTAATAGCTACCTTTGAAATACCTAATTGCTGTACTTCCTTGAATGTACCTTGGAAACAAACAATCCAGGTTTTGAGTCAGACCTCTTGCTTCATCCCCCTAAGGTTTCCCTCCCACCCCTTCCCTGCCCCTCACCCAATCTTTTTTTTAGAAACAGGAATTATGAGCAGTTCCTCATATATTTTGAAGGTATTGCAGCATAGTAAATCCACTCAGCAAAGAAACTCAAGGCAGTCTATCCTAGTAAGGGACAAGCCCTCACTATACCTGTATCTAGAATTTTCCCAGTACAGACAGGCCAATATAAGTCATATTGTGGTAGATATAAGAAAACATGACAGCAATATCTTTTGAAAACCATTTGGCATACCTATGTCACAGATAATGACAATTTCAACTTTTTTTTGGTCAAAACTGAAAATTCTGAGGATTTGTTCCTATCCTGAATGGTAGCCTGTGGAGTATTAGTCAATTTCTGAGTATTCTCTCTCTTCTGTTCTCCAGCAGTTTTTTTCTCTCCATGCCATTGGCTTTGCTTTAGCAGAGACATCAACAGTCCCTGTAGGTAATTCGAGCTAGATCTCTACTCCCAAGACCTTCTGTTTGATGCCTAGTACTGCAAGGCTCAACAATAGCAACCTTTTGGAAGAGTTGTATATCCCACTGTTTTGGCCATTTGTGTTAGAACAAACTGGTCATCTCCATGTGCATCACCACAAAGAGAGGCAGCTGGACATTTCCACCACAAGTTAAGCACTCATAAAGGTTGCAGCAGTCATGAACAAGCTATTCTGAAGCTTGAGCAACTTTGAAGCTACATTGTACAAAAGCTGCTGATTCAAGCATTACAGGCAGGGAGACACCTCCATCTGTCCCAGCTCTTGGTAGTGGTTTTTAGAGGGCAGCAGATGCTATCCCTGTATCATCTTTTCTCTCTTTACTTGTAAGACATCAGACTAAGGAAAGCCAAAACCCACTCAGGACTTGGTGCTGTGCTTATATAGCAAAGCCAGCACTCTTTTGGGACTGTGGTCTCCTGACAGGCTCCAGAATTTTCTTCCCAGCCCTGTCACTCACACCAGGTCTATCCTCAGATCTTGCTTTGTTGCTTGATCTGCTCATCCTCCTGCAACCACTGCCTGTTTTAGAGCTCTCTGTGGGCAGACCCCTGCTGTGTTTTCCCCCAGCTCTGAGGCACTCTTGCTGGCTCTGACAGAGTGCAGTGCCTCTCGGCACACCTTGCCCAGTTGTTGCTTGGTGTGAAAGTCAGGAATTGCCCATGCTGCCCCAGGAGAAGAGGCAGACTGGCTTCTGCTGTGCTCCTCCAAAGTACCATCAAGGTGGTGGCACCTGCGCTAGCTTGGAGAGTCAGAAACTTGCGCTATGATCACCTCCCCAGTGGCTTCTCTCCGTCTTGCATGTCAGCTTTGTTTTTTACTTTGCAGCACAATTTATTCTCATTACTTGCCTAGACCAGGTAACTCCTCCAGGATCCTTGATGGCATTTGCAAATGCTGTTGTACTATAGCCTCCTATCCATCCCATTCATTTCTTCTCAGTGTTTTATCTCAGCAGCCTTTCCACATGACATGCATGAGTAACTTGTCCTGTTGAGTTCGTGCAGAAGCCACTATCAAAAAGAAGTAACTGAATTACTTATTTCCAGCAAATATGCAAGAATGGAAGGGCTAAAGATGCTGCACTTATAAGAGCATTAGGTCAGTGTGTTCAAAATGTCAGTGTTGAAAGTGTCCCTGTTGAAAGTGTCAGTACGGAATCATAAAATTTCCCTTTGAAATCAGTGTGAGGTGTGCATC
Organism: Corvus moneduloides; assembly: GCF_009650955.1. Lineage (NCBI taxonomy): Eukaryota > Metazoa > Chordata > Aves > Passeriformes > Corvidae > Corvus > Corvus moneduloides. The sequence goes on from NC_045478.1 coordinate 21,670,080, forward strand.
AGTAGGGACTGCAAAGCATGCTAAAAGTAAATATAGCCAAGAGAGCTTCTTTGGGCACATCTGAACTGGGGAATTTTGGAGCATTTCCTAGTCCCTTCAACTGAGTACTCAGGCCAGACCATCAGTGTTTGTTGGACAGAAACACAAACACATAAAATAGCAAGTGAGCCATCATGTGTTCCTCTGTGCTCTCCCATCTGGAGCACGAGATCAGAACTTCCATAATAGTTTCAGTGCATTTTTGAGAGAAAAGAAGAAAGAAGGAAAAGGAGAGCCTGCTCAGCTGTCTCTCTGGACAACGCACATTAATAGTGCAGCTGCCAGCAGTGCTTTGGATCAGACTGGATCTGAACCACAAAGAATTGCTAAAGATGTTTTAAACAACTATTCTTCATTTCCTCTTCCAAACACCTATCTGACTAATAAAGAAAAAGAAAAAAGATTTTAAAAAGTGGCTCTTGTGGGTCACTTCTAGCACAGAATATTCTATATGTTATTGCTGTCCACTGCCATTTTACACAGGATTTTCTAAAGAAATAGGCATGAGGTACCTTAGATATTTGTAAGTCCCTTGTCAGGTTCCAGAAAACAAAGCAGCCTCAGGAAAGAGCAGAGGCAAAGCAATACACAATTAGACTGAGAATAGTGCTTTTGTTGTATATGTAAAGGCTTGTTTCAAAGTATGAGGGAGTCCTGTAAATCCCTGGACATGTGGAAGATAGCACATTAGTGCAAGGCCATAATGGTAATCTATAATGACACAATGAGAGAACAAGTTTATTTATTTTAACATTATTATACTTAGTGAACAATAACATTTTGAGGCCAAAGTACAAAAAGCAGAATGTTATTCCATTGCCAGAATTTCATAAGATATTGTGAATTTATCTGCAAATGAGTCCATATACTACAACATCTAACATTAAATTCAAGAACAAACTGCCTAAAGAAGAATGATCTTTGTGTGTGGTACAAGAACAAGACCAGCTTTGGAGCAGTGGACTTAGGAAAGATGTTAGGTAAGTGGAGCCAGGGAAATGCACTTAGGTGATGTTAAGACCCAAGTTGTGGTCTCTGGGAGCTGAAGTCACAGGGTATATCTAAGCCCCAGCTTAGTTCGAGGTTGCTTCTGTCTCTGGCAGCTGAAGAAGTCTGATTTTCAGCCCTTGGAGGGATAAACATGAGTCATAATAAATCTTGTAACTTTTATGGGTCATTTTAGAGAAGAAAAACTCTGCACTGTGTTTGTTTTGAAAGTCGGCTACTCTCCAGGAGAAGATAAGGAGATTTTGCTGTCTGTTCAGGGCTCTCCTCTGGGAGCAAAGGCATGTAGTTCTGATCCCTGCTTCCAGCACTGCCTTGGTTATTTTTATTTAGGTAGTCACCAACCAAAATCTGGAAGACATCCAGGGAAATTTCTCTGCCTCAGATGTTTGCTCTAAATTAAAAAGCAGGGAACTGCTTTAACAAGTCATGCCTGGTCCTTATCCTGTCCTGTGTTTCTCAACCTCACCTATTGGGTATGTCTTCTCCATGTAACAATTTGCTCACCATCTCTGAACTGGGAGCTAAATGACAGAAACACTACCAGAAATAGCATATTTCACATACATAAAGGCTTTCAGTGACATGACAGTTTTGTAACATCACCCACATTTCATAAACTGCGCATAAATTCCTTTGGCAGTCTCATGAGGGACATCTTCTTTGTCAGACATAATTTCTGAACTCCATTTATGCTTACAAAGCATAGGAGAATTTTTCACATGAAGGAATCATTCATGCAGAGTATTTTCACTGTCCTGGGGGCTGAAAAAATTCAGGTATGTTTTAAGGAGAAATGACAGCCTTAGTACTGGGCAAAGGTGATTCACTGGAAACTTGATTTTTAGTTAGAAATTTTTGAAAATACATAGTTATTGGCTATATCAGTAGTTTCAGAAAAGACCTTTGTACCCATCAAAGTGTGAGGACTCTGACATGGGTTCCTTCTAGGAGTGTTTGATGTCGTTTTTGTCGTGATCCAGTTGCTGCTTTTCATGGCACTGAGCAAAAAGTTTCAGCTGAAAATTCTCCTGACTCTAGTCTCCAATTCTCACAAAGTAACCATTTACCTTTCCTGCTACATTTTGATGCTTTAAGGTTAAGCTCTCTTAACTTTGTCTCAAGAGAAGAGGTGCTATTGAGAATCAACTCAGACAGGCAAGGGGGTCCCTGCCCTGGCCTGCTTCTGCCTGCCTGCTGTCCTCACCCTCCCGCTGAAATTATTGTCCCTTCAGTTCTGGACCAGTCCTCTCTAAAGGGCTTGGTTTGACTTTTAAACATCTAAGAAAACTATTTACTCTTAAAATCGGCAGTTGGTTAACTCGGGGTGAGTTGAGAAGAGAGCATTGACCTCCTCTCTCTCAAGCCACTGGTCCTGCTGGCATAAGATGAGGGGGCTCTGCTCTGCCTCATATGCCCCTCATCCGTGGGTGTGCAGCCCTGCTCTCTCTCTGAGGCCAGGATCTAGCTCAATATGCCAGCAGAAATTAACTTTTTCTCAATTCATTTATTTCTAGATTTGTTTTCTCCCAGCTCAGTGAACTGAATGGGCTTGGCATCGGGCAGGATAAGCAGCCAAATGAGCATGTGAGAGGGTGCCTTGGCAGTGGGCAGGAGTGGACAGCCTCTTCTGCTGGCAGCAGTATGGCATCATCTCATGGCTTTTAGTCGCCTCCCAGCTCTCTGTGCTGCACATAGGGGCTGCTCAGCAGCTGCTGCGTGATCTGATAGCTGAACTACCTCCCATGCAGGTGTGAATTCTGCAACAAGGACAGTGTGGGTAGCGAGGAGCAGGAACCACAGCAGCCTTCCCAAGGCAGCTCATCCCCAAGGCTGCACGTGAGCACCTCTTTGTTTTCTTTTATCCTGTACACCCAATTCACAGGGATGAACGTGGTTTTAGTGGACTTTCTAAAAACAGCATTCACAATAAGCCACAAATTACAATTATACATTCCAGATGCTATTTTGGATTAATTGAGCTCCAGAAGGATAATTCTGGAGAAGGAGGATGAACAGGTGAAAACAGTGAAGTTGTAATGAAATTGATAGACTTAATTATACTATTTGCTTCTGTGAAAGCTATAATGTTGTCTAATCAGTTAAAAAATGTGGGAAGATGAAGAAGTTGCTGTTTTGTCTATTTATACTACTATTTTTAGGGTTTATTGAATAACGTATCTAGGATACTGTGTTAAACGTAAAGGTGTATATGGAAATATATAAGCTAATTACATGTTTGGAAAAAACACATGAAATATCAGAAAGCATGAAAAATTCTGGTGTTTTAGGTTGTGCATTTGCATTTTATGTGCTCCTCTGGTTTACCTAACCACCTCCCTTTGAAAAAAACCCACCACTAGTCTGTTGTAGTATCCTTCCCCATAGTAAATCTAAAATGTCCTGTGTAAATTCAAAGAACAAAAGGTTATTATTACTAGCTGTTACTGTAACAAATGTCAACGGTAAAGTACTTATGCTGTGAAAGACTACTGGGTTACTTTGAATCCATTTAGATTAATTTTTGTGCTCTAGTTGGTTTTGGTAAAGACTGTTTGCATCACTTGATAGAGCCATGTTTGACCACTGAATTATTTGGTCTTTGCAGCTTTTTTTTTTTGCTTTTTTTGGGCTTGTGGTGCTGGGCAAAGCAGCAGGGAGCAAAGCATTTTTTCTCAGATCCCAAGAATGGCGCTACAGGTTTTATTTTCTGTTCTGCATTTTCTATGTTGTTGTAACTCTTCAGAGTAGGGCCAAATTACCATTTCATTTGCATTATTTATATTATTCAATATAACTAGCATTAGTCTAAAAATGATAAATACGTTAATTACAACTTCTCGGCCCTCGTTTTTTACTTTAGTAAAAAACTTCAGAGTAAAAACTATAAAAACATATTTGGGAATGTACACTACATATTCCTGTTTTCCTTTATACCCTTGGCAAAGCCTATACTCTTATTCCAAACCCACCTGCTCCAGTGTAGCTGAATCAGCAGAAGCAGTCTTGCTGTTGGTGCAGTTCGGAGTTGTGGAGCATCCTCGTGGGACTACTTCTGCTTTAGTGACTTTTCCTCATTCTTTTCTCAAAGCAGTGCCTGAAGGATGAGTTTTACCCTGAGGCACTAAAACATAAAGATATTGACCAAGCCAACCGGTAGACAATTAGTTGTAATCTTCTGGTGTCCAGTCTGGTATTTCTCTTTCTCAGCAAAAGGCTCCAAAAATGTCACAGGAGTAATAAACCATGCTCCAGCATGCCTAGCAGGACAGGCTGGGATGTACAGTGTGGTGCAGGGAATGCCAAACATATAAACTGTATGGGAGCTGATGACAGTGTCATAGCTATTGATGCATATGCCATGGTAGCAAATGGGGACATTGTTTACATTGTTTACCTTTTGTATTATGTAATTCTGTGTAAAATTTTTCAGCTGAAATACTCATACACATTGGTTTTGAAGTTATGACCCAAATGTGTAAGTAGCAAATATTATTCGATTCACTAATTTAAATCTTTATTAATTTAATAATAGATTTAGTAGTAATTATGTCTATGCTGCAACCCAACAAAATACTAAAGTATATATTTTGCAGTTCAATATGTGATTAAATGTGAACATACCACTGAATCAGGGCTTGACTTGTGAATGGATATTAATCACAACAAAATACTGAACTATAATGAGCATCTGTGTTCCAAGCCAAAGAGCGAACACACATGACCCCTGAAGTATTTATTTTATTATTCTGAGGCCAATTAATGCTATTTTGTTCTGTCTCCTCAAGTTGTATGTAAATTTTTGTGACTCTTACACTGTTCTGACCTTATTCTGCCGATACCTCAAACAAAGGCTTATTACATTTTTTCACCCTGATGGTTGTAGTTAAATCTGTAATCAAATTCAGACTTTCAGTTTTCCATGTTTTTAAATGTCTGATTTCCAGCAAAGAATGTCGAGTGTCTGTTTCCCATTTCCAATTGTTCGAATTCATATTTACGAAGAATGACAAGCACACAGTACATGTCAGTGAGGAACCCAGCACTGCAGAGTGGACCAGCATTCATGCTATTTTCTTTGTGATGAGGAGTAGACCATGTGTCGCGGGTTCGGTTTGTAACCGGGCGGAAACACCAATTTAGTGTAGTGGTTTGGTCCAAAATACTCATTACTGTTTATCTTCTGTGAGATAAGAATTAGGAGAAATGCAAAGCAGGCACCAAACTTGAAAGAATATAAAGAAGTTTATTAACAGACCTAAAAGAGGAAAGAAAAAAAATTATACCACCTTCAGAACTCTTCTCCTCCCCCCACCTTCCTCCCTTCTCCCACTGCCAATGTGAAAAGACAACCCTTAAGATGTTCAGTCTGTTTACCACTGCCATAATAACCTTGTTCAGCCCATTTAGAAAGAGAAGTCTCTTCTTGCTCATGCTTTGAAAACATTATCACAATGAGACAGCTGCCCACTTCCAAATATTGTTCAGTCCATTTAGGAAGAGGAGTCTTTCTGCCTGCATGTGAGTCCCTTCCCCCAACTTGCAGCTTGTTCAAGGTCACACACAGATAGCAATTGGTTTTCCCGCATTCAAGGGTCCACTCTTGAAGTTTTTTGGGGTACAATTTTAAGGTTGAGCCGTTCAGAAACAAAAACAGAGGCCCTTCTCCTTCCCTGGGAGCAAAGGGTCTTCCTCATCTTCATTGTTGTGATCACCTCTGTGATCCACATTTAAGAACAGACAAACTCCCCCCCCAAGCTCTCTCTCGTTTCCGGCGCTGGGACAGGTGGCTGCGGGCCCCGTGTGGGGGCCAGCGGGCCCGGCCAGGCCCTGCTCGGGCCAGGCCGGGCCGGGCCACGGCCATCCTGAAGCCAATGGACCTGTTCCAGCTGTGGAATCCCCCCCCACTGCCTTGCCGTGGGCAGCCGGAGCGGCTCGGCTCTCCCCCCTCTCCACTGCAATAAGAAAATTCAACATTCCAGCTGCAAAGCTGCAAGGCCAAGGTGAGATTAACCCTTTTACTGCTGTGAAGAGCTGAAAACCTGAGGGAAGAGAGAGAGAGGAGATGCTTAAAGCTGAAATTCTGTTGTGAAGCTGATATATCAGAGTATCCCGTTGTAATTCCATGAAGATATAGGGGGGGTGGAGTGTTCAACTCGTAAGCAAAAGCACCTGCGCTGAGATAGGCAGATGCTGACGCAGCTGTAATTTCATGAGAAGTTTGGACAGGGAGAGATGGACCAGATGAGGACTTTTGCTCCAAACGGGAAAGGAGAAAACCTCAGTTCCTAGAGATGAACCTGATGAGGACTTTTGCTCCAAATGGGAAAGGAGAAAACCTCAGTTCCTAGAGATGCTCCCAGAGATAGTCCTAACAATGAAGATGAGGAAGACCCTTTGCTCCCAGGGAAGGAGAAGGACCTCTGTTTTTGTTTCTGAACGGCTCAACCTTAAAATTGTACCCCAAAAAACTTCAAGAGTGGACCCTCGAACGCAGGAAAACCAATTGCTATCTGTGTGTGACCTTGAACAAGCTGCAAGTCGGGGGAAGGGACTCACATGTAGGCAGAAAGACTCCTCTTCCTAAATGGACTGAACAATATTTGGAAGTGGGCGGCTGTCTCGTTGTGATAATGTTTTCATAGCATGAGCAAGAAGAGACTTCTCTTTCTAAATGGGCTGAACAAGGTTATTATGGCAGTGGTAAACAGACTGAACATCTTAAGGGTTGTCTTTTCACATTGTCAGTGGGAGAAGGGAGGAAGGTGGGGGGAGGAGAAGAGTTCTGAAGGTGGTATAATTTTTTTTTCTTTCCTCTTTTAGGTCTGTTAATAAACTTCTTTATATTCTTTCAAGTTTGGTGCCTGCTTTGCATTTCTCCTAATTCTTATCTCACAGAAGATAAACAGTAATGAGTATTTTGGACCAAACCACTACACCATGTCATATCCATGCATTTGAATAGGCTTCAGCATGAATTAATTATTTGTTTAAGCAAGTGAATACAAAGAAGGTCTTCAAACATATTTTCATCAGTAACACAGTGTAGAAAATACTGCCTTCTATGATAATGTACATAATTTTGCTATTCTTCCTGGTCTCGTTATTTTAAATATGAAAAAATATGGACAGCAAATAGCAGGCCACTTTTGAAAGGTAGAAAGCATTTACTTACCTGCCACAAAAATAAGTATGGAATTTAAAGGAGCATCCTTTCCTAAAGATGGGTCAAAGGAAAATACCCACAGATATTGAAGTAGTAGTTTATTTTATTTAACACTTTCCCCCCCACATTTGCATTGATATGAATTTTCACACTGTGTCACATAACAATAGTGTTTCTGTTCTAGTTCACAGATCACAGTATCTTCTCTTGGTGTTTAAATGAGAGCCACAAAATGAATTATCACTTTCTCCAAGCACTCCAAACAGCAAATTCGCTGCAGTTACCTCATGGCTTTTTGCGTGTTTGAATAACAAAACCTCATCAATTTAAGGCAGTCTGAAATTCAGTGGGATATTGCATTAGTTGTACAGAACATTAGTGTAAATAAACAGGCCACTTATACTTTGGAATCTTGTCTGTGTCAAAACATTTTTGGTAGCTTTTTCTAATAGCATTTTGGCTAGAATAAGCAATACAAATGCTGAGTGACAGAGCTCTTTAGTCTTTCATCACATCAGTGCAACTGGGACAGACTCAGGAAATTTCATTACAAATTCTAGATTCTGTTTTGGAAAAAGTAAATTGCTGGTGTTTACCAGTCACGAGGTAACATCAATGCTGATGTGTATGAAGATGGGATGACCCATGAGAATAATTAAAACACTGAAAAAGGAAATAATGTCAGTGAGGATGACTTGTCTACTAGTCGGGTGCTCATTCTTTAATATTTTCAGCAGCCTAGGCTTGTCAAGCAGACTGATTATATAGTTCAGCATTGCGTGACTTAACCTTTTGTTCTTGAGAGGTGACATTTCCTTGAAAGCAACATGAAATGAAGAATTAAAAACAAGCTGAAAACAATCTATTTTCAACTGGATAGTCAAGACAGAAAGAAAAAACAGCCCCTAAAACTACATTTATTTTAGCTTGTACTTAAGGAAACAGATACATAAAAGGTCATTCCACATATGCATCTACCAACTAAACACTGTTCCCTCACCCTTCCACCAGTTCTTGTGCTTATTTCTCTGATGGTAAATGAAAACTCTAGAAGCATCATTAAAAAAAAAAGTAAAAAATTTGTCCTGGTCAGAGATCTAGCTAACTCTGTACAGCCTCACTGCCCCTTGCAAGCCTTACAAAACCCCCAAAACATGGAGAGCTGAAGAAAAGGGTAGTTGTTAATAATTTCTTTATAGGGGCGTACTTAGCGTGTTGTCCTGGAATGTAGTTGGCACAGATCCAAATATTCCTCTGATTAATTTCAAAGTTCTTTCCCACTCCAGTGCTCTAAAATTTGGGACATTTTTCTATGAAAGTAATTCTGCTTTGTACAAAATACTTAAATGAGTGGTACCACAGAGGCAGGAGCATTTTTTTCTTTTTACCTAAGACCTCTGACAGCTAGATTGTAGAGCTCTTTGTGGTCTGAGTAACGTTAGTGCAAAATGAAGAAAATCTTCATCAGAGAAGATGGATGTTATCTCACAATAACTGCTCAAGGCAGCCTTTTAAAAGATAAGATTTTCCCATCTATTTGGCGGATATTTGACTTGCAGCTCAATCTCCTGTATTGTAGATAAGCTGTGCCTCTGTTGCCTGTCTCTTGAGAGGTGAGACAGCACTGTCATCTCTAGTGCTCAGTTTAAGACTATCCCCAAGAATGTATCAGATATTTTATGTCTGCCAGCTTTATAACACTCCTGGGGATTCCCCAGGCTCCCCTGACTCCTCACACTGCACTGGAGGAGCATCCACTGCATAAGCATAGGCATATTTGTGCATGTTTTTCATCATCTTTCCACCTTAATAGGCATCAAAAATACCCTTTCTCTGTATGCATCTTTGGGTCGCCCAGTGGTATGTACATACTAAACTGACCAAGGATTAGAGCAATGTATTGAAGCTATTGAAGTTTTAACAGTGTGGTATCATCAGCTCACAGATTACAACTGCCCTACCACTCTTCCAATTTTGTATTCTCAAAAACTGACTGCACAAATGATGATCTCCTTCCTTAAAAATCCCCACCAGAAGCATAACTGTTTAACTGGTACTGAAAAAATTATAACCTGCTTACTGAGACTTATCCTTGTTTTATCCCACCTTCAGCAAAATCTCTCCAGATGACTGGGGCTTGCAATAAACTATCCTGTTGTTCAACATTGAATGAAACATGGGTAATATTTCTCTCTTAAAGAGAAAGCTATTATTTCCATAAGAATGCCTGCTCATTGGGGAAGGAGGTGTGGGTAGTCGCTTTGTGTTCTGAAATCTATATCCCCCTGTGCTATCAGACATTACCAAGGGCATGAATGAGCCACAGGCATCCTTTTCTGTTTGTTCTGTTTGCATGAAAGAATTGTATGGCCTAAATCTATGCAATAAGGATTCCTAAAAATAATCCATCCTTCTCTGGTTTTCTGCTGCCACTTGCAGTTGTCCATCAGAAATGAAATGTCCCAGTTCTGTGTATGCATGGATTCTGTAATGTGCTGCTGCTTCAGTTTGTGTGTTGGGCCAAAAGGTGACTAAATGGACTTGACTTACATAGAACAACAAAGCAGCTGTTGGAAAAGTTATGCCTGGTTCCCAGTTTTCAGGGCAACTTTCACCTGGGCAGGGAAAATGCCTAGATGAAATATCAGATATGTGATTCATCTCAGTGGTTCTCCCATCAATGATAGAGTGCTACTTATGTCTAGAGTCTCAGCTTCTCTAAAGTGACAAATGTATAAAAGCCTCATTTGATGTGTAATACCAAATAATATTTACACAGTGGAGACTACAGTTTCTCCCACTTATAAAGGTAATGTCTATTTTTAGCTGCTAATAAATTTGAGACTTGATTTATCAAATAGTTTCTAAAAGCAACTGTATGTCATAGCTAAACTACTAATCAATTATAAACCATTAGGTAACTTCCTGGATAGTTGAAGTAATGATTCACAACTTCTGGTACGAGTTCACAGTAGGAAAGATCTGTGACACCAGCACCATAAATGCAGCTAAACAGTTAGGATGTTTCCTTTTTTATTTTTGTTGTGGTAACTTTTATACTTAAAACATCCTTTCTCACCTTGTTAATAACTTTTGAATGGAATTTCTTTGTATATATGTGTCTCCTATACAGTAGAATAAAGCAGGCCATTGGGAGAGTTTTATTGCCAAGTCCTAACACAAAACCATGAACCTTAATTTTTAATGAAGATTAGTTTCTTTCTAACTAAGATGCACAGAAGGACTATTACTATATTTTACATGTTTAATGGATTTGCTTCTGCAGTGCAAGTACAGGCATCAAAATATTTAAAATCCACATGCTTCACATGTAAATCTTAAATACAATTCTGGAGCAGCAAGGAGAAATACCACTTGTTACTCCCTGGAATTTACCCTACATATATTATTATCTCAATATCTGTGCTTTTGAACCACATATTTTTTTGACATTGTGCATTAAAAATATTTCTTGCAACAAGCTGCAATAAAAACATATTCCACAATACTCTTCTGGACTAAAACCTGCGAGGGCCCAAGACATGGCTGGCTATGTTAGTGCTGTGTGAGTGAGATGGAAGCAAGGAAGCATCCCACATCCCTACCAAAACCTTTGAGGAGTCAAGTGCTGCCCAGTGAGGTACCAGGGGCATGGTGCAGGTTGGTGCCATCAGGTCCATCCCTCTCCCTGATGGTGGGGCACTTCCATTTCTCCAGCACTGGTTTTGGTGTGCTCACTGGAGACTGTTCCTGAGAGAGGAGGGTTTTTTTTCCTCCATGTAAGTGTGCTGTTTCAGCCCAGCTGAGCTCTGCCTGGCAGGGAGCCAGCCCTGTGGAAAGAGCAGGTAGACATGTAGGATCCAAGCTGACCCATAAGGAGGACTATGACTTCTACTCAGGGGAAATAAAAGAAGAGAAATCTGTGTCAGGGACAGTGGCAGTGGTATCTGCAGTGCATAGCGTGTGTGCATGCTGACAGTCTGTCAGATGAGTGACAAGTGCGGAGAGGTCGCCAGGACCTATCTGCTAAAGGGCTTAAAATTCCCCAGCCTGAAAGCATTTGCTGTGATTTCCTGTAGCCTTGCTCTATACTGACTTTTACCTGCACCTTTTTGGTGTGTACCCTCAGGGTATCATAGTAACAAGAGTAATACCAAGGTGTCCTTTTCCCTGAGGAGCATTTATTCCTACCACTGTAGTACCATCCTCTCCAACTAGGAGACTTTGCAGTCTAGGCATTGCAAGGCCTGCCCATACATCCTTTGTATTTTAACAGACTAGTGCAGGGGGAAAAATGGAGCTGTTACTTTGTTTTGTATTTTAGAGAGTGAAAATGAAGATGTTTGTTCTGCTCCAATATATATATAAAAAAGCTCTAGAATTTGTATTTCCTCAAAATTTGATGAGATGCTGTAGCAGGTTGACCTTGGCTGGGTGCAAGGTGCCCACTAAGCTGCACTATCACTCCCTTTCCCAATGGGACAGGGGAGAGAATAAGATGGAGAACAACCAGCAGGTGAGATAAGACAATTTTATTACAGTGAAAGAAAGAAATGAGCAAGATTCTGCATGCACATAAGTGAAGGGAAAAGTTAATCTCTACTCCCCATCAGTGACCGATGTTCAGACACTTCCTGGGAAGCAGGGCTTCAGCACATGTAATGGTTCCTCCAGGAGGCAAACTTTGAAGAATCACAAATGCCCCATCTTCTTCCTCTCTCCCTTAGCTTTCATATCTGAGCTGACATCATATGGTATGGAATATCCCTCTGGCTAATTTGGGTCAGCTGGCCTGGTTGTGTCCTCTCCCAGGATCTTGCCCACTCCAATCCCTTTGATGGGGGAAGGAATGTCAGAGTGCAGTAGTGAAAATGCTGGTCTGTTATCAACACCCTTCCAGCTACTAAGGCAAAGCACAGTACTGTGAGGGCCATGAACTTTACCTCAGTCAGACCCAATACAGATGCTTAAAGATAAATCATAGCAGCTCAGTTAAGATTTCGTTAGCAACTTCTTGGGCCGAATAACTCTTCACGCCTTACTCTCCCATGAGTTAAACAATTCTAGCCCTGGGATGACTAGTAACTTCTGAGGAAATACCTGTCTTTAGCTGCCTTCTAAAGCTACTATGCTTCTATAAGGATTTTGGGATTTGCAGGTGGATATAAATGTACTAACTATTAAAATTTAAGATTCATTAGTACAAATAGAAATTACATATGTCAATTAAAACTATATTTGAAGGAGGATAGAGGAACTGATCCATTTTAATCTTATATTTTAGTGTGATATTTGACTGTATCAGTACATTAAATCTAATATATTAAAACTGTGGAATAACTTAGGTTGGAAGATGCCACTGTGCCATGCCAGCTAGAATGCTGTCCCAGGCACCGGGCAATCTTCTGCCCGCTCCGAGCGGGGGAGAACAAAAACTGATCGTGGCATGGGAGGGCAGGTGAAGCACCTGCTTGGGTTTGCCTTACCCATTGATGGCGGGGGTGTGCAAAGGAGGTAGGAAAGAAGCAGAGGGACTCCTTTGTGGGGGAAAAGGGTTTATTGGAGAGGAAAAATCCACAGAGAAAGGCGAAGCAACGTGCCTTGCAGGAAGTCTTGTACCGCCACCATATGAGTGTGGAAAACACACAGTAACCAATGGAACGTCAGCCAGGGGGTGTTACCAAGGCAGGGAGAAGGAATCACAGCTAATGGAAGAAGGGGTAGGCAGGGAGGAGTAACAACGGCCAATTAACTATCGAAATACATAGAACTCTCTGGAAAGATAACCTAATATGAGAAATAAGGGGAGGGGAGGTCTGAGGTCAATGGTAAGGCATGGATTTATATATTTTTCACAGCCTTTTGAATGCTCAAGGCTTTTGGGCTGTGGAAACATCAAACCAATGGATCTTTTGGTCCACTTGATCCGGCTGGCCCTGGGGTTGGTCATGGTTCACCGCAACAGGAAGATACTTCTAGAGACCATCAAGTCCAAGCCTCTGCTCAGCGCAGGCTACTTTCAAAGTTAGAGCAGATTTCTCTGGGGTTTTTCATGTGAGTTTTGAAAATCTTCAAGGATGACGGTTCCACAAGAAAATAAATCTCTGGGATGTCTTTAGCCTTTTCTTCTCTTTCTCAGGATCCCCCTACTTCTTGTCCTGAGAAGGTGACCACCTTCCAAAAACTGACAGAGGACTCACAGTCATCACCCTTGGACCTCTTGGATGTATTCTGTCCAGCCTCATGGATTTGCTATTCCCAGTTAACTGAAGTGTTCCCTTCCTTAATCGTCCTGGATGTGCAGCTCAGGAGTATAATGTAGGGGCTGGGTGAACCTCTGCAAGTGCTGTAGGACATGCAGGACCTGGGCTCCAGGCAAGCAGCAAACTCCTGAGACAGCTGGTCTGGCCATCCCTTCTTCAGCACAAGATGAAGCTTGGGTTCTTACCTCTGCAGAGTCTCTGTGGAAAGTTGTGACTGACCTTTGGACTATTAGTGATCTGCCACAATTATTTCTGTGCCCATGATCCACATGATCTTATTACTCCAGAGACAGGATATCTGGCATCTAGGCTATTGCCATTAGGTAGGGAATGCCACTGCTGTTCATGGTGGTAAGAGATATAAGAAATGTTTGTGATTTCTGTTTAACACCAAAACTTGTTTCTTGGATACAATTGCACAAAAGTGAATTTGTTTATGTTGGTTGTTAAATGTGCAATGACTGTATATCTGATCACAGAACCACAGACTCAGCTAGGTTGGAAAAGACCTTTGAGATCACCGGGTTTGACCTATGATCTAATGCTACTTTGTCAACTAGACCATGGCACTGGGTGCCACATCCAGTCTTTTCTTAAACACCTCCAAGGATGGTGACTCCACCATCTCCCTGGGCATCCCATTCCAATGCCCAATCACCCTTTCTGTGAAGAACTTCTTCCTAATGTCCAACCTAAACTTCCCATGGTGCAGCTTAAGACAATGCCCTCTTGTCCTGTCACTGTCTGCATGGGAGAAGAGACCGACCCTCACCTGGCTACAACCTCCTTTCAGGCAGCTGTAGAGAATTGTAAGGTCTCCCCTGAGCCTCCTCCAGGCTAAGCAACCCCAGCTCCCTCATCCACTCCTCAGAGTGCCTGTGCTCCAGGTTTTTCATCAGCCTTATTGCCCTTCTCTGGACATGCTTCAGCACCTAAACATCCTTACTAAATTGGAGGCCTAGAACTGGACACAGTACTCAAGGTATGGCCTAACCAGTGCTGACAACAGGGGCAGAATGGTCAGTCCTACTGGCCATACTATTCCTGATACAAGCCAGGATGCCATTGGCCCTCTTGGCCATGTGGGCACGCTGCTGGTTCATGGTCAGTGTGCTGTCAATCAGATGATGAGATACTTAGGAATGCTTCATGTGAAAGAAAGTTGAAAATGCAATTGGTTTTGTCCTGAAGTTTATCCTCCTATTCATTTGCTTTTGGAAAAAGGAATTAAAACATCAACAGAAAAGTCTTAGCCTCTTCCTCCCAGCAGTATTAGTCTGGGAAGGACAACATCATCATCTCTCAGATTCAGAGCACTTTGAGAGCATCATCGTTTCTCAGCTTCAGAGAACTTTGACGTTCCTTGTTCCATATTTTTGAAGGCATAGTTTTGGACAGTGGTGCAATGGTGCAATGGTGCAGTTAGAGTGAAGAGTTCCAAATGCACCTGTATTTATCATGCTGTGTTTAGTTTGAGGCATCCTAAATAATTTGTGGAATCTCTTGTAAGTGCTGCCAATTACTATAATTGGACCCAGAGGTCACAAGTATATGTATCACTACAGCAAAGCCTTGTTCTGTCAGTCAAGAGTGTAAATTTCTGACAAATGAAATATATAAAAGAGTTTTTTGCTCTTGCTGATATATTATTCTCCAAGTGTCTAAATACTGAAGAGAAAGTTAGAAATAAATAGGATTTGTGGCTGTTGCCAGTACCACCACTTATTTTCCTACTATTAAGTAAGTATTAATGTCTTAAGGTATTATTTTGAATCACTTCAGAGCTAATTCCAGTCTACATAGGTCTTTTTTCCCCTTGGGCTTGGCTAGTTGCTCTATTTAGTCTGTATATTATAGCCTTATGAAAGCAGCATGGGTTATGCTTTAGATGATAACTTTTGAAAGTTTTATGTTTATAAGTATGTGTTAATTGTAAGGCAATTATAATTAGTTCATGCTAATGCAGATTCCTGCTAATGTGTTACACTTTTCAGAGTAACATTAGCATGAATCTGCATTAGCATGAACTAATTGTAATGGTTATCATGTTTTCTTTCCTGGGTCATCAAAAAATTATCAAACCTGTGTTTCAGCTTAACTTGTCATGATGGCTGGATAGAAGGAGTAATGAAGCCAATCACAGCACAAGGAGATAAGCTATGTTATCCAGGGTTATTGTAGCACTAAACCCTCTATTCTGGAGTTATTTTCTCTTATTTAGTTTTGACTGAGATATAAAAAGTAGATAATGCAGTCAATGATTTCCTCATTACTTAAGTGTCTGTCACCTTTTGTTGAAAACTCTGCTAAGGAAATGTTGCTTCTGTTGTTGCTGTCAGTACTTCCTTTAATCACAGACAGGGTTGTGGAGAAGTTGCATTTTTTGAGATGTAATACAGTCTGAAAGAACACATATTAGTATGGATATTGTAATATTTTCAGAATATTTTTGAAATTCATCTTCTTTAACATTTCCTTTTATTCGAAATCAAAAGGACACAATATACGTCTTTAAATGTGATATGGTGTGTGATGATAAATACATTGATACAATGACAAAATGTTTGATATATGGCAAACATGATTTATTTACTTTCATTGTAACTTCTCCTTTCCACAAAATCATCATGTTTTATTTGTGTTCTTGATAACTAATTGGGAATGGTGGCTATGGCAGAGGATGATAAAAGAAAATACTTTTACTAAAAACCCCACAAAGCAGATGAATCATTAGCAAGTTCTGTTTTGATATTAAATTAACTTTTGGAAAAAGGAATTAAAACATCAGTGTATATGTGAAATTGGATATTGGATGTTCATCAGCATGTATGTGAAATTGGGTATTGGACAATAGTAATCTAGTAAAATCCTGAGAAAACATAATTGGACAAGTCTGGGCCATCTCATCAGAATACAATGAAATAAACTGACAAGACAGGCTTCTCACTCGCACCGCTGTGTGTGGGAAACATTTTGGCACAGGCTGCCTTTGCAGCAGGGTGCGTCTCATCAGAAGCTAAGAGGAAAGGTTGTTTCCTTGGGAGGGCAGAGGAACTGACAGCTCACAGGGAGTGATTGAAAGGTCTTGCAAAATCTCTACTATTTTCAGCAGTACCAGACAGACAAAAAATATATCAAGTCTTAATATGTTCTACTTGGGCCAGCTTTGCCATTGCAAGTGAGGTCTGTGTTGCTCTGACAGAGAACACATACAGTTTTGGCGTAAGCCCTGGGAGGACAGGTGCTGCTGGTCCTGATCCACTCTTCTGCCAGAGCTAGATGTTTCAAGGACTGATTTTAGGAGTAACTTGGAACTGTTGCTGATGCTGGTGTAGGTTGTATCAATAACAGCTTCAAGTGAGACACAGAAGAGACACACTGGTAATGAGGTTATCTTTTTAGTTCTTCCAGGAACGGAAATGATAACTGGTATTTGTTGATACACTCCCTAGATACCCCTTAAAAAGCTTAACCAAATATAATTATGCTTGTGGGAGTGGTATGAAGTTCAGATTTGGCTTTGGTAGGTTGAACCAACTGCATGTTGTTAGAAAGCTGAAGGCAAGCAGCCTTGATGCAGCACTTCACCACCTGGTTGCATAGAATCATCATAGAATTATAGAATAACTTGGGTTAGAAGGGACCTTAAAGATCATCTGGCTCCAACCCCCTTGCCATAGGCAGGGACAGCTTCCACTAGAGTCGGTTGGGGGTCAAAGCCCCATCCAACCTGACCTTGCACACTTTCAGGGAAGGAGCATCCACAACTTGTCTGGGCAACCTGTTCCACTGCCTCGTCACCCTCTGAGTAAAGAATTTCTTCCTAATATCTAACCCAAATCTCTCCACTTTTAGTTTAAAACCATTCCCCCTTGTCCTGCATGAGCCTGTGTGCTCTGAAAGAATTATGGTAATGCTGTAGTGATAAGCCTTTGATTTATGATGGTTTGTACCACCCAACAGCTTGTGAACAGGAAACCTTGCCTACTTTTAACACCCTATCTGAAGTCAGATACCTTTACAGACCTGCCACATGAGTGGCTGCTGTGAGCAGCCAAATCCCAAATGCTTCTTTTCTGCTTAAGAAGCATCAGTGAGTAGGTTCCAGAGAGGGTCCTTCTCCTTCAGCAGTGCCAGTGGGACAGAGAAATCTAAAATCCTCAAGTATGAAGCCCAAAATAGACAGAAACAATAATACAAATGAAAACAAAAATATAATATACCCCCGTTAAACACAAGAGGCAACAAAAGACATTCAGAGGAGCATGAGCACAGAATTTCCAGTGGTTTAAGATCTAGTTACAAACATTATTCCAAAACCTTTCTGTAGTAGCTGACAAAGAAATTTTTCCTAAAGCAAAAGCCCTGAGACAAATGTAAGGAAAAGTAAATACAGAGAGAGAATGTATATGATCCTTAGAATGAAAACAGTCAAAATTCATTCCATGAGGCTTGTGGGGATGGTAGGAAGGCAGCAGTGTTTAGCACAGAGCAGTGCAGGTAGCAAAGTCTAGGAAGTGCCTATCTTTTCCAAAGAAGTGTTGCAACATTTGAAAGACAAAAAGACAGGAACTCACTGGACCACACTCAAATATCTAACCTGGATTGTCTCCAGTACTGTACTGCTTCAATAGAAGATGCAAGGTGCCCTTGGTGGCTGACTCTGCCCACAGACCATTTCTTTGCAACCATCACTGTATAAGTAAAGCTCAAATTCTGAAATCTCTTTTCTCTGAAATTTTATAAATTGATGGGGATTTTCCCAGTATGTTTTTGACACATTTTCTCCCTGAATGTTACCATATTCTTGCAATCAAAATGCCTCACATGCTAGTTGTAATAGTTTTCTGGGGAGGGTGGTTTGGAGCATAGGGGGCGCTCCCAGAGGCATTCCTTGGAAATGGCTGAACATGACCACAAGGGCCACAAACAGGACCTGTGAGGCTGGCATCCCTGAAAGGGCACGTTCTGACTTTCCAGTCTTTGGGTTCACTTGATTTCTAGGATGTAAAAAGCAGAAAAATATTGTCTCATCTTGGACCTGAAAGTCAAGTTGAGCTTCTTTCCTTCTGGGAAGTTGCAAATCACAGTATAAATCCTTGTTAACTTCTGCCTTAAATTTCACTTATCAAGCACTTGAACTCCTGAGTTGGGTGTTCTGTAGATTTGGACCTGTGAAACATTCATTTTCAATTGACTTACTTTTTAGCAGAAAAAAATGTAAATGGAGAAGGAAAAATAGCATCTAGCTCACTTTGCTATGGCTATTTTAGCAGTCCAATTATAAGTGGAGTAGAAAGCAAAACATTTTTATCATTCAGTACCATAGAAAGGCCTGAGCATCTTCATGCAGCAGATCCTTTTAAGTGCGTAGATATTCATTTCACAGAGGCCTTTTTGCACACGAGAATTATTTTGCTTCACATTTCTGCTTCTCTGTAAAGTGGGGATTTTTTTAGAGGGTTTGAAGTTAGTACTTTCTAAACTTAACTTGGTTTTTTATGAATTAATTCTAGTTCTTATTATATCACTAAAAAAAAAGAAAGGTGTACTGAACTCAAAGGTCTTATCTCTCTTATTTTAAAGAAATTGAAGGAAAGTTTCCAAGCAAAACTATAAAAGTATGATCTTTATTAAACTAAAACCAGCTATGTAAGTACCCTGTGCTGCTCTGAGGAGCTTTCTAAATACATATATTATGTATAGCTACAGGTTAAAATCTGAACACTGATTATGACAGCTATACATTTATTATCTCTAAGCACAGCAACCTATAATGAAAACAGATGTAAATAGGATCAAATCAATATCCAATCACAACAATTAGTATTTTTCACTGAATTTGAGGATACTTTCAGCTTGGTATCATAAGCAAAGACTCTGTTCCTGCTACATGTGACTGTCTAGCTGTATACTGTTGACCAAAGTTAATTTGCCTACTGCTAGGGAAACACCTTGATGTTAAGAACATACCACCTGCTGTATTATTTATACTGTGTCTGCATCTATGAGTCCATTTTTAATTTAGTATTGCATTGCCTTAACTCCCAGCTGAGAGCTTATAAAACAACTGAAGGTTAAATCATCAGTTAATATCATTGAAACCTGTTTCTCTTTTGCCTTTTTTTCTCTCCCCAGTGTGTAAATCCCTCCAGTTGCCCACATATTTTCATTTCTACAGCAGAAACCACTCCAAGTCTGCTTTGGGTAAAGATTCTCCCTCAAATTACCTGTGTAGGTAAATTTCAAACAACCAAAGGGAAAAAAAATAATCTAAGGATTTTCTGTAAAATCAGAGAAAAATCTTTGAGAATGATAGGGCATTTTAAGCAATAAACTGGGTATTACAGCATGCAAATGAATGAAAGGAAAGCAGCAGGGGAAAGCAGAGGCTTGTAGAGGGAAAGGTGACAGTTTTGCTGAGGAATTCTCCTGTCAGTTTCCCTAGGGAGGAGAGAAACAAAGTGGGGAGAAAGTGGGAGGAGAGCAGTATGAAAAGGCTCTTGGATACCATGGAGATGGGTACAGTGTAAAAAATCTGTATACTGTAGATAAGTAAGTGGGAGGTTGATATCAAACTCCTACCAGCCAGAAACTGGCTTTGTGCAGGGTAAACATGTTAAAGGGCTGGGGAGCAGGAAGCATTGTCTAAGAGTTTGCCATACTGTTTGCCTACTTAACACTTAAGAGAGTGAAGGAAATGGACAAACAAATGTTTTTTGTGTTTTTTCATATGTCTGTTCTCTTATCTATATCCAGGAAGGGTAAACTTTTTTTTTTCCCCCCCATTGAAGTTGTCTTACTACTTCAGACCTGCTTTTTTTTTTTTTGTCTCCTTTTAATTTCAGTTTTAATTTGATTAACTGTGAGCTCATAATAAATTCATAATGCTTCTTCATTGTTTGTGAATGTGGGGAAGAAAATGTGACAGATTCCTGTGGAACTAAATGTTACTTTATGTCTGAGTAAGACAGTATGTTTTTAAAATTCAGTCTTTGTGTTACACTGCTTTGAAAGACTGTCTCTGCTCATTTTAGGATTTCTTTGTTCTCTGCTTCTAATTTTTATGCTTTCGATGCCTGTAAGACTGCTGTTATTTATATCCATGGCCATAAGGAAAATGCTATCGTTTGTACATATGACATTGTACTTCCAAGAATTATTGGATTTTTTAAAATTCTAAACTGTGAGAAACACTGTAGAATGGTGAGTGTGGTTTTTCAGAAAACAGTTATTTGTGCTATTGATTCTTCCCAAAATACAAGCTGCCTACTGCCTATGAAATGGGGTAAGGCAAGCTGATTTTTTTATTGCTTTTTATCCACAAGCTTAGCTGTAGGCTAATGCTAAAAGAAGTGAATTACTTTTGTAAGAGCTTACATTTAAATGCTCTGCCTTGTGTGAAATTTAGATGAGTTGGATGGGGAGACAGTTCTCATCCCTGTCAGTTGTACCCATTGCTTTTTGTTCAGGGAGGCTTTCTGGCCACAGACTGACTCGTGAAGTAGTAATAGCAATAAATGCAGTGTTTTGCAATGGCCCTGCCTCTGCATGTGTGCATTCAGGAGGAAGCATGGTGCAGCAAGGTTCTTAGGACTTTAATTTATCATGCTGGAGGACACATAAACTGAGATGTTCCTTGTCCTGGGCATACTGAAAGCGAGTATTGGAAAAGCCCCGCGGGGAGGAGTGGGGATGTGCCGGGCTGCTGTAGGGGCTGCGCGTGTCTGGGTCTGAGCAGTCTCAGCCCTGGCTATTAATCTTGGCCAAACAGCAATAGCAGTCTTTGGGAAAAATAAAAATGTCTCTATTCCCTAAAATATTTCACTTCCTGGATTTTCAGAACTTAATGCCAGCTGTGATGGTGCTTGGGGTCTTCTTAGAGTTTGGAAGCCCAGGATTTCCTGACAGTGGTGGTGCTGGCCTGCTGTTTATAGAAACTAACTGGGTTTTTTCTTTTAAGTTTCAGACTTTAAAGGGTGCATGTTGACCTTCAAGGGTAAATTTGAAGAAGGCATCTTAGAGCATGATTTTTAATTGTTTTTTTTCTCAGAAGCAGCAACAGAAAGGCCATTTTTTGGGCTTTTTTTTTCTGTACCAGTCAAAAACTTTAAGCTACGGTTTTCTACTGATGCTGGTATCATTGTCCAGGGTGCAAATTCTAGATTTAAAAGTCAGATTAAAATGAAATATTAGTTGCTTTAAGTACAGGTTGTTGCTAGTAGGTGTCCCAAAGCTGGTTGTCTGCACCACAGTCGGTGAATTCAATATGTAAATCTGTGAAGAAGGATGAGGTCCTGCCTGCAGGAAAGGGCCAATGGTGGTGGTGAGCTTCTGCAGCATTTCTCACTGGCTGCCAGAAGCATTGCACCATGGTGGATGTGGTGAACCACAAAATTGGGATCTCCTCTGTCCCCATTCCCTTGAGTTTCCCACTCAAGCTCCTGGAGTTTTGTGGTATCCACTGGAACTGGCTGTGTGGAGGGGAAAATGCTGTGCTTCAGAACTCGGACCTGAGTGATTTACAACAAGCTGGATGCCATAACCCCAGAGCCACATGTGAAATCAGGGACAGCAGCATCACTGACTGATAACATACTATCTTTCTAAGATGAGCATATTTGATTATGGTCTTAGGTCCTTTTAGTCAACTTTTGATATTGTAATCAATGGGAGAAGGTGAAACTTACTTTACAGGCAGGTAGTAAGCAGCTAAGTTTGTAAGATTCTTCTCTGTTTGCAGTTCCTAATGAACAGGATTCACATTTAAATCACATGATAGTAAATCTGGATTCAGTTTGAGAGTGCAAGGCTTGATCAGATGCAGCAAATGCAGCATTCCAGAAATCTCTGGCTCTTCTTCATATGATAAAATATATATATCCATTAACACCTTTCTTTGTTTCTTTGTTGACGCAGGTTCTGCCTGGCATACTGCAGAAGCATTGCTGTATTTTACCTGACAGGAACACAGGTAAACTTTTTTCTTAATGAGTTAACATTGTGATATGATTTGGAGAAACACAAACACAAATTGGATTATATAGAGAAGTCTTGTTTGCTATTTATGGTCATTGAAATGATCTTATAGGGAGTGCTAACGTGGATGTTTTGTTTAAATTACCTGCTTTCATGTAAAGATTTTATGTATTCTGTTAACATTCTGGAGGTGTCACATTGTAGAGGCTGCTCTCAGGTCTTGCTTGTAAAGTTATTTGTATGAACTTCTGAAGCATTACTATGTTGTTAATTATAAAGTTACAAACTTTGTCAAGAAAAGGGGTTTTTTAAGTCTGCAGTCTGGTCCTGGTGATTCCCAAAAGTACTAAGCATTAAGTCACACAAAGCTCTGACTGCGGATAAATGCTTGGCCTACGCTTATTTTTCAGAGTAAAGAAGTAGACTAAAGGAGTAGACAGAAGCAGTAGCACAACACTACCTTATTGTTGTGCAGGAGGAAACTTAGAGTAATGTGTTTGTGAAAGAACAAATACATTGATGAGAATGATATTGGAAGAGGAGACAGACATGATTTAATTTTACATTCTTTTATTACAGAAAAAACCAATTTAGTTTAAAATAAGTTTTAAAATCCTACAAAAATACTATAAATTGAGTGAAAGTGACTGTATATGCAATTCTGGGTATGATTTGACAGACTAATTTCAGAGAAGTAGGAGGAAAAATACAGATTTTTTTCTATAGCTTCTTAATAGAATATATGTGATTGCTTGCATCTCTTAAATCTGCATCCCCCTTTCCCCCAGTAGGTACCATTAAAATAAACCAGTTTGCTCCTTGGCATGCTATTACCTGTATTTCAGGCACAGTTTGCACTAAGGGTAATTACAGAGAGAACTTGACAACTGTGTTGAACTGTAGTTGGATTTGTGGTTACCTGCCAATGTTCAAATGAAATTTAAAATCTGATTTCCATTTTAGACTGTGAACATGATAGAAATGCTCTAGTAAGATAGTTAATAACACACCCCTTGCAGCAAGAATTTCAAAGTTTGTAATTAGTGAACAAATTGCAGCCAGACTTTGGCCTTCATAATAATTTCAAGATTTACTGAAAATTGGGCTTGATGTAATGACCTCACCCCAGTCTATGTGCTCCTTTGCTAACATCCTGTGATGGTTATTTTTTTCCTTTTATTTTTAATATAAGAACTTGATCCAGATTCCATTGACAACCAAACTCAACTTACATAAGTGTATCATGTAGATATCAAAGCCAGAGTTACATGAAGTGATGGCCTGGAGCTGAGCCATAAGACTGACCATTTATCTGGAGAGGTTACAATATGCCTTCACAACCAGTATCAAGAAAACCATTTATCTAAAATCTCAGCACCTTCAATAGTGCCTTCATTTGGACAAGGGAGGAGCTTGCTAATGTAAAATTTGGTTTTTAAAACTTTGAACTAAGCTCTTTGAGGAGGAAACCTATCAGGTTTTGTTATGTAACAGCTGCTGTACAACTCAAACACACTTATGTGTGAAAATATCTGCACTATTGCTTCTGTGTGACTGTTGCAGTATTTTTTTATGCTTTTTTTTATGCTTACCTTGCTTAGTGGGGAGTTGCCAGCAGGTGCAAAGTAAATGATATCTGTGTTCCATTTCCCCCCACTTCCCCCACTTACAGTGTTTAAACACTTGGCAGAGAGAAGGAGAAGGAGAGTTCAGACAACATGGGGGATTTTTCACCTCCTTTCTGGAGCAAAAGAATGACTGAATTACAGTTTGATTAATTGCATCTGTTAAAATTAAATGAAACTTTGTCTTGTCAGACCTTATGTCTAAATCAACTAGTCCAAACTAAAAAGAAGAAATTCAGTAAATTTGTGTAAATGTGGAATGTGCTATTTGCATTCAAATGTATACATCATACATAATCTTGTCCAGCCCCATTCTCAGTAAATGAGCCCAGAAGAATTACCTGATTGTGAGCTGTAAGTCTATTTGCGTTCAGCTGTTGACATTTGGAGGAACTGAGCAATGTATAGGCTTGGGTGTTGTTCCTAATAAATACAGAAGGATAAGGAGAAATGGACTAGGTGGAGGGATGGGAGGAGAGAGAGGGGAAGAGCCATATAATGAGGCTCACAAAACCATTAGGGAAAAACAAGATGCTGTAGGGAGTAAGGATGAGTGAAAAGGAGAGAGGCAGTAGCAGTTTCTTAACCTACAGCTGTTCAACAGTTCAAGCATCGGCAGCTTGGTGTTCTTGGGCTCCTCATTCAAGAGTCCCCCATGACCAGCCTCTTCCACGCTATCAGCACTGGAGCTGCACTTCAGGGAAAGAAATAAGCCCTTGGGAATGGTGGGGCCAGTGCTGCCAGGCCATCCTTTTGTCTGGCTGCCCTTCAGACCTCAGTTTGATTCTTGGGGAATATATGCAAGTAGCCTGAGAAGAAATATGTCCCTGGATTGCCTGTACTCCAGAAAACTGCACGTCTCACTGTCCCTTCCTACACTGTGTAGGAGTTTGAAGTGACCGCACTTCGTCAGTATTGGTATTCTGTATTTGTAAACTGGAGAAGAAAGCTATGCATGGAAAGATAGGTACATGGGAGCAATGATCTCCTTTCGGTGGTGATGGTGTGTTAGTACTTCCACCATGAACTGTTATTCTCAGTGCTTATAACTTAACTATAAAAATATATCCTGCAAAGAGTTTCAAAAAGGAGCATAAAAAGTGTAATTCAGCCATTCCATAGCAATGCAGTTTTGGAAGAAGATACATATTTAATGAGATTAGGTGTTTCAAAGGTTAAAGAATGATTAATCTTCAAACATGTAAAGCCTTTACAAAATCTAATTCTCGAAATAAAACACTGAATGCAGCTAGTAGGTTGCTGGCATTAAGCTCTGCTAACAGACAGTGATGTTTCATTTCTTAAGTGTTAATTTATTTTTGGCTTTCCATTAATGATATTTTCATAACTTAGTTAAAAGTTCATATAGCATGCACTGGCACAATGTGTGCTCATTATTGTGTTATACAATATACAATACAGAACCTGTATTTGTCACATACTCTATGCCTCAAGAAGCAAAAGATTGCAGACCAGACACCTTTCTTCTATACTTCCATCTTATATGCCATAATTATACTGTGAGAACTGTATTGATGGCCCTTCTCAGTTTCTTTCCATCTCCTAACCAGACAGCAACAACTGGGGTGCATTAGCAGTTATAAAGTTAATTGGAAGAAAAGCAGCTACATGCTCTGTACAGGAGTTAGTAACGTGATCATAAGGGGAAACAGTGTGAACGTACTAATGATCTGGTGGGGAGAAGCTTGCTTATTTTCTTTAATTATAACCCTCTCTCTCTCCAGCTTCAGCTGGGAGAAATAACCCACCTGTTTTGATGGGCATCCACGACTCTCATATTTCCTTTATAAATATTTCTCAGCAATGATCCATCCCATTACTGGGAAATCTTGAGCCAATTCAGAAGTCCTTCCCATTACTGGAGGATCATTTCTGTAAACCTTAGACAGATGCTACGGCTGTCCTTCCTCCCTCCCTTAGTAAGGTTCTTGGTTATGGTAATGCATAAGAGAGCTGTTCATGCAGTATGAGCAGTGCCCTTGGTTTCTACCCTCAAAATGAAGATAGACATTAAATGCAATATATTTTGGCATTCCTAAACAAAACAAAAAATTGAGGGGTAGGAATGCAGATTTGAAACAGAGAAGTCAATGTACCCTGCTGTGTGTTGCTTTTTATTTAAATGTATGTATTTTTAAAATTTATTTTTGTTTCCAGTCTTGCTTGAAGTAGAACTCTTCAGGCAGTACATGTGGGTTGTTTAGCCATAGAAAATTTCATGCAAATGAAAAGAGGAAATATATCTGAAAGCTTATGCCTTTGTGTATGCTGTGTTTAAGCAGTCTTAGAGCAGATAAGTGAATTATTTGGAATTTGATTTTTGCTTATCCCAGGGCTCCCTGTATCATGATCTGGCACAATAAATGAACCTCAAGGTGAGCACAAATATACTTGGTGCAGTAAAACATAATGGGACTCATTAATAGAAGGTGCTTGGTGTGATTTTTACATTGCTGCAGCTGTTAAATGGACATCCTTGCACTGCAGAGACGCTGATAGCTGTGTGTTTTGTCTGTCTCTGTTGTGCTCTTGATACACAATTATTAGTTTTCTGTCATGTGAGGAAATTGCACAAACAGCTTCTATGCTATTCTTTTCCATCGTAGCCGTGAGTTTGATATGTGGTGGACCACAAATTTGGACTCATTTTTTCCACAGAAGATCCCAAAGGAAGGAATGAATCAATAGTTACTAGCAGCGTCTTGGGCTGATTCATTCTTTGACGCTTTAATCTTGAATTTCCCCTCTCATTGTGAAGGAGAACATAGGTACAATAAAGAGCATCTGCAACTATCTTGCTGACTTGATTCTGATAAATAGCTGTCTTAAACTTTGAACAACACTCTTAAAAAAAAAGTAAAAAAGATTGATGATGTCTCAAGTTCCTTCATAACCCATTTTCGGGTCATCTCTTGTGTGCTGATACTGAACTTGAGCGAGATGTTAAATCCTTCATTATAATCATCCTCTTTTGTCCACTGCATTGCCTAAACTTTCACTGAAAAAAAGTGTGACCATGTTCTGCTTTCTGCAAAGAATGAGTAGTATCTTCTTGAGAGAGTGGTAATTGCTTTATATACAAAAGCAGGAATTTAATAATAACCAATCTCTTCACTGGGTAAAGTACAGCCCAAGACAGGAATGTTTCATCCTGTGCTTGTTTGCTTTTCTTCCTGTTTCCTGAAGGGCAAATATTGAACAGTAGAAAAATCTAAGATGGTATTAAATAGAATTCCTGGACTAAACTTTGCTAAATTGGATAAAGAAGTTAACATTGCTCTTTTTTTCTTTAACTACAACTGTGTTGCCTTATTAGCTTTTAAAATACAAGGAGTGTGAATTGGTGCTCAAAACCCATGTGTTTTATAACTGGCAAATATGTTGCTACCTGCTACCTTATTTTTTATAAATATGTGTATATATATATATATATTTATTGAAATGCAATGAATGTTTATAAGAAGAGCCATCCAGATGACTGGGTTGACAATGCGTATGTATGAACTGTACAGCAGCCAGTTTGATTTCACAGAAGGAGTTACAGCATAGTGTTCAGAAGCCAAAGTCATGTTACAAAAATATCTTTACCATAGCATATTATCTTCCATCTGAACATTTTGAAGTATTAATTGTGATGAATTTTTGTCTTGTGCCATTGTGATAAAGAAATTTTTTCCTATCATACCTTCTTTTATCAAAGAGGAAGTCAGATTATCAACTACTGCCACACAAGAATATTCACTAAGGTGATATATCATCCTCTTTAGAAGTTCTTTGCTGAAACTGAGGTTGTCCTTTTGCTTTCAAGATGTAACTATAGATTTTAGACAGTTCCTGCAGATTTCACCTGCTGTCTGCTTGCTGAGTTAAACATGAGCATTCTCAGATGTTCAGCTGCAGGCTGCCTGCTGGTACTTTCCAGCCCAGTTTCCATGGAAATGGGAATTAGAGGGGTGAAAATAAAGGAAGAATAAGTGTTTTCTTAATCTTCTAGTCAATCCGGAAGTTCTCTTACCTTGGCATCAAGGTTGTTTTGCTTTTAGTTGGATAGGCATATAATGCCAACTTCTGCAAATTCAAAAATAAATGGAACTCGCTTTTTCGAGCTGTTACAAGCAATGCCTGTTACCATGACTCTGTAGAGGTGCTGGGGATCACCAGAAGAGGATGAAGAAGGAAGAACTGAACTGGACTGTGGAAGAATAAACTGCTGAAAGGATGTGTGGCAATACCCAGTGGCCATTTTAGACTTAGTACTGCTAGATATCTATCTAGAATAAGGAATTGTACACTTTCAAACTAGCCAGAAGACTACCTTGTCTTATTGGATCTGCATGTACCTAGGATTGTTCATCTTGATCCACTAAAATCTGGTCTCTTTGTGTGTGCAAAAATATAAGCAGTTTGGGGTAGACTCATACTTCACAGGGTCCAGTCTATTATCTCAAGACCGATAGGATCTCAGACTTCAGTATCCAGACTTTTAGCTATAAAACTAATCAACACATATTAGTCCACTTAAAATAATTGGACAGGCTAGAAGACTGGATATGTGTGAGCATAAAAATGTTTTAAAGCTCCAGGTGGCACAGATCTCTGTGCCATTCTGCTTGCGGTGTAAGAAGGATGATCACAGCACACAGTGCTGGTGCTTCAGTCTTTGCATGGTGTTCTAGTTGGTTGCAAGCATAGTACAAAGACCTTTTTGGAGTTCCAGGTCCTCTACTATAACTAGCTCATCCAGGGAGGTGTTTTTCCCCTTTTATTACTGTTATGAGAAGTCACAGTTGTACTTCACCCAAAACTATGTAGTCTTAAAACCAAAACACTGAACAAAAGACTTCACTAATGTTTAGATGTCATGTTAAATGTTTCAAGATTAATAAAATACACTCCCCTGAAAGGCAAGTGTTGCCTAACCCCTGTGCTCTCAGGACTGGATGTAAACCATTAGCTGTAAAATAGCACGTTCTCAAAAGTCTCACCCTCGTATGTGTGGGGGGAACAGGGTCTGAAAAAAGAATTCTGACTTGGTGAAGCTTAATTCTAGAGACAGATGTGAGCATGTGTGTTTGCATTCTCTTTGCCTAACATCGTAAGAGTCCTGGTAGCTAAAGGTGTGTAGGAAGGAAATTCTCTCTAGAAAACAGCATGCCTTTCAAGAAAACTTACTTGACCTTTATTTCTGAAATGTTTTGTGAAGCATTCCAATGTGTACAGCTCAGCTGCTGAAGGAAGAGAGAACTGTGCATCATCAGCCGCAGAAATTGCCGGCAGCTCTGATAACTGGCCATGTTAATAATATGATTAAGTCTTGATAAATGAAAGCTGTAAGTAGAATGACTGATTTCTGTATGCCGCAGTTTGGGATTTTTATTTTTTCATGCTTTCATCTATTTGTGAAATGGTTGCCCAGGCAGTATGTAAATCACATGGACTGAGGGGCTCTGTGTGTGTGAGTGTACTGTACACGGGCACTCTCTTGTGGAGGAACATGGTTTTGAAGTTCACTGCCAAAAGGTATGTCTTGGCCAACATAGTGCAGTGTGTGGGTAGAGGTAAAGAGTGTGTAATTGAGCAGAAAAATCAAAAGACAGACATTTCTACTCATACAGTGAGTAAGATAAAATGTTAGTATGTTTTTCTAGAACAACTATAAGCCAATGGCGAGGAGCACAGGGAATTCTTATAGGTCGCAGAGGAATATAGCTATAATGCTGGAGGACTCTTGAATTAATTAGTTTTATGTGGCTTCAGTAGACCACACTGGTATTTCATTACTCTTAGAGAAATTTGACTGTGGGCCAAAATAAATGATTCCCTTACCTTTTAAAGCTCTCAGGGGTACCTACACAAAAGTATCTGCATTCCTCGCTTCAGTAGCATCCTGCCTCTCCTGCTATGTTGAGGCACCTCTAAAGCAAGATCAGACCTCTTGGCTGGTATGTATTAATCATACATAAGTCAGTTGTGCAAAGTATAGAAGTAATAGATATGTTTTATTTGGTACCATTTTTTAAACATTTAATTATATTCCTTTTTCCCTTAAATTGCAATTTAACTGTGTAAGTAGATTGTTATCCTAAAGAGATATCTGTTCATGAGCTTTGAAGGCACCCAGAGGAGTAAGCAATCGAAACAGCATTGGAAGTGACCACCAGTCTTTTATTCCAGATTCACATCATTTGCATCACAATCCTTCAATTTGATGGAAGCTCTTCAAGGTTTTGAAGAGTAAAACATTTTTTTTCAGGTTTGTGGGAATAATGGAATTTGTCATAAAAGTTTTCTTGAAAAAAGAATGTAAGTTAGAAAAAATAAGGACTAGAGTTCACATTGCTAACTTCTTAAAGGAATCTATTTTATGAAATTCTTGTCTGCTTTATTTTGTCCTTCTTCACCCACCCCCCACTCCTCCACCACCCCTTTTTACTAGAATAGTGGGAGAATATGGGGAATTGGGTGCTGTATCTAAGATGCCCACAGTGTTAGATAACTTTTATTTTCATAAGATGCCTGAACAATCTTTGCCTGCTGTAAGGCATGCTTCTTAATTTGGAATAGTCTGCCTCATGTTTTGAACTAGTATTTAACTCCCTAGGATAGAATAACAGTTTAAAAAAGATGTAGCATGCAAGCATCTCCATGATTAAAACCATCAGAGTTCTCTTTCATTCTAGTTGTGCATTTTCCAGAAAAGGACAGCCTACTTCCACTGATGTACTGGTGGAGACTTTTTCCAGATGTACCTTTTTTCTTTCAGCTGACTTTATTAATGCACAGTTTTCCTGTCCTTCCTATATCTTCTTGTATTAGCTGGTTGGATGGAAGTACTAAAACATATATTTTGTTATCAAAACATCTGAGCTGTTCATGCTTTCCATTCTACAGCCATATTATCTATGTTTAAAATGGTTTACTTTGCTAGAATGATTTTATTTGTAGTAATGCTGTATTACGTGGTTCTCCTGCCTTTTGGGATACTATAGGAGCTATAAATAACAGCTGCTAATGTCTACAGTCATGCACAACAGGAAGCAATTTAACCACTTGTCTCCTTTCTGTCACAATGGGAAATATCAAACATTTCTGCATCAATTATGCATATGATCCCCAAAGCATTAGTGGTGCTTATTGTAGAAGTATATTATCAGAGGCAGTGCTGCACCCTCTGCATTTGAGACTAAATGGTAGCAAATGTTTCCATGCATGTGGTTTAGTTGTCTCAGTGTGACTGTGCATTGGGTAAGACACCAGCTGTATCTCCAGAGAATCTCTCCCTACCTGCCAGCCAAGAGGAGCGATGCTTTTAAGCAGGGAAAAGCAGGGGAAGAGCCTGGGAATGGCAAAACCTGACACATTAACTTATCCTTCTTGACACAAAGATCATTGGGGCAGGGAAGGAGCAGAGAAAGTGAAGGTGTTTCACCATAAAGGAGGCTGATATTTCAGTATATCTCTATGAAACCCATGGTACAAGATCAGATGCATGTTGTCACTTGTAGGTTGTATTAATTTTATTAAAATATGTTGGTTTGCTAGACTGAGGTAGTTAAATGCTTAAGTGAGGGAGTTTGAATATGTAGTTGGCCAAAGCTGCTGTCCCAGAGTTCCCCAGGTCTTATCTAGACACAGCTTAAAATCAGGGAATAAGTGAGGGTAAGAGTACAGTACCAGGGAAACTATGAGAAGCATAACTCACAACTGTGCTCATTTGACAGCAAACCTTGGGGATGAATCATCTGCAGATTTTCAGTGGTATATATAGGAAACCTAAACTTACCAAAGAATAGCTATGGGATGACAAAAAGCCATGGGGGCACTTGGAGTTTTTCTTACCTTATGTAATGGCTTCTTGAATGTCCTTTATAAACCAAGGACTGATCCTCTGTACTGTACCATTGAACCTTGTGAGCCATGAGCCTCCATACTGAACATGGGCAGAACAATGCTGGAGGCTTCAGCTGACAGAAGTTTAATTCATGAACCACCTTCACAAATATATTTGGAAATTGTGAGTCACAGAAATCAGCCCACAAGGCATAAGAAATTACATCATGGTTAAGCTGCAGGTGATTATAAATGTAAGGGATAAGATAAGCTTCAGGGAAAGGCATGTATATATTGAAAATGCTCCAGTACTTTCTGCTCCCCTTCTAATTTGGAGGGCAGTTGGAGGAAGCAATACAAAATTGAAAAGCTGAAGAGGAAGGATCAGGATGGCATGGACTGTTAATACCATGTGTTAAAGGATTTGTCCTTTCTTTCCTTACCATAAAGATTTGGAAATCATCTGTAGCTATGAACATCTGTCCATTAGGACTAGTGATCAATGATTCATATACCTGAGTACAAATGTTTCTAATGTAGGGTATTTGCACTAAATATATATAATGATTCTTTACCAAAGATCATTAGAATTTGTTGCCCAGTGCTAAAATTTTCTCTCTCCTGTTTCTATGGAAACTGTAATACTGATAAGACACAGTAAACAAATGCACTGTATTATAAGCCTCCCCTTTAGCAGGACATTTATTTTATTAATATCTGTCCAAATTTGTCTGGTGACGGATATTGTTCATTTAACCATTCAAACAGTAAAGTATCTATTTAATTTTCACTGAAGACTTATCTTCTAGCTTTGAGGGCTTTTACTTGCTCTTAAATAATTTTTCTAACCCAGTGGTGAGTTGGTATGTGCCAGTGCTTGCTGCTGGTAATATTTGCTTAGCTCAGAGGAGAGTAGTGAGTACTTTTATGAAGTGCTTCAGAACTAGGAAAATCTTAAAGTGTAGAAGTATACTTGTTGCTAGCTAATGCTGAAAATAATAGCTTATTTTGCCTGTGATTCTTTTGAACGTGTTGCGTGGTCTTTTGGGGCATAGCTGGAAAGGTACAGCCTGCTGTTTAAGAATTAGACAGCTGTTTGTGGAACAAATTACACCTCAAAAAGTGGAGTGTTATCTTCCCGAACCATGCACAGTTGTGGTCTTGAAGTATTTTACTCAGCAACATGTGTTCTGTACATTCTAGAGTGCCAAACACTGACCTCTTCCCGACTTGCTCTGGCCGGGAGGACTGGCAGGTTGTAGGCAGAAGCAGACAGTGCATCTCCTGCAGTGCTGAGGACCATATGTCTTTCAGGCATGTGCCAACCCAGGGAGCTTGAGTTGAGGTGGCAAACTTCATACTCACTGGCAATACAACAAAATTCCAGCATGATTGCTGATCTTGCCTTCTGTTTTAGAACCTTCATTCTGTGAAATCAGTTTCAAGGTGACTAACTATGTTGAAAAGGGTAAGGAGGTTTTCAAAAATTAAAACTGAATAAATTGTTCAAATGAGTCAATAAATGCTATGCCTATGCTGTACTTCTTAGTGGTTTATGGGGAGCAAAAAGTCAAAGCTCAAATAGCCAAGGTTAGGGATGGAGAAGCCTGTTTGATTTTTATGTGCTGAAAAGATTGCTGGCACTCAGATTATTAGGAATTTACTCTGAACTCTTCCCCTAGGTTGCGGATGGCAATGAGGTATTCACCTTTGATCCAGTTTGTAACATTAAATACACTTTAGCAACCTAAAGAACTGCCATAGCGTAAGAAAAATACTTTTTATTTGCTATGAAAAGTTTATGATGATTATTTCATTGAAGACCTGCTGTGTTAAATATCTAAATGGACACAGCTTAAAATCAGGGAAGAAGTGAGGGTAAGAGTACAGTACCAGGGAAACTATGAGAAGCATCGTTTCATATACATTCATATACGTGTATGGAAGCATGTATCATATACATTGATAACTTTACTTCATGGTAATCAATTTAAAAAGGCTTTAGAGAAACTGGTGGGAATGGGTGTGCTAATGAAGGAAAGCTGCTGATCTAGAGAAAGAAAAATCATCACTCAAAGCCTTGATGTACTCATGGCAGTGGAGACAGCAAAACCCCAATTTGTAGGTTTTTATTTTCAGATTCTTTAGCTGTATTATGAATACTGTTACTGCAACAGGGACTGAGATAATCTATCTGGATTTTGGATGTTGGATACAATGGTGACAAATGGTGTTCCTCAAAGACTTTGAGGTTCAATAAGAAGTAGGTGCTTAAAGTATTTACTCCTTTGTGTGCAAACGCAAGTGTCTTGGTATCATCCAAAATAAAGCCTCTTTAGGTAGGGCATTAGGTTTGACAGGGGCCCTTGAGACACTTTTTACTGCTTCAGGGAGACGGGCTCCATGAGGGAGCCTCTCGTGCTTTTTCGTAACTATTAACGCAAGATGCAAATGAAGGCACATCAGCCTGCATAGGCAGGGATGTTTTTGAAGGAGTAATAGTATTTTATTCTACCTTTTTTTTCCCCATGGGGGTTAGACCATAAGCCTTCATTATCACAGTCTTTCCATTTCTTGTGTTTACTTGAAAAGAGATAGATTGCACCATACATCATTGAACATATAAAGGGAGCTTGTAAAAAAGGTGGCGAAACACTTTTTACCAAGGCCTGTAGTGAGCATTGAGCATTTGTTTTAAACTGAAAGAGGGTAGTTTTGGATTGGACATAAGGAAGGATTTGTTTACAGTGAAAGTGGTAGATGACCCATCATCATAAGTGTTCAAAATTAGGCTGGATAGGACTTTGAACAATCTGATCTAGTGAAAGATGTTCCTGCCCATGGCAGGGGGGTTTGGACTAGATTATTTTTGACGATCCTGTCCAACTCAAACCATTTTATGAATCTGTGGTGTTTTTGATTTTGGTTGTACCTGTTATTTGAATTAAAATTCAAGAAGGGGTAAACTCTGAGATAGATTTGATTGCTTGTCCTTTCAATTGTCATGAGATTCACCTTCATATTGGAAGGCAGATTTTGGCCTTAAGGTTGACAACTTCAAAATATTAACCTTGTAGGCATGAAGATATTACTCTGTTGGAAATCATTGCAAGTGATAGTTGCTGGGCTGCATTCACTGTTTTCTGCTAGATCTGGTCTCCAACTTCTTTACTCCAGTAATTTATGTGGGGAGGCTGTGGTCATCTTTCTTCTTTTGAAACTCCATTGTTTAAGCCCTTGTGGAAGACATCCTATGCCATTTCATTACTTTTGTTTTTTTGAGTTATCATTCAAGAGCATCACAGATAACCGATAAATTCACTGATGTTCTGTGTTTTTGTTTTTCTTAGGACCTTTCATAACTCAGCATAGCCAATAACTCAAATCTTCTTCATTGTTGGTAGTTATTTTCATCATTTTTTAAAAATTTGACAGCTTTATCACTTTATTAGATATTTTGGTGATTCTCATGCCTAATGTTTTGCAGTTCCCCATAGGATTTTTAAATTATTGTCTCTCTAGTTTTGCTGCATTTCTTTTTGATCTTTTAATTTTGTTCTTTATAGCTTATCTGAATTTTTTTTCTGTCTTCCTTTTTTTTTTTTTTAAATTATATAAGAAGCACTTCCTAGGTTGCTATTCACTATACTTCCTCTTGATTAAAGTAATCTTTAAGGCTAGCAGATTCTTAGCTTTTTAATGTTGTGTAATGCTTGGCTGTAAAACTCAGAGCATCTTTAACTGTTACTGGCATCTTTGCTTGGCATTATAGAAGACATATGGCTTCCTACAAAACTGTCGTTATTTAACTTGAATTTCGTTGCCTTCCTGTTGGAGCTCTTGACTAAGGTATAAATACTGCACCATAAATACTTCTTTCCCCATTCAAGAAATCTGATGTTGGCTTAACACTGATCATTCTAGGAGAACCTGGGAGGTTTAGTTTGCAGTAAAAATATTTTGGTGTTTCATTCCCTTCTTTTTCCTCCTGGTTTTGGGCATGTGTACACAGCACATTCATTTTTGAATTTTGTCACAAGCCATGTGAATAGGATGGTATGGAAGTGCCAAGAGCGAGCTAATTTTTCAGCAGAAATGAAGATATGAGTTCTCCTTTTTTGTTGTCATTATTGTTGCATATTGTTTTGAGGGTGGTTTTTTTCCTTTTCTTTTCTGGATAGGCAATAAAGTTAAAGATGGAATTTGCATTCCCTTCTTTTAACTTCACTGTGTTTTCTACTTGCACTGTGGCCAGCCGAGGTGAAGGCAGGGCAGTCATAGCATAGTGTTGCTCTTTAGACTGAGTTTCCAGACTCCCACAGACAGCATGTCTTCTCTAACACAATTGCTGTTACCAGGGATCTGTTTTTCAAAAACATTTTTCCTTTCCAGGTATCCTGAATTGGTATTACCTAAATTCTTAGATGATGATAAGGGTTGTCCATAATTTAGGGTCTCTGGTACAGTTGAGTAGTGTCTCTGTCTCTTCATAAGCTTGTTTTTACATTGTCACATTTAATATCTTCCTAATAGATGGTAACTTCTAACTTATAATACAATCTGCCTATACACACAACTTCTTATGGAATTAATAACTAATTTTGCATGTAGTTTAATGAAATAATATTACAATAATTTTGAATTTTTGGAAAATGTGATATATACAGTAGTTCTGGCTGGAGGCATATTACTTAATCTAATTTAATTTTAAAAAACTGCATTTTAATTTGAATTGTATCTATTTGATGTGATGGCCACAGGTTTTTTAAATCATTCAGATAGATGGAGAAGACCTCTAGATTTGGAAGATGATTTGCAATTAGGACAGTCTCTTCCCCTTGTCCAATGCAAGCTCTATTTGTGCCTTCCTGGAGGTAAATACTCATGGTTGTGCAGCCTGTGACAGGTTCCACAACTTTCTGAAGCAAAGTAGGTCTGTATTTGATTAGTCTTACTATTAGATACTATGCAAAATATTTCAAACTGAATATACCCTCCTGCAACTTTAAACTTATTATTGGTCTGTCCACCACGGACAAAGAGAATACTTGATTTTTACCTGTTTTTGCAATAGTATTCTATGGACCTGGAAACTAGTGCCCTTGATTTGAGCCTTCTCTTTTCCAAGAGAAGATGTTAAAATAGTTTCTTGGCCTTTTAACCATTTTTTTTCTAAACCTCTTGGGGAAAAACTGAATCTGGCATTGTACTTTTTTTTTCTTAAAGTGTGATGTGATTGCATTGAAATTTCTTGTTACAGAGGTAAGAAAATGTGATCACTGTTCCTAGATAACAAGAATGTTTGTCCTGTAGTTATTTTTTAAACCCAAATTAAAAATTAAAAAAAAAACTTTTTTTGAACATTTGCCTCGATTTCTGATATTAGTTGAAAAGCAAATGATGTTGGCCAACACAGCCACCACGGTGAAATAATCCTGCTTAATCTGCGTGAATTGGAAGCATAAGAGGAAAGTCATCGTTTAAAAACTCAGTTTTAAGAAGTCAATTAATATATCCAGCTTCAGATTATCTTCCAATTAAACAGGAATTAAGGCATAATAACTTCTTAATTCTCAAATATATTTTTGTCCTTCTTTCTTTCCTTCCTCCATCCCTCCATCTGTGATAAAACGAGCACTTTAAAAATATTCTTATTTCTGTATATCTCCTTAACTGTAGTACCTAGTTCATTCTATTGATTAATTTAGAAGTGATCTTTGCAGAAGGTCAAGAAAAACATTTAGCCTATTTTCATTAATTTCAGTCTTGAAATTATTAACAGGACAGCTTCATTGATATTATAGATATTGACTTTGGGATACACTTACCATATTTAAAGTTCAACAGTCAATAAGTAAATCACACTAAAATATGAGTTAACTGGCATCAATGACCCTTGACCATTTCTGCATTTTATATTGGCATATATTTATGAAACAACTGCCATCCCAGTGACAATCCTTATTTTCAATCCTTAAGTGTTTTTCACTTAATACGCTCACGTTCACATTACACACTGGGAAGTAAATCTGTAGGAATTAAGTGCCTGTTTTCTTATGTTATGCAAAAATAAAGAAATCCAGTTAGACATATTGATGCAATGATTTTCAACATCAAGTATTTTATTCAAATGAATTAAAGGGCATGTATGCATCTAGCAAAGGCTGCAAACTTGCATTCCATCTAGGTATTTTTTCTCCTTCAGATTTCTTAATATTAAAACACAGTCAACTTTTTTTTTCAACCTGTGTGTGCTACTTAGGTTTTTTGAAGTGAAGCTGTCTGGAGAAACTATAACTGAACTCTACCTTCTTGAGGCCTTTGGAAGCATTTGCTCTCTCTTTTTTTTTTTTTTTTTTTCTTTTCCTTTTATTTTATGACTGACTATTTGTTTGCAATTCCAAAGTACCTTTATCTTCTGGCTGGGATGTTCACTACTGGTTCCAGGGAATCTATTAATGTAATGTTTTAGAGTTCAATGAGTTTGTCTTTGTTACAGATCACCTCAAGTTGGCTAACAAATCCAAAGATGATTTCCAAATATGGCTGTGTACATTAAAATGATACAGAACTGGCTCCTGGGCTTGCTGTCATGAGAAATAGGAAAGCTTCTGTGGGTCTGACTCCTTCCTTTATGAGAACCTGATACAGGAAAGCACTTAAAAGTGTGTTTCCTCAAAGACAGTAGTGAAAAATGTAGTGAAAACTGGCGAGACAAAGTTTATTGGATGATTTTAGACAATTCAGAAACAAAAAAATTATAGCAGAGGAGTAAACCCATTGTAGTTGAAGAAAGTTAAAGTACTGACGATAAAAGAAATTAGAGGATTTCAATAAATATTTCTATTCCATATTCTACGTTTCAGGTGTAAGGCCTTGTGTTATGCAGCTCAGTAGTTTTTCTGTGACAGTGATATCTACAAATAACATTAGCATCTGTAGACTCAGGTCATTTACATCCAAGTGTGTGAAACAGCTGGTTTAGGAACTTTTCTGGTTCATTGTTAATACTA
Source organism: Corvus moneduloides (assembly GCF_009650955.1). Classification (NCBI taxonomy): domain Eukaryota; kingdom Metazoa; phylum Chordata; class Aves; order Passeriformes; family Corvidae; genus Corvus; species Corvus moneduloides. The sequence continues at coordinate 21,709,021 of NC_045478.1, forward strand.
GCATAATTCAAGGACAGCTGAGAAAACTTTGCTACCCATGGCAGGGCAAGTGGACCTAGATGATCTTTAAGGCTCCTTCCAACCCAAACCATTCCATGATTCTATTAAAACTCTCTAAGTGTGTCAGTATTATACAAGTATTCAAAGTAATAATCGGGATTGCTCCAGTAGCAAATTAGATTAATTTGATATAAAACCTGAATTCTGTCTAATCTTTTTGGTTAGTAAGGAGTTACAGGTTTAGACTCTGTAATGGGTTTTCACATTTTTAATGACAGTAGGTCTTGTCATAGAATCACAGAATGGCTTGGGTTGGAAGGGACCTTAAAGGTCCTGTAGCTCCAATCCCAATGCCATGGGCAGGGACACCTTCCACTAGACCAAGTTGCTCCGAGCTCCATCCAGCCTGTCCTTGAACATTTCCATGGATGAAGAAGTTTTCTTCAAGGTTTCAATTAATTTCGGCCAAATGTATATAGAGTGCTGCAAGCTGCCTGACTTGATGCAGATGATTTTAAAAACATCACTCCGTTATAGCGGAGTTATGGGCTAAATACTGGTTGAAAGACAGATCTCAAAAGGTTGCTGGGATAGCAGTGAAAAGGGATTGTTTTCAGAATGGCCGTGCAACAATTGGAACCAGGTTCAGCCTAATTCAGCACTCAGCTGGCAGTAAATATTAAAAAAAACCCAAACATCTGAAACAAACAGTTAGAACACTATGACTAGCATGTACATATAAATTAATCTCATTCATGTCCTTGAAGCTGGACACCTGGTTTAGGGAAAACTTAAATGGCCGATCGAGACCAAGAAAAGGAAGTCACAAAACTAGAATAGCAAAGAATATCTTCTTGGAAATTTCAACTCTTTCTACTCTGTGGTGCTAGACACAGGATGCATCAGCTTATGCTGGGAGTTGAAGGGCTCAGTTACTGATTTGGTATTTAAACAGAGGACTAGGGAACAGGGAGAGGGCTTCAGCATTACAGTGGTGTTCTTGATATAAGTACATGACAGTTTTCTTGCTTGTCTTTATTAAGTGACCTCAGAAGAACACATAGGCATGCAAAAAAGAAGAAAAAATCCCCTTAAGGTCTGGGTAAAAATGCCTTACAGTCAGACTCAGTTTGATCCTTGGCTTTTCAGAAACAGAGGTATATTTCAGCTGAACCAGATAAGCATCGGTCCAGAGGGAAAGCATCATCAAATACAACGTTCTTCAAGCTGTCAGAGAAAAGTACAAGACAACTACAAATAAGGCAATTTTTTGCTATGGTGAAAATGGAGATAGAAATGGCTGGTGAAACCTATTTCCCGTGACAGATTCTTCATCTCTGAGCAGGTCCCACTCATATCTGTTTTGTCTCATACCTGTCATACCTGAGGAGTTTTTTGTTGACCCTTCCAGCTCAAGAGGCCAGGCCTGCTGAGTCAGAGGTATATTTCTAGGATATGCATGAGATGTGCACTACGATACCTAGCCAAATGATAACCCTTTGGAATACCAGGCTTCTCAGACTTTCTGACTTTGGTTTATGGGAATTTGCAGGGCACTTGTCATTAGAATACCTTGCTAATGCACTTCAGATAGATGTAAAGGCCTTCATCTGGGCCACTTTGCTTATTTACTTGCATTGCAGGGGGCATGTACTGATGACCTTTAAGACTGTAAATGCTGTTTGCCAATTTTGCTAAATGTATAACTAGATATTACCTGTAGCACTAAATTAAAAAAAAAAATCCAAATTCCCTTTTCCCTCTCTTTATTTTGTCTACAGAATTTTTTTTCATTCCCATTGTGTAAATTTTTTTCTGGCCATTGGTGTTTCAGTGGCCAAGGTGCAGAGGCTGCTGCCAATAATGACAACATACACCCAATGTGTGCTTCTTTAAAAGGTCATGATTGAGACAACCAAGTTGACTGGAGTTTTTGTGTAAAATGTAGATGTCTATGGAGAAATGGTGACTAAACTAGAAGATTTCATTATCTTTTCTAGGTCTTTGGGAAACAATGAACTGTATGTAAGTTGCTTTTCTGGTAATTAAGGGCTTCAGGAGCAGGCTGAAATGATTTCTTCATCACATCCTGTTACCTGTACAATGTAGCTTGCATATTCTCCTGAAAATTACACTTAAATTGCTATCTTACTCCCAGCTGTCTAACATCAGAGCTTTTAACTTTTGTTTTGATGTTATCATGGATGGATCTTTCTGGCTCTGAAGTGATCAGAGATCACTTGTTATGCAGATGAACAAGCTGAAGAGCAATTTCATAGCAGCAATTCTGAATGAATCAGAAGTGCAATGCGGATTAACATGATTGTCAAACTGTGCCTTGCTGAGAAGTACACCCATACACTAGATACATCTTTGCCTACTTCCAGTGATCCTGTATCACAAAATATTCAAAACATTTTCTGATCTAGTTTTGTGCACAAGTAATGCATGTACTGTGTTCTAACTGCTGAATTCAGTCAAATTTTAAAATTATGCAAATAATTGCATGATTATGATGTATGTATGATGAATGTGATTTGCATGGGATTAAATGCTGAGACATGTTTCTCAAAAGCAGTGAAAAGTGTTTCCTGAGCAGAGTGCAGTATTTTTCCCGTTGCAGATGAAAATTCTGTCATTGTTACAGTGGGTCTTGAGCACATATTTAAATAATGTTTGTAGGTAAAGGGCTCAGGTTGTTGCCAAGTTGTTGATAGATTCAGGTCCAAAGCTATTTGAAAAAGGCAAGTGCTCATTTCTTAAAAGTATTACAGTATCTTTGCATTTAGTTCTATTTCTAGGAAAATCAGTAACATGTAAATCAATTTAATGTGATGTGATATAAAGATATCTCTGGTAACTTAAAAACTGCATCATTCAAATTTGAATCAACACTTCTGCAAACACTTCTCATGGACAAGTCATTCAACCAGATAAAGCTATACTGGTTTTAAGTGGGTTCCTGAGAGATTGCAGGATTTCCATGCAGGAAAACATTTCAGGATTGATTTTTAGATCTTATTTACTTAATTTCTTTGGACATGTGTGCATGATTGGTGGATATACACTTAATCACATATTTGAGAGAAATAATTGGGAAATTAGGAGAATGTCTTCTTATTTCCTGTCAAAGGTAGATTATTTTATTACACTTCATTGAAGTGATTATGTTTTGTAAGCTTAATAGTCATTCTGTCACAAAAGTTCAGAGTCTTGTCAAAAAATTGTAGTTTTATAAATCACACCCAGAGTAGAAAACCAGTAATTCCCACACTCAAATGGATTGGAGAACAACTTTGTAATGTTCCTAGGCCTTAAGGATTTTGTAAAACATTTCTCTTCCACACAAATATGAAGACCAGTTTTCCTATGAGTTCTAATATTCTGATGAGACTGTTGCTTAAAAGTGAATCTACCTTTGTAGGCTGGAGGCATTGGCAAGGCAGGGATGTTGTATAATGCATGGCAAAAAGATCAATCCAAGACTCATGCAAACCAAAACTATTGACAACCTTTTAACTGAATTTTATAATGGGAATAATAACGTGTGCTTCGGAGAGTGAAGATTTTAAACATTATTGAAAACTAAAGCAATTACTGTTGCTCAGAAAAAAATAAATGCAATAATTGAAACTGGAAAAGGCTATAATGAGATTATAATGGTACAATAATAATAAAAACAAATAGTAAGCAAAGGAAGATTATGCTCTCAAATATGTAAAGCTCCTGACAATAGCTGGTGAAAAGAATGGGTAAGATGGATAGGGAATATTTTGGAAAACCGATGATGCAGTAATTAGCTGTGAGCTGTTCTGCAGAAGCACTACAAGCTGTAAGAAACTGCCCTTTTGAAGAATAGGGCCAAACCTTGCCAAAACTGAGCTATCTCTATATGTACGCTGTGAGTGGGGCAAGAGGAAGGCAATTTGGGGCTGCAATCCCCTTTTTGGGGGGGAATCCGAAAGGATGTGGCTTGAATTACTCATGTTCAGTCATAACCTAATCCCCCATAGTACTAATTCTGGCCTGTGATAATATCCTATTTCAGCAGTGATATTAGAATCCGAAAGTGAGCAATTAGGCGAGAGAGATTGAAGTATTGTTTTTCTCTGTACTGTGGTATCTCCCAAAGGTCTTCTGGAACTTCTGGTTACTCTTATAATGTTGTTACAAATGTACCGGTGACAGCACCACAACCGTGGGCTAACACTGCCAGAGCTGCGTCCACAAGGGCACGGTTGAGAGGGGATTGGCTGCCTGTCCATGTGCTCCCAAAGTGATTTATGTTGATGCCGACATGGGAAAAGACTGTCCTGAGCTGGGCTGATGATCCTGTATTCCCCCATGGAAACATCTGCGCAAGCACATAGAAGAGGGGAGCAAAGAACCAATCCAGAATAAAACTCACTTTTAATGTGTATTAATCTCAGTTGTGCAGCTACAAGTCCCACTCTAAAGCCACAAGAACCAAGTGGTCAAATGTTGGGGTGCAGAGCTGCCTCTGAGCAATACTGCGTGAGGTTCCAGCTTCCAGCACTCGGAGGTCTGCAGTGTTAGGTATTGACAGAGATCTATTCAAAGGAAAGAGTTAACTTTTTATTTTCAGCAATTACTCACTAGACCCAAAGCTGGTTTATCTCTTCATGTCATGTCTCTCAGATTTGAGTCCAAATAACAATGTGGTTTACATTGAAAGAAGTATTTTGTTTGACCCAGAATTGCAAAACTTCTGGATTTTTGTTTTTACAGGGTCCGTAGACAGATATTTTTGTTCTTCACTGTAGTTTGAGATGAGCTCTTCTTCATCTGAGAGTATGCACACATTCCGCTGCCTAGTGCATTTTTTACACAGATTTTGTGTTTTGTTTTTCAGGTTGCTTCTCTGAGCTCTTCTTTTCACCTTCCTTTTTCTTACTTTTCCATTTCCTTTTCCATTCTCCTTTCCTTTTTTCCCTCTTTTAAATTAGAAATTACAAATATGTTTTCAATCAGGCTGTAGGACTTAGGCTACTTCTGTCCTAGCAAACAAAAACATGCAGTGCAAACATCCTAATATCATCCACAGATCCAGAGATACTGTTATTTTCCAATTCACAGATTTTAGTATTTTCCATGTTGTTCAAATGTTAACATAGAGGGTTTTTTCCACTGCAGTTTTTGCCTGGGGCCAAAACTATCTGTGTCTCAGGCAATTCCTAGACAAGGACAAGTGGTAGCTGAGGCTAAGGACAGAACCTACCAACAACTTCTTCGATGCAGCCACTCTTATTTTTGAGGAAAGAGAGTTGTCCAGAGAATCATGTGGACAGGTTGCGCATGTTGCCCTCACAGTAAGTGAATGTTCCCTGGGGAATTTTGTTTACTGGTGTTGATGTGGCACAAGCCTTTGTGTACAGAAAAGGGATATTGGGGAAGTTTGTGAATGGCCTGTGGCCCTGAGCTGAAAAACTACAGGCCTGTCTATGAGCTGGATTCAGAGGTTCTTGCTATGAAGGTACAAGAATAATGCTGAGTCTCCTAAATACTGATGATGATCAGCTTTATCCCTTCTGTCTCATTTCCAACCTGTCACAGCTCTGGTTCTCCATTTCAGTGCTATTTCCTTCCTCCTCTGCCCCCCACCCCAGGCTCCCCACTCCTGGTTCACTCCTTGCTGAGGAAGTTTGAGTCTCTACCTCTGAACTTCCCATTGCAGTCAATACTGGTGTTTCCTGGAAACAAGACTTACTTTGAACCCAGTTTCTTAGCTTGACTATTCTTACTGAGAGGACACTTTTTTTTTTTTGAGAAACACTTCTAAGTAGCAATCTGAGCCAACCAAAGCAGGGTAAGGCTTCAAATGTTTAGGTTAAGGCAGTAAATTATATATATATTCTTTCCTTCATGCTCACTTTGCACTAGAAAGGCTGTTTGAGAAGTTATGTATCTGTGTAGAAAACTTAGTGCCTGGAAGAATAGGTCACAACCTCTTGGTAATCTTATACACATCTCGTAATAATAGTAATAATAGGCATTGTTCATATACGAGCATTCAGGTCTCTCAAGAAAATTCTTAATATACAACCAAGAAGCTCATATGCCCTGAATTCTTTTTCCTTCTCAGTGGTCTCACACACATCTGATGTCTTCATGTTTACAAAGCACTCTTTGTACTTCATGTTTAAAAAGGCAAACGAAGCTGGCAGTGACCTATTCTTTAGGAGAGTAGAGGCCGTAAAAGATTTTTTCAATTGGTAACTTTTTTAAGCCATATTTTCTGTAGTGATCTTTGGCCATTTTCTTCAGTCAACCACTTTTTGTGTTCTTTGCATCTTGGCACAGTGATAGTGCCTCTGCTGGGACTGGTGGGAACTTGGGATTTGAAAAGGGCATGGGTACTGAATCATGCACATCTTGTATTCTGATGAAAAATATGTAGTGTCTTACAAGTTGCTCCCAGGAGGATTTTACTTAAATGTTAATAAGGCACGGTAGTAATGCACTGGCAGCATCCATGAGAATAGCTGAGGATGAACTAGCAGTACTGGGAACAGGCCAGGTTAGATCCTGCCACTGTCCTGCCAAGGCAAGGGTGTCCCATGCCTGAGGGGTTGCTGTTGGGTGTGCTCCAGAGAGGCCAAATTCTGCCAGCTTGTTCTCAGCTCCTGCCAAATGAACCTAACTAAAACAGGAACATACATTTTATAGTGGGGCTATATGAAGCTACCTCTGTGCTTTAAGGAAAATGGCAAAATTGCATTTAAACAGAAGATTTGGAGGAACTGAGAAGGCATTTTTCCACTCATAGATTTGTTGCTGTAGGAGGGGAGATTATAACCATGTCACCTAGATCAGTGACATTTGGGTTAGCTGAACTGGTTTTGTGTGCTCATTGAGCAGCTCAGTGCAGATTTTTTTTGACATGAAGACAGTGTAAAAGACCACCAAGATCACCTGTGACCAGTATTTTTGACCGCAAATACAAAACTGTAGAGTTACAATACGATACTTTTGTGTGCAGAAAGGATTTGCATACAGCATTTTAGCTTTTTAGTGTATGAACTGTTTCCTCTTGATTGCAATTTACATAAATGTAGATTACAATTCACAGAAATTAAACTATGTTATTATTTTGAATTAAGATACAAACAGGAAATACGTTTCTCAAATTTCTGTCAAATGTATAAAATCTTCCAATTAAATGTTAGTAAGAAACCTTTTCTTGTTCTCCATAGTATTAATTTTCTGCTACTTGGGAATAGAAGAAAAAGATTTTTTATTATCTTATTATTGTTATTTCAGTTAAGATTCCATACACATTCTTCATGACAGCACCTTAATTTTGAACATTGTAAGGAGAATGGAAATAATTAAATTTTAATCTGTCCTGTTGGATATATAACTAAAAGCCCAATCCATGCAAGGAAAATAGCAAATGCAATTTCTTTCAGTGAAAACTTGAAGACTGAAGAAAAAGGCATTTTAATACTCTTACTTCAATATTTTCAATTAATGTAAATATCTCTCATCATCTGATTTTTGTGGAGACTTCTGGAGAAGTCTCAATATTATTACAGCATGGTTTTATAAAAAATAAAAAAAACAGAGGCAGCAAACATCATTAATTCCGGTGTTCACAATGCTCTGAAAGTCGAAGTAAAAAAAAAGGGGCGGCCTGTGAGCAAGAGAGGCTGAAGTTTTACTTTCAGTTATATTAGATCTGTAGCTACTTTACCCCATTGCACCCATTTGTACACAGCTGGACTGGAGGAAACCTCTGCAAGGAGGTCTGGATGGATATCAGTGGTGCAGAAGAAAACATTCTCCTTAATTAAAGTGTGGCCTATTGCAAAGTAGGAGCCCCATGGAGAGCAAAGGTACAGTGATAATTAGCATAGCTCTACTCAGTTAAAGTGAACATCCAGCATCAGAAAATTGTATATAACTGACTGAACTCACCACCTTGAAAATCAGGCTGTTAAATGAACTTTAGTGACTGGGAATTTGATGTTTAGCTGTAGTTCAGTTTCTCCCACCACTCCCACCAGAGGCCAGTAATGTAGATATTTTGCCAAAAAAAATCTATTCTAACTCTTGTTCCTGAAAGCAAAAGGATGTCCTATTTGATGAGCATGTTTGGAAACATTAGTTCTAAAATAAGGAGAAATTGTTTTTCATGCCTACTAGTTCAAGCAGTGATTCCCTTATAAAAAAGAATCACATTTCAGCAATCACTTTTCCAACATTTCAGTTGGAAAAGACCTCTAAGTTCATCAAGACCCATCATTAGCCCAGAGCTGCCAAGTCTACCACTAAACCACGACCCTGTGCACCATATCTACACATCTTTTAAATATCTTCAGGGATGGTGACTCCACCACTTCTCTGAGCAGCCTGTTTCAATGTTTGACAACCCTTTTGGTGAAGAAATTTTTCCTAATCTCCAATATAAACCTTCCCTGATGCAACTTGAAGCCATTTCCTCTCATCCTACTGCTTGTTACTTGGGAGAAGAGACTGACCCCCACCTCTCTACACCCTCCTTTCAGGCAGTTGTAGAGACTGATGAGGACTCCTTTGAACCTCCTGTTCCCCAGATTAAATGATCTCAGCTCCCTCAGCTGCTCCTTGCAGGATTTGTGCTCCAGACCCTTCACCAGCTCCATTGCCCTTCTCTGGACAAGCCCCAGCCCCTCGATGTCCTTCTTCTAGTGAGGAGCCCAGAACTGGACACAGGATTTGAGATGCGGCCTCACCACTGCCGAGTACAGGGGGAGCAGTCACTGCCTTGGTCCTTCTGGCCACACTGTTGCTGATACAGGCCAGGATGCCATTGGCCTTCCTGGCCACCTGGGCACACACTGGCTCATGTTTAGCTGTGGTTAGCCAGCATCCCCAGGTCCTTTCCCACAGGGCAGCTTTCCAGCCACTCTGCCCCCAGCCTGTAGCCCTGCCTGGGGTTTTTGTAACCTAAGGGCAGGACCTGGCACTTGGTTTTGTTGAACCTCATAGAATTGGCCTCAGCCATTGATCCAGACTGTCCAGATCCCTCAGCAGAGCCTTCTTACTCTCCAGCAGATCAACAAGGCTGCCAAACTTGGTGTGATCTGTAAACTGTCTGAGGAAGCGTCAATCCCCTCATCCAGTTCATTGATAAAGGTATTAAACAGGGCTGGCCCCAACACTGCGCCCTGGGAAACACCAGTATGTGGGAAGTCTGTGTGGAGAAACCCACAGCTTCCTTTTAGGAGTAGTTCTCATATGAGGTTTTCCACTTGTCTGTGCAATTGTCAAGATGAACAAGTATTTCCAACAGGCTCTTCTTTCTGGAATTCCATGCAACTTTATCTGTTTCCTGGCTAGCAACAGAGCACACTGTTCCATTTATGCCCAGCCCATGGGAAACATGTTGACTCTTTTCTTTAAAAAATACAGGACAGGTTCCCTCTACCCTATTTTTTCTCATCTCTGCCTCTTCCCTCTGCTGTATGTTAAAGTCAGGTGCAAGCCCCAACCTGACCTACCTTCTGTGTCATCTTGAACAGTGCTTGCCAGGAGAGCTTGACTGCTGTCTGCATTGAATGGGTCATTGTGAACCCCTTGCTGAAGTATGATGAGTTCATTGTAGTGGTCCAAGGGGAAGATACTCAATTCTGCCACTGCTCAATGATGCAAGGGCTTTAGCAATCACTGTACTGCTTTCAGCCACCTTTTTCTTGAAGCAAAGCTTTGGGACCAAAGCTTTTTTAAAATCAAAAATTGGAAAATCCTATTTGTTTTCTTTAGTTCTGTACAGACAAATAATGATTATCTTGTATCTAAAGTTCCAGTGCAATGCCATTTCATTCAGGGGTGTTAGCCACAGCTCCACTGTCCTTCAGTAAGGAAATGGCTTCTGTAAGTTCCTGAGGAAGCTGATTTAAAGTTAGTGATAGATGGGTAAGCAGTATGTACACACTCAGGACACTGCACAACAAACAGGTAAATAAGCAAAGAGAAGGCCCAGGGCGCAATCTAAAGAAGAATCACCAAGAATATTTTATTAGTAAAAATGGATCAAATTTGTGAGAATACCACTTGGTCATCATGTATTGACTTCCTGTAGTATGAAAGAAAACTAGTGCTCATTCTACATGCCTGGTCATTGCATGTGCTTCCAGCCAGGAGGCTCTGCAGTACGCCACTAAGCAGTTGCAGTTTGCGCTGTATGAAAAACCTGCCCTGAAATAAATCATCCCAGAACCACCCATTGTAGCACTCAAATTACCCCTATTTGGTGAATGCCATCTTGTGCAAATTCCCTACAGGCTGAAATGGATGAAGACATTAGCATGAGCTTGTGGGCTTAAATTTAGGACATTGAGACAAGAGATGTATCACCATCATGTAAGTTTTCGCCATAACAGAACTGTCAGAAGCCTTGCATTTCAGACCATGTCTTTGCACATAGCAAGATACTACATACTTTATTTGGTGCTACCAACAAGATAGATGCTTTTAGATATCGTTCTTAGCTTAGATATCCATTTGGAGATTTACTATTCCTATTTGGACTGAAAGTGCACTTCTCAATGTGTCTCTGCTCTGGCTGTACTCATGAATAGTTGATTAATAACAGGTTTGTATGTCTATCCATAATGCATACTTTCCTAGTCAGATCTCTTCTGTTGCTTCTATATATTTCACCAATAGATGGAGTAGAAAGTGCCAATAATTCTTTAAAGACTCATTCAGATGGTAGCTTAATTGTAAAATAATTCTGGCCTGAAAGAAGTTATGTAATATGATACCGACTTTTAAATTTGTAAATAAAAATACATGCAAGTGCCTTTACTAAAAAAGGCATTTGACAAAAAGACTTCCTTTTACCTCACCTATTCTTTGGTGTTCTAGCATTAAAGAAATTTTTTTGGAATATACTATTGTACACAGCTGTTTGGTAGGAGGAAGTGGGGGTGTCTTCAGTGAAACACATAAGTTTTGCATGCATAGACTACTATTTTTGTTGTGCATTAATATTCAGTTTTGTTAAAGTGGATGAAGAAGAAACAAGTTCTGTGATGAGCAGATTCTTGACAGTAATCAATTAACTGACAGTGATTTCCATGACTAAGTGTTCATGTTTAGTATATAGCCTGCACAATTAATTGCAATGTGTACCTCTCAGAGAATAAAATGAAACCCAACATGGTGCAGGGATTTTTTTTTTTTCCTTTCCACTGTTATATTGTCATGCTTTATTATTCCTGTATCTCACTATCACTAAATGTGAAATTAGGTTTGTTTGGATTTATCTACTTGGCATTCTTAAGCCTTTTGACTTACGAACTATGAGTTGAATGTAAATGTTATTTATATTCATTTCGTACCTCAGTAATGCAGTCTTCAATGTATAAAAGAACCAGGCTTGCAGAACAGAGTTTAGACAGAGTGAATAATAAAATACGTTTTCTCTTTAGAGATGAAATGAATAACCACTGTCTGGTTTAGTAATTGTAACTGTCTTGCTCTTACCTGCTTCTCCTCTCTCTATTCTGTCCAGGATTGTCTTTCTTCAAGACAGTGATTTGCAGACTTGATTACTAAATGGTGATCTTATAATGCCACTGGAATCTGGGCAATGGAAACAGTCCTAGAAATATTATGACTCAAGCATTTAGGCTAGCTTTTACAATCTCTGTTCTTTCTCTCTTTTTAGTTATGCTTTCTTTTTTTTCCTTCCCTCCTCCCGGAATTGAAAACCATCTGGTAAACATAGGCTTGAAAATTCAGTTACAGAAGAAACATCAGTAGATTCTTATTTTTCCTCAAAGTCTGTAAAATGAGGAGAGGCTTAAAGACAAAAAGCTGTCTCAGCCATGGGTGCTCCTCACTGTCCCATGCTTAAGGGAGAGGGAGGAGGCACCTCTCCAAGCTTCCTCTACCTCAGAATAGAGTTCGATCATAATTACATAACCACATTCAAACAGGTCCAAAACCCCTCACTTGTCAAGAGCATATGGTGAGGTAAAGGGATAATTAACGTATCATGCTTCCTTTTTGTTGGAGTGAGGCCATGATATGTTCCAAGCATCAGCAGAAGCCCCCAGCTGGTGCCATCTCACTACCTTGCCTCCAGGCATGACCAGGAAGCAGGTGCTATGTGACCCTTCCTGAAGTTAGAAGAGCTGAAGTGTTGACTTGAATTATTGATGGATGCAGTTCCCATGCAGGTTATGCCAACTCTGTGAACCTCTCACCTGCGCAGATCTTGTTCTGCTGTGCCTCTTGTACCTATCACAGGACATGAGCTGGTGTGAGGGTAGCCTTTCTGTGTGAAATTTCTCAGTCTGAGGGTAGAGCAGACCTCTTATCAGGGACTGGGGTAACTTATCTATGCCTGTGGAGATAGGCTATCACCATTTGGCTAGAGAAAGGTAATTTTGTTTTCTGGCAAAAGGACTTTAGTCTCTTCAGGGAAAGGTAAGTCAGAATATTTTCAAAATACTAATGTACTTTCTAACCCGAACCCCTTCTGTGATAACTTAAAATGCAATAGCACTAATAAGCCATAATTAGCAATGAAGTCCCTTCTCATTGCACCCAAGAATGTGCTGTGAAGAGTTACGCCTCTTCTCTTCTGAAAGTTGTTGGAGCTCTCCTCCTCTCCCTATTATCCTTGAGCTAGAGCCAAGAGTGATGTCTGCCTCCATTGTAAATAATAATAGACCTGGTGGGAATTGCCTGAACCAACAGTTGCTTTCTCTTAAAGAGGGAAAAACTTTTTACTGAAGTTCATTTCTCCTGGCAGCTTGGGAAGAGGCCAGGTTGCTCATGCTGATGGTTGCTCATGCTTCAATCTCTTCTGCTGCTTATAGCTTGAGTTTGCTGTTGTTTTGTACATTTTGCTACTCTCCCAAGTACCTTGTCAGGCATTTTATACCAAGTAGTTGATGTCTGTTCTTTTCACCCAGTCAGATATGACTCTAAATAAAATACCTGCTCTGAAAGCAAAGAAAATTGGGAACTAGAAAACAAGTCAACCTTTCAACTGAGCAACAAACTACAGTCATCTGCTTGAAGACAGATTTTAACCCCAGTCTTGAACCACATTCATCTGTATTTTGACATGCTCTTGGAACAGAATGGACAAGGAACATCAAATATGGCTTCTGAAAGAGCTTTTATGCTGGAGGACTTGTGCAATCCTCCTGTCTGGGACCTGAGGATCCCAGACTTGTCATTGTCATAGCTCCTGACAGCTGGACTAGTAATTTCACAGAACTAAAACAGAGTTAAAAGATTTTTCTTGTTATTTTTTCCCTTTAACTCAGAACCACTGAATTACCACTTTTTAATGATATTTTAAAGCAGTGGCTTAAGTGCTTCCTTTTTTATTTTTAATATATATGTGTGTATATATATATATATAAATTTAAACATTGCTTTCATGGCAAATTCTAACTTCAAAAAAGTCAGTCTGGAATCTGATATGCATTTTTCAGTCAGAGTAAAATAGGAGTAGAATTTCAGGCTTAAAGACATAAAAATATCAGTAATTCTGTTGATTATGAACCCAGAATATCTATTGCAATTTCCTTGCTTGATCTTTTATATAACACAGTTCATGTGATTTCCTTTAAATAATACTTATTTGAAATGGACCCGATCTTTTAGATAGAAAAAGATCTGATTATGATTTTAAAAACAGAGTCGTTTTTATAAGAACTGCCCCTTTATCACTGTGTTCCTGATGAGCAACTGAGTGACATATTTAACAGCAGTTTACTTTAGTGCCATTTCAAACCCGCAGTAAAGCATTTTGATAATCTTACTGCAAGAACATAAAGAATACTTAGTATCTTTAAGGGAACTTATATTAATTAAGATTAAATTATTCCTTATTTCCTAATGTAGTAGTTCTGTAATTTTCAGTCAGATAGTTGTTATTGTCTTTGTCTTTATATCTTTCTGTGTACTTGGATTTCCTAACAATGGCTTTGTTTGGCGTAAAAAACTTTTTAGAAAAACAGAGCAAGGAACAAATCACTTAGAGAGTTCCTGAAAATAATGGCAAATTTTATACTGAAAAATTTGGAAACATTAAATTTACCATACAGTATACAATTGTAGGCAGAAGAGAGACTGCTGGATTATTCGTTGTTGGATTTTTTTGTTCATTTTTTCTACCACGTTAGAGAATTGATACTGTATCCAGGACTTCAACGAAGCAACACAAATAAAAATTCAGTGTTTTCCAAATAAAATAGTCTTCAATTGTTTTGCTCAGAAAGGACTTCTTCCACCTCCACATTAATAAGCATTCTTCTGTGCTTCAACTAACTACCCACTCACTTCCTCTCTTTAAAGGATCGTCTATCCCAATTACCACTGAGACTTTTCAGTCTCTCATTAAATTTGGAGCAGTAGGTAATTTAATCAGGTGGAGATCAGTGTGATATTACAGAACATGACCTTTAGAATGTGTATCTAACAAATTTGGATATTCTGTTTTACTAAACATATACTTAGTGTTTAGTTAGTTTACAGTTCTCTTTGGGAAAAAAAAAAGGTGACTCATAGCACTGGTATACATTAAAAAAAAAAAAGAAAAAAGAAAGAAGTTTTTATATATGTTATTTATCTTTAAATTGAAGTGTTTTCTCTTGCATGTCAAGCAAATACGAACTTCCACCCCCCATTTGGACAAGTTTAAGTCAACTGTCGAGTTGACTGAGGATGTGGGACATTGGTACAGCATCATTCTTCAGATGAATGCCACATTCTGTCTTTTTTTTTCCCTAGTCAGAGTATCATCTCCCATTGCTTGCAGAGAAGGAACCCTCTTGCAGATGGAGCTTTTACGTTGTGAGCTGTGACTCAGAGCGTCCCCGTGGGCTGTGGAGCGGAGCTGAGGCGCCTGTGGGAGCTGCAGGAAGCGGAGGGGGTGCTGCAGCCTTCTCCTGCCCTTCTGGGGGCTCCATGGGCTCTGCCGCACTGCCAGGGACACAGCAGCTTGATCACCTTCCAGAGAGTGCTTTTCTGGAAATCCCTGGAGACTTAGGGTTCTGCTCTGCCAAAAAGTGGTCTTAAACTTGGTCCAATACATAGAGTAGGAAATCTGTGAGGCCAAAAGGAGTTTCATGCTGGCATAGCAGGGTTTGGCATGGCAGTATTGAAGCACACAAGCCATTCAGTATGATTGCTGCCTATGGCCACCAGGAGTTGGGAGATCAGAACTGTCCTGATACCAATGAGGCACTGAAAATATAGTTTGAGTTTAGCAAATTTAGTTGTACAGTACAACACAAGATCTAAAGCAACTACCTTTCCCTTGTATTCAGATCACAAATCTGGTTGATTTTTTTTCCTCCCTGCTCATAAGACTGCAAATACATGTAGTCCTTAAAAATTCTGTAATTTGAAGCATTAGATTCAAAACCCCAAACCAACTCAGCAGCTCAGACATGGGTCTTTTTATGGATAATCCTGAGCAGCTAAAGCTGTCCACCCATGTGCCATTTGGAAGCTCTACGTGTAGATTCTTCATCACACAAGGTGAATTGCAAGTTATATAGGATTTGACTTCTGAGAGGGTGCATATATTGCTTCTTCTCCTCTAGTACTAAAACAATTGAATGGATGCCCTGAGATATACTATCCAGTGTATTGTGCATCTGTTTTTTCAGTCATTAGCATGCTCTGAGTATCTAAATATCTTTTTCATACTATCTTACATTAAGTAGTGCAACATTATTTAGTGCTGCCAGCCAGAGAGGAAGAGATGACATCCTCTTCTCTGCAGGCAAATCTCTGAATGTCTCTAACATAATCCTCATATGTTTCTTCAGCTAGGCCCATCTCATATATCAGAAGTACAGAAGTATTTTTGTCAAGGAGTCAGGACTACAAGTACATTTGTGAGGGGTAGATTAAAGGTGTTATTATTATTGCCTTGAGTACTGAATCAATTCCTTGTAGAAAAAGAAGGCCAGTTTAATGAGATCAGAATTAACAAAGGTGAACCAATTTCTTCCCTCTGTGGACTAAAGGAATTAACAAAAAAAACACTATGCCAAAATTTAGCATCCCAGTTATACCCTTTCATATTTCCCAAGTACACATCTAGGAAGAAAATTTGTCAGTTGTCTCTAAGCAACATGTTAGGCAGTGTTGCAATTTTTCATCTGACTAAAATAAATTATTTATTTCACATAAATAGTGAGGACACCTGTGTTGAATGGTGGATTAATTTGTAAAAGGCAGAAGATTGATATCTGATGATTTTGACTCCTTACTATGAGTCTCATCTGGAAATACTGCTCTTCAAAAGCTCACACTGAAATAGGAAGAAAAAGGTAAGATTAAGAAACAGAATGCTTTTAATATCTTATAGCACGTAAAATTACCAATAAGTCTTTTAAAAAAAGATATTGCGTTCAGTAGAGCATGTTTTTAGGGATGTACCTTTATCTTTATTCAGATATGTCAAGTACTGACTGCTTAAAACAAGATGAATTGAAGAAAGGTCTGGAGGGAATTTTACAGATGTCCTAGTCATGAGAAACTTTACAAAAAGCTTGTGAAGCTGCCCACAGATTTGAAGCTGTGAGAAATCTGAAATGCCATGGATGACTACGAAGCTACTTAAAATTTCTGAGGTTAATGGACTGCATGGTAGGGATTATGAGCATCACTTAACTGCTCTGCTTTTACAGAACAGACTTTTCCTCTTCTAATAATGTTAATTATGAAGCATATGTGTTCTGAGACAACATAATGGATGCTATTGTTCCATTTATGAAAACATTTGATGTTTACCAGTGTTGGTGAGGGGCAGCATATTGCATAATCCTGCTATACTTAATTTTCTGTTGTATATAATACAGTGCTATTTCAGATACACTTTCTTTGCATGCCAGTAGAACATCACTGTTTTCTTCTTCACATTACATACAGTAAAAAACTATTCCCACTTTTATTATAATCAGGAAATCAAAGTACACCTCATCCCATGCCTTAATTATTTTAGAAAATGAGTGATGGCCTTCTTCATCATAGTGAGTATTCTTTCTGAAGAAAATCAGTCTGATTTTCAATATCTGAAAGTTTCAAATTATTTCTTTTTCTCCAAAAGATCTCCTGTCTTTTTTCCCCTGCAGAACTAATTTGGACTAAACAAAGACAAGCAAATTTGTCAAATGTCTGGCATGAACATAAGAGCTGGTAGATGGCAACAGCTACAGACAATAGAATCCTACATTCAAAACAGTCTTAACACTTACATCTTCCCATCTTTTTTCCTCTGGAAAATGTAGATGAGAGCCTTTCAGTTTGGTCCTGGATGTGCAAATACAACTATCTTAATAAAGACCACTGAAAATTAGTATTTTTCTGTTTTGGTGTTTTGTTCTTGTTGGCATAAGCAAATGAAACCAGCAGACTAAGACCTCTTTCACTGACATATGTCAAAAAGCTCTTTCTACAGAACGATAAAAGTTCATCAAATATTTGTTGCATCCATGCAGAGAGATATTAGTCTGAGATTTGAATCATTCCTAGAATTTTACTGTTGTCCCCTCACCCTCAAATTATTGATACAGATTTTGTAGGATGTCCTCCGCTTCCACCCCACTTTGAACTGATGGAAATGTTTGGAATTGAGAAGGATTTTTCAGTTACTATAATGAGAGCAAAATTTAGAATACAGTAGAGATTGACTACACCTCACTACTTTAGAAGCTGAAGATCCCTTTTTTTTCTGATGTGGAAATCTCAACAGATTCTATCATGTTCAAAGCTTAAGTAAACTACATATTCTAAAAGTTTTGTCATTTGAGCTGCATTTAGCCATTTCTGAAATCTTGTGAATAAAAAATTCCTGCCTCTGCCTTACAAGAAAGAAAGCATTGATTTGGAGATGCTTGAAGATGTGCTCTACTGTTCATCACTCCGAGGTACTAAACTAACTATAATGTTTTGCTCCCTCATGCCCATCCCTAGCAAACTGTTTTATAGAAGATTTAAATTATTAATATTGCAACAATAAAGTTCACAGTTACTACTCAGCTTCTTATTTGGCTGCTGGATAAAATTCTTGCCCCACAGTGGTGGGCACACTAATTACATGTGTTAGCAGATTGGGTTAAAGACAAACCTCACAAAAATGGTGGATATAGAAAAAGTGAAAGTAATAGCTCAGAAAAAAACCTGGAAACTGTTGATGTTAAATATGCCTAAAGCACTGCAATTGAGGAAGGACCCCATTGGGTGCTCCTTATGTTCTCAGTGAATGTTTAGTTTTGGCTTTTGTTGAATGATCTCTCTGCAAAGGAAAAAAGCAACCAGAATGCAAGCTTTGTTTCCTGAACTGAGAAGTATCTTTGAGCCTTTTACATACACACCTTTTGAAAATGTCTTTTTAATCCACAGTTCTATTTTGGCTTGGACTCAGTCTTCTGTGACACATCTTTAAAGTTGTTTTGAGTTAGGAACACATATATATTTAGCTTAGTATGGGCTGAAGATTATCCTGTTTCTGGTGGTCTACGCAAGATGCATCTAGTCCGTGAAATATACCTTTCTAAAAGAGAAAAGTCTATAGAGTTTTATTATTTTCAGGAAAAGATAGTTTTCTGAGTCCAGTCTTGTCTTGCCACCTCGTTTAGAAGGGTGACCCCATTAACCCTCATGATTTGGGAAGTATGAACAAAGGCTACTGCTGCTGTGATTGCTCTTTTTGATAAAAGAGTTCTAAGAGTCTGCAAAGTGCAGGCTTACTATCCCTTTCATTTTTATTGTAAGTAGATGTACTCTTTAATGGGGCTCTGTAGGGGAAAAAAAGCCCTTTTTTGAATGCCATTAGTCCACAGCTGCTGCAGATGCCCAGCCTCCAGCTGCACTGGGCACCACCCTACCTGCCCTGGGGTCTGTGGCTGCTGTGAACAGCACTGTGGAATGGAATGGAGTGGAATAGAATGGAAGAGAAGAATAGATTATTTTAATTGAAAAGGACCTACAATGATTACCTAGTCCAACTGTGTGACCAATACAGAGCTGACCAAAAGTTAAAGGAGTTGTAAAACACAAGCTTGTAACTAAGAACCTGTATACTTTGCACATAACCTGTATACTTCCTCCTCGAAGCCAAACAGATTATGCCTGCAATTCTTTGGAGGCATGAAAGGGCAATTATAAAAATGGGGGAACAAAGCATTTGTTAGAACCCTGTTCTGTAAAATGTGTGACCATTAAGATGGTCATATATAGCCTTTCTTTTCCCTCCCTGTTGGCTATATTGCACATGTTGTCACTGCAGTTCACATTCAGAGACTGTGTTGTGTATCTAATGCTTCACAGTCACACTGGAATCATCACTAACAGTTGAACCCAGAAAGTTTTATGAGTTTGTGTAAATGAATTCAAGAAGGCTATGTTAGGCCCAGATGTGTTTGGTGTTCAGACTGATGTTTAGGGAAAATCGTGTAAAAAAGGTCATTCTGCTGTCCTGAGCTAAGCAGAAGAAAATATTAATGTTCAACGTGAGGATCCAGAAATGAGCTCTGTGTTAGGAAATGTAGAAGCACACCTGTTCATTTAGGAGTTTTTGAATGCTAGGAAGTTATATAGTAGGAAAAAGATTAAATTCTTACTGTTATCAGCACACAAGTATAATGTAGTATGCCATTAATTTACCTCATTTGATGGGCTTTTAAAATTTCTATCCTGGAAGCCAGTGATGTGAGACTTGTTTTCTGTGCTACCTTCTGTTGAATCCTTAGCTGAGATACTGTAGGACTCTGGGTCTTAAGGAAATCACTGAGCTCTTTCATAGCTAGAAATTCTGTAATCTTCTTCTGTATTTATCTCACAAAGTCACCCAGGAGGCAAGGACAGGATCTTCCAGTTGGCATCTGGTTCCCTGGCATCTGTTCTGGTTCAAGATGCTACAGAATGTGAACTGGGATTAGCTCAGTTGGTTAGAGCCTGGAGCTAATAGCTCCAAGGTTGTGGGTTCAATCCCTGTGTGGTCCATTCACTTAAGAACTGGACTCGATGATCCTTGTGGATCTTTTCCAAATAAGAATTGTACGGGATTCTGAACTAAGAATGCTCTGCTGGAGCAGGACTTGTCACAGCTGTCCTTACCTAGGGTTTCCAGCAAGGTCTATATGTGGATGGATTTGACTGTAGCTCTTGGAAATATATAGCCTCTCCAAGCATCCATCTCCCCTCCTATGAAATAGCAATAAAAAGCATATATTCACAATGATATTTCAGGGGTTAAGCAATTAATATGTTGAGCAGCTTAATGCAGAAGCATTTTGTATGATTAAGTACTGATGTACTTAATTAGTTTAGGAATTTGATAACGTTCTTTGTGGTCTCCTGCTGTGGTTCATTCAGAACAATTCTGCTTGGTCTTCCCATGGGAGTGTAAAGGATGTTGTGCCCA
Organism: Corvus moneduloides; assembly: GCF_009650955.1. NCBI lineage: Eukaryota > Metazoa > Chordata > Aves > Passeriformes > Corvidae > Corvus > Corvus moneduloides. The sequence continues at coordinate 21,729,434 of NC_045478.1, forward strand.
GAACACTACAGCCCTTGTTTCAGTCCCACCAAAAGAGACAGGACACATTAGCTATTAGGGAATTTCAGTTTGGAATATTGGAACCCAGAGGAAATAGTAACACTATTGGGCAGGACTGTGCACATGACTGTTCATAATTCAAAAGTAACTACCTCTTTTCCTAGCACTCCTCTTGATCTCTGAGGCTAATAGCCTAGAAGCCTGTCTTAAAGTATACCTGCTATAATTCCTGGTATATAGTATCCTGAAGTAAAGTTTGGGAGGATTTTACCAGGTCTCCCCATCTAGCTCTTTGCTCCATTTGGGCTACTTTGGAAATGCTAAAAAGACACAGAGGGAGTCAGGGCCAATACCTGAATCTAACTGCAGAAATAAAAATAGTTGTATGTGGTTGTGCAAGTCTGTACACCTAAACAATCATGGCTTCGTTTTCCAAGCAGCTCTTCTTGATGAACAGTGCAGATATGGCACTACCTAGAAATGCAGTGCTGACTGCAAAATGGCTGGTAATCACACCAAGAGCAAGGAAGGACCACTGTCCTTGTACATCTCAGGTGTAAAGACAACTCTTTGGTAAACACACCTGCACTTCAACAAAGGAAAGATAGAGTTGCAGTCCCTGTGTGATAGACTCAAGTAGTCCTTGTTAATGCCAAACTCAGATTTTGGAGACAGCAGCCTTCAATGACAGAGGCAAATATACATTTCGATATGAAGAGCAGACAGTGAACTGTAACATTTGGTGAGAAAATACTGCCTGCCCTGGTTTTTTTACAACTTAAAGAGAATGAGAAAGAGAGTATTTCTTGATGCAATGCAGATGTATCTCTTTCAAACTGATAAACTTTTGAAAACTGGTAATGCTTGCCACATTGAGGCCACCACACTTGCAAAAGCCTCAAGTATTTTAGCCACAGTGATAGTTCCATAATGTCTGAGAATTATGACTAGGTGTAGGTGGGTAGTCACCTCTGAGCTTTAGACTTAGCTTATTCTTCTTTGGAAACACTGAAACTCATTTCTGCTTTTAAATTTTGTCCACTTTTTATTGGTCCACTTGCCCTCATCTTCAGCTGTTATCTTTCTTCCTGGTGGCTAACATGATGGAGCCTGATTCCAGATTGTGGCTTCTAGATGCTATGGAAACAGAAATATTTTTACCTTTTTTTTTTTTTTTTGCATTTCCTATTATATAAGTGCATTAGTAACAATGCATGGCACAGGGAATGCTGTAATAGAATGTGCTGTGCAGAGCTTACCCTTTGTTGCTTAGCAATTAAATGTATGCATGTAGCAGCAGCACTGACAAAAATGCTAATAAAAAGTGACAAGTTATATCCCCAGAAAAAATTACACAATTAAGAAAAAAATATCTGTCAAGATACAGGAGCAACAGCAAATGGTACATACGGATAGATTGTGTCCCTCATGAAGGCAAGCTCTTCAGGTACTGACCACTAGAGGGGCTGAGTTGATGGAAATAGAAGGTATCCACATTTATAGCATGGGCTACAGACACACAGTTGTGCAAACATCATGGTAAGGCTTTCTGTTGTTGTTGTTGTTGTACCTTTATTATTTGTACTTATTTTTACCCATAAAGTGTCTAGAAACATTTTCTGTTTCCTTTGTTTCATTTTTCTCCTCGGTGTTCAGGTTTGCAGATTTTTCACAGCCTTTCTGTCTATTGAATTTCTGACTTTCCTAGCAGATCCTTGTGTCACAGCATAAGGCTTTATTTATATAACGTGATGCAATCTATCATGTTAATGTAAATAGAATTCTCTATACAACTGGTTCATTAAGAATACTAAACTGCTTCTCTTTATTTATTTATTTATTTCTAATTCAGAGCAAACATGAAGCAGAGGAACTGCACTGTAGGCTGCAATTCTCATAAAAGCCCAGCATTTAAAGATTCCTTTCTTTGTGGGATTTGTATGTTTAACCTTTCACTCCTTCTCTCTAATCTTCTTCCAAAATCTGTGTCACTTGTGTTGTGCTCAGGACTGCTTAATAACTATTATACACTTGCTCTGCTGTGGATGAACACAGTCATCAAGGTTTTTTTAGCGCTTTTTTCCAAACTGGCTTGACACATTGTTGCATGAAATTGTTTTTACTACATTTAAAGACTCATTTACAGGTTCAAAGTAATTGATCTTAGCTCGTTTCTTAATATCTGTGGTATTTAGCAAGTGTTTCTAGTTATGTGGAGGATTTAAATAGTTCTTCTTGTAATAATTCTTTCCGGCATTTTAGAGCTTTTCCTCATTAGATTTCTGCTCACCAAAGTGCTGATTCTGCACTTGACAGTCTGCCTGCATAGTGAATTACAGGATCTGGGCCCAATTTTGATCTATTTATATTATAGTCCATTTCATTTTAACTGAATGCAAGTACTAATTTGGCTGTACTTGCTTTCAGCACTATCTCAAGTTGTGCCAAATCATCAGACAGTCCATTCGGAGTTTGGCGGGCTTTGCTGAAGCTCCTGCATTTTTGGTCAAGTGCTATTGAAAAAATGCTATTTATCAAACAAAAGTAGCCTAACTCTTGGCTTGGTTCAACAATTCCGGGTCTCTATCCCCGGCTTCAGCAAATAAGATGGACCCTGAATCTGTGCAGTTGGGTTATATTCTGTGTTAACAAAATCAATCAGGAGTCTTTTAATTCATGTACTATACTTCTTAAATAAAAATGAAAACCTACAGTAAAAATAATAGTTAAAAATTGGAACATTAGTTGACCTTTTTCCCCCGCCTTCTTTTTGACTGTATTCATAGAACAGTAATTGAGATAACTCTGCACACAGAGCAATCCTGTCATATGATGCAAACGGCAAAAGGCTATTCAGTGAGATTTTTTTAGCTAGTCCACCTTATGATCACTTTGCTTGTTCTGTATTTTTCCAAAAAGGAGTCTTTTAGCATTAGTTAAGCAGGCAGAAATTATCTCATACAGATGAAACTATATTGCAACCCCAACCAGTGAGGGTAAGGAAATGAGAGTGTAAGATAGAAAGGAAGGAGAAGAGCAGCTGATCATTGTGCTGAAATATCTTGTGTATATTGTACTTTTTAAGAAGATGTTTTACAACTAGTTCAGGACACTGAATCAAATATCCGGAAAAGGGAAGATTTGAATCCACTGGGATCATATAAAACAAAATTTCCCTCTTCCTCCTACTCCAGTAAATGCGATCATGGCAAAACAAGCTTTGAGAGAATCACTTTGATTTGTGAAATACTTTTCTCGAAAGGCTGCATTTTGAAAGCTATTTCCAAATAAGCCTGTGCTATCCAGAAGTAGCAGAAGTATTTCATGCTTTAGAAAAAATTTTTAAAACAAATTTATGTATGCCTTCCTTCCCACATTACCTGCAATGACATGAAAACATGGTGTATGCATGTGTGTATGCATGTATATAGGTGTGCATATATAATGCAAAGGGAAAAAGCAAATGCTTTATAGAAATGTCTACTTAAATGCCTGCCTGAAAATCTATGCAGTATATTCTTTTTTAAGTAGCCTCCTCCTGGTAGTACCTTCACTCAGATTCTCACCATTCCCATGTAGTGTTCTGTAAATACCCTGTGAGAATGACTAGCAGGGAGGATGATCTTGCATAACAGGCAGCTGACTAATTTAGACCAGGAACATTGATCTACAATGACTGAAATAGTCTCAGTCTTGTTCCGATTTTGACATTTGAAGTTTTGGCATCACACTCATGGATACTTGTGTAGCTCAGTCTCCGGAAGTCACTGTTCATATATTTTTCCATTTTCAGGTGGAGCAAGAGAGGGTTAAGCCATTCCAAATATAAAAAATTGTTAGGATTTTGTGTGTCATATGTGTTCCTGACACACAGAGAGGGCTGTTCAATTTTTGTGAACGATCTCTGCCCTATCCACTTCTTTAACACAGGCCCTCATCTCCATCTTTCTCAGCATGCTACTCCCTCCATATTTTATTCACCTTTCTGAGCACTGTATCTTGACCTAAGCTGTTGTTCTCTTTTATCCATTTAGATTAATTAATGTTTTCATAAAAAGACTGCCTCCAAAAGCTTATTGCAATAATGGAAGTCTGAGGTCTATCTCTCACCTGTATTTTCTTCAGTTTTGGACCACCCAGGTAAAGCCTGGGGCTGTGGCATATGTTTCAGAGGTACACTAATTGTGCAGTTTCTGTGACCACCTAGGACACTGTTTTTTGAGACATGGATTTAAATCAGTGCTGGACACTGCAATGCCAAACACTGCAAAGAGGCAGGACTTGCTTGAGGACTGGTCTGTTCTGGGTCTGAAGCCAAGGGATGAAGCTGACCTTGCAAGGTGGGAATGTCTTTGACCATAAGTGATTACTAATCACTAGAGCCTCTTGGAGGTTAGCTCTGATGTTTTTGTTTGATTGATACTCAGCTCTTCCCATAGGTGTTTGCACATATTCAGTGTCATTGTACATGTATGTATTTGCAAACACATGTGAGAGTCCACTGGGGCCCTCCTTTGACTCCAATGAGCTTTTTCTCCATCCATGCTCTTGCACTTCTCTTAGAAGAGACCTTAAAAAACTTTCAATGTGCTATTATGCATATGCTACATAAATAGACATACATCTTATATTCTTTGCTGCCACAAAAATATGAGTCATTACTGCAAGTAATTTTGTTTTGAGTAACAGCAAACTGGATCTGAATTCCTGAAGTAGGAAGAAGTCAAGGAAGAAATGACTGTGTAGTTTGCTAGTTTTGTTTTCAGCAATGAATCCTGTAAAATAAACAATGCTTCATGAAATATATACCCTTAAAAGAAACCCAAAACCTAACCTAGATCTGTAAAATATTGCCTCTGCATTTGTTCATTTAGATTTGTATTCTTATTGCAAAAATATGTCTAAAATGAGTAAAACACAGAAAAAGAATAGGTTAAGAAAGGAGCAGACTTTTTTGCAATTAATTTTTATAGGAAAAGGAGCATTATTTTTTTTCTCACCCCTCACTCCCCCATGTCTTGCTTACAATAATCAGCTCACCAGTTTTAATCTTAACTACTTATACCTAACTTGCATCATTATGGAAAAGGTAAACTAGTTTGAATTCAAATTTTCTTCCTCCCTAACACCAGAATAAAGCGATGGGTAAAATTTAGGACACTATTGTATAATAAATGAGTAATCTGAGAAAGTGTAATGCATAGACAGCAGTCGCTCCTTGCTGTGCTGTTGCTCAGATACACAGCTTGTCTGAATCTAAACATAATGATTTATAAAAAGTGCATATTTGGTGATACATACCCCACAAGCCTGAAAACAGTGAACAGGAAAAATTATATTCATGTAACTGGTTGCTGCCTATTTGAAAAAGCCCTTTCAGGAGTACACTAAGCTACAGTGACATTAAGCTTTCAAAGCTACATTGCAGTACATGTTTTGGCTTGTGACTGGGAGAAAAGGGCTTTCAGAGACATCTACTCAAGGGCTTTTTTTTCTTTTTCTTGATTAGTGAAGAAGAGGAACACTTCAGTGAGAATAGCCTGGCACTATACCATACCCCAGCAATGGAGAGGATGAAGTTAGACTTGCTTATATTTTTAAAGTGTGTGATTTGGTGCTCCTGTGATCCTCATCAGTATGTGGTTGGAGATATTTGTTAATTGATGGACAGAAAAGAATAGCTTGATCTTTATTCAATAGAGAAGGCTTTTGCAACATAAAGGATTATAAACATTCTCTTTGATAATCTCATTATTTTTTGAGACATTTCTTTAACTTCATATTAACTGCTGGTGCTCTATTTTATACTGAATATAGATGTGCTTATCAAGATATTAGTGGGAAACACTCTGTATTTCTTATGAGACACACGTAGCAAAGGAGTGCAGGAACCCTTTGCCTCTGGGACCCATTCTTGCCCTCAGAATGAGAGTAAGCCTTCAATCTGTGTCATTTGATGGATGCCACAGAATCGATCTGGCAGGCTTGCTGTGGGAGACCATTCAAACTGAGAGGTGGATTTCAGGGAAAGCTTGGCTTTATTTTCAACTGCTCAGCCTTTGCGGAAGGTGAGGTAGATGGAGCTTGCTCCCTCTTGGTGGACATCCCTGCCAAGAGGACCGCAGCTCGGAGCGCTATTTTGAGTAGGTTCTGACTTGTGGAGAAAGAGATACTTCAGTCGCAATGATGCCATTTCAGCAGCTCAGGGGATATTTGCCTCTAGATGGAGCCGTCCACTTGCGTTTCAGTGGCGCTGGCTAAAGCAGATTCTCAAAGCTGCAGTGCTGCTCCTGGAAGGCTGCTCGGCAGAGCCCTACAGCCAAGCAGGTGCCCGGGTCAAGCTTGGCTGTGGGTGACAATGACAAACTCTCCTCTGCCTGTCTTGCAGACATGGGGATGGCAGAATAGGCTGCAGGGCAGACCTCCCTATTTACAGCAAAGACTTTTATCCCTGCTCCCATCCCTGGCTATTTTCTTGCAGGCTTTCTCTGGTCCCTCTTCTTGTTCACCCCTTGCAGCTCACTTTATGTCTTGGCATCTTCCAGGCCTACAGAAGTCACTTGTTCCTCAGCATCTTCATTTACTCCTTAAATCTATCTACCAGCTGCGTTCTGTAAAACAGTGACTTTTTTATAGCTGTGTTTTCTTTATACTGTGTACTCAATCACTGTGATTGTGAATCTGCACTGTATTTGTTTGTGCTTTAGGTAAAGTCAGGGCATGTCTTCAATGTGTTTGCAGCTTGGAATGATTTCTAAAGAATAATTTGTAGCTTTACAGGTCATTTAATCCCCAACTTGGATTAATTTAATCTGAGCAAGATCTGTGCTTGTTTTAAATACTGTCCCATTATCAATTATCTTGTTTGTGGGTTAAGATGCTAGCCTTCCCATAGCTTGTAATGCTGCAGCTGAACCCCTGTCTAAAGCCATATTTAGAACTGACTTCTTTATTCCCAAGAAGCTGGGGCTGTGAATTTTCATTGTACTGGGTATATGTGTTCTCAAAGAGAACAAAATGTATTTCTGTGCCAGCCAAGTTGTAACATATTTTAAGTAGCATGATGTGACATACTTAATAGTTAGTATACAGAGGTCACTTTATTTTTTTGGCATTTCTCCCAGGAAATAAGACAGGAGCACAAGTAAGTAGGCAAGCGTAACAAAAAACAGCTTAAAATTCAGAGTAGCACTCTACCAATAAATATCAGCCTTTTGGTGTACTCTCCTTCCACAGTTGCACAAGTTTTATAATCTCTGACTAAACTGCTTCTATTTTGGTCAAAACTTGGATGCATGTGCATTTACTAAGACATCATCAGAAGGAAAACCTTCATAACATTATCATTTACACTGAAAAATTTTGAGCAGAGAATTGTTCAATATTTTCTATGACATATAGAAATTGCTGACTATTTTAAGTCAACAGCTGAATCCTTTGAACTTCTGGGAAGCACTTTTCTCCTCCTTTAATGTATCTAGGTGACATGCATGGGAATGATACATGAAAAAGTGATCACTGCTGATTTGTTGTTTTGTGTGACATTTAATACATTAGCAAGAGTTCGTTATTATGAAAGTGAAGGAAAAGCTTTTACAGGGAAAAGCTTTATTTTTCAGTCTGGTTTAAGAAACTAATGTTGTGATAGGCAGTATTCTGAGTTCTTACAGGTTGGACATCTGGTCTGAAGTGCCAAGGGCAATTTGCATATCTGTCTTTCAAGAAAGTGTTTATGGTTTTGGGAAAGCTCCATCTATGAGTATTGGGGGTGTTGTTTGAGTCCTTGGAGCTGGCAATGCTAGAAGAGATTATGTAGATTTGAGTGTCGAGGGGACACCCTCAGCAGCACGAATGAGCCTCTGACAGCGCTGCTTCTCTACAAACCACAGCTCAGTTTGGTGTTAATTCCTGCTAAAGGTGTCAAGTATTTTACCTGCATGTCCTGTATGCAGGGAGTGCTCTGCTCTTCCTGGAAAACGGAAAAAAGGTTCTCAGTGAAAGGACCTCACTGATTGTATTGGAGAGTAATATTAAGAACTTTCACCTAAAGGGAACATCAGCAAAATCACATATGGGAAAAATAAAGGGAAGTAACAGAACTGTTTAAGAATGTATTGATCTGTCAAGTATGTCACACTAAAAGCAACTGGCTATAAGGAGGCATAGAGGTGAAAAGGCAAAAAAAGGGCTACTTGTATGTAGGAGAACTGACAGTGGTGGTTCAGGCAAGTTTTCAAAATAACAGGCAATACCAGGGAGCAAAATCGTCCAGTGTGCTGGAAGGAATTTAAGTAAAAAGCTACCTGAACTAAAAGGATAAAACTAAGAAATGTTTTAAATGACTGTTGAGGACGTAGCCAATGGATACAATTTTAAAGAACTTGGTATATTGAGTGACAGTGAGATCAGGAAATATTACAGGCTCTAGCCAGATTGACATTTATATAAGAAATCTGAAAGAAAGAATCATGCTGATTGCTGTAAGATAAAGAAAAACAAAAAATAGTTTTACATAGAGCTATTTCTTATTACAATAGATAGGGAATCCAACCACAGAAGATGAACTTTTAATTTTCTTAGTATTGGAAAGATTTACAATAATACTAAGCATAATCATCTGAATTTGGCTTGCTAAATCTCCAGCTAGTGCCTTTTGTCTGGCATCCTGTACAGAGTATTCTGGGTTTTGGCTTTGCACTGGCCAACAGCAGACAGCTGTTCCACATACACTGCTGAAGCTGGGGGTCTGCAAAGCACTTCCACCACAAGGTTTCTCCTGCAATACTTTTTCTTATATTCAGATGTGGAATAATATGCCTCAGCTCAGAGTCTATACCAAGAAAGATAAAAGCAACAGAGCTAAAAGGCTTATAAACCAAAGAGATTACTTTTTTTTGTCTGAATAATTTTGGTGCATTTGGTGAATTTTAATGCTTATGGAAATGAAAGATCTTATTGGAGGCAAAGAAAGTGTAGGCAGTAACCATAGTGACTTCTACACATATCAGCTTTTCCAGTGTGCTTCAGTTCTAGACTGCAAAATCCCGGATATCAAATATTTGTGGGTGCATACTGGGCAATCACGATGAAGGGTTGATGCAGGGGTGTTATTGTCCTTTCATAAAAGACTAGAAATATGGGAACAAAAGTCATTTACCAAGTTTCTCACTGAGGTCAAATCTAAATTATGAAAGCATCAAAGGGTGCCACTGTGAATATTCGTGTTATTGGTGATGTTTTTCCTTTGCACACTGCCAGGGTTAAGTAATCTATCAGGGATATGTGCATCTTTGTAATGTCATTTTCTGGCCTCAGTCCCCCAGAGAAAACCAGGTTTACAGATGTACTGTAATATGCTTTCTCGAACTATTGCTAGAGGATTTTACTTCTTCCTGCATGCCACTGTTAATGAGTAGTTTTGCTCACATTTTCTTTCTGCAAGAAACATAAAACTTAATAGACATAATCTGATGAAAGAATATTTCTACCGTGTTGTTTGCTATGGCTGAAATAACTATTTTTAGTAGTCAGGCTAACCAGTAGTTTCACTGCATGTTTTCACTGCCATAGCTTATGCTAGAATCCTCTGGATCTATTCAAGCTAAAAAAACCTTAGAATTTGTAGTACATGTCAGCTTGGGAACTTTCCTTTGGGATGTGAGCAAGGTTCTGTGAAATGAAAATGTACGTTGATAGAGGAGGGAGAAGATCTAACTCCTATTATATGAAATTATTATATATTTGAGTATTGCATATTGCAATATTGAGTATTGTATATAATATCATTAAAGTATTAAGGATTTTGGGTTTTTTTATTACAAAGATGCAGTTTCCCTATCCCATGTTTTGAATATTTTTTCTTCAAAAAAGAAGCATTAAATAAAATTTATTTAGTTTCTAAAATAAAGGACAGATTCAATTAGTTTCTAAAATAGGTCTCATAAAGATTGTGGTAAGACAATATACATTATTGTTTATTCAGATGTGTGTAAATACATGCATCTATTTACCGTTATTACTTTAAGTTAGCATGTAAGATTGAAGAGAATGTGTGTCAAAATGTGTTTTTAATGCATATTGTGGCATTCAGTGTATGCCATTTCCTCCCATTGTCTCTATATTATATTTTTCTATCTAGCTCAGATTTGTCACTGGGGAAGTGTCATTTAAGTGCTATAGGTTTTTCTGCCTTTGAAAAACTTGCCAGTCCTACACTGATACTTTAGAGTTTGACTTTTCAAATTTGTAAGGGACAAATGCAGGTTCTTGTCAAGCAGTTACACATACTCAGTATGAAGTAGGGTCTCAAAAGAAAGCCCTTCAAGAAGCTGTTGTAAAACAGAAAGAAGCAATCCTTGCTTTGAAGTCCTCTCAATTTAAACAAAACAAAAAGCCTTTCTTTTCCTGATTGTATTTCAAGTGAATGTGCCAAGACAGGTGTCTGTCTGAATGATTTTTTTGGATTCATTATTCCAGGATGCTCAAAACCAGCACTGAATAACACTGAGCCTTATATTTTTTTCCCTAAGAGCTAAATCATTCCATCTCACTTAACTAATGTATTGATTGACTTTATTGAGTCCATAATAGTTCTGACTTTATGAGCTGTGATGCCTGGAAATGGATTAGTGCCAGTGCCTCTGATGAGATGTGGCCAGAAGACGACTGTTCCGTCTCTTGGCAACATGTGAGGTTACAGAAGCTGACTTTGTTTCACCTTCAGAACAAAGCTTGTCCTCTCAGATCACTGTGTATCAGCCACAATAAGAACCTGAACATGATGTCGAACCCATGTTTCAACTTGAAAATGTCCAAACTCTGGTACTTTAGTTGTTGCAGCACAAGACACAGTTAATATTGGGGTTACATAGTACCATATTTGCATATGGGAGGAACAAAGCACAGAATATGTGAAGCAGAATTTTATTTACGCACCAGAGGATCTAGACTGTGTTGCTATATTTAGCAAATAATCAAGAGATATTACTGAGACCTTGTAGGCTCTTTCTCGTGGCTGCGACTTGGAAACAGTGCTTTGACTTAGAGCCTCACTGTGTGAGGTGCTTCCTTTGGGCTCACCAAACCCTTTGAAAGCCTTTGAACTATCTGCAACTGCTGTCACATGTCTCTCTCCCCCTTTCCCAAAAGTTTGTCAAGGGAGAACAGATGATTTGATATGAGATTTAACCTGGTTATCTTCAATAACTCTGGTCATCTTCAAGTCCTTCCTCTTTGCTTTATTTTTTCCATCGTTTCTAGAATGACTTTTTAGAACAACATTTTCAGTTTTGTCATAAAGTCTACTTGTCATCTTTCAAAGACATCAGATATGTGTAAAATAAAAAAACAGATAGGAAAAGATCACTTTTTTGTCAATTTTCACATCACTTTTTTGTCTATTTGAACTTACAAAATTGGGAAGGAGAAAGAGGGGAAGTGAAGGCAAGGAACACAGGACTGCAAGTGAACGAATTGTGTTTGACACAGGACATAGATCAGAAAACAAAAAGATAGAAAAATTAAAGCCTGTCATTTATCACAGATCACTGGTAACTATTTTTGCTTAAAAAACAAGGTCAGAAAGCCTACACTAACATTCTCAGATCAGTGATTTCTGAAGCAGTATTACTTGAGAAAAATTGGTAAAAATAATGGCCCTTTTTTAAAGTTTGTTAAAATGAAACAGTGCAAAGTTGAGAAACTTCTTAACTGCTCTAAGCTTACACACATCGGCAGGGAGACCAGGTGTTTACTGTTTCTTTTTCATTTCCAGTTATAGTTTTGAAATACCAAGTTCTTGAGTACATTCTGAAAATGCAAAGAAATGGGTGGAAGCTCTGAAAACAAAGAAAGAAAGAAAGGGGAGGATATTAAAAGCCTTTAACTTAAGCTCTCTGGATATGTTTTTAAGAAGAAAAAAGTGCAATTTTTGAAGCAAACTCATTGTCTTTAAAAGAAGGCATTAGTGCTATATTTTTTTGGTGTTACTATTTGTATATGGTCTTTCAGGATTGTCTTCCTCTTTGTTGTTATTGTAGCTGTTCTTCAACACTTGTGTTACAAGGCAGCCAGATGTTTTTGCTGTCTTGCCTCCAAATGAGTGAGGGATCATTGTTCACAAAGCTGTCCTGCTCACAGATGCATCTTAAACTTTGATATCATCAAAATATGAAGAATTTCTGACATCCTAACCTGCAAGAACCCTCTTCTTTTCATGTCAAAGTTTTATGACCATACCACAGCTTTGCTGGTCAATGTTAGTACTATTTTATAGCTTTGATCTTCAATGAAGAAAACTCTCTCTATAGATCTCCTGTCTGCCTGATCTGAAATGCTCTAAGAATTAGATTTTTAGACTACGAGGATGACCCCCACCAATCATCTGACCTCTGGAAGATCTACCAGGCATCCTACAGTATCAAGGTCTATGGTAGAAGAGAGTATTTAGTTCCTGCTTATATTAAACAATATTTTGTACAGACTTTAGGGCCATAAATGTTTCAATGCAGCTGCCTTTCAAGGAAGTGGGGAGTTCCATTGAAAAGGAAATGACTTAGTAAAATGCAGTTTCACAGACAGAAAGAAATCAAGCAGAACTTTTTATCCTTTTCTTCAAATTTCCCAAACAATTCTGTTTTATTTAGAAGAGTCACTAGATGCAAACCACGGTTGACCCTTATCAATCAACAATTGTGCTAACCAGGTTTTGAAAAGCAAAGCAAAACCCTCCTTAATTTTTTTTTTTAAATTTCTGCTCTCAATTATTTTTATGTTCATATGGAAATGAAAATTACGTGGTTTTCTATCAGAACATGTAATTTTTTATTTGGTAGATTTTTTTTACTCCTGTATTGCTAATGAAGTGTGAAATTCAAATGAACACTCGTATTTTCTTTGGGACACCCGCATAGCAGCCAGTGGTATAAAATTGATCCTGTGAACAGGACTTTTTTCTGATGGCTTTAGGCATTAAGTAATAATTTATTGTTATTATTACTCTTAAGAATTTATTTAGGTGTGATACCTGCAATTGATATTTCTAGCTTTTTGTTGGGAAATAGGATTTTGACAAGTAATTAAAAACTGCACGTTATTCTTCATCAACATTGCTCTATTATGACAAAATACATTTGGCCTTATGAGGCTGAACCCCCCTTTGAGTTTTCCATAGTGCTGTTGAAAAGCAACAGTGGTGAATCTCAGAGGGATTTAAGGAAGAATCTTTTCTTAGGTACAGAAATGTGATGCCTATTGTAGTCATGTCTGTCCAATGGATCCCATCAGTTCAGTTGAGCTCCTCAAGAGATTTACACACAAGTAGATCTGGCTAAAAGAATGAGGATACACCTTTTAGCCCTAAGCATTTTTGATCTTGGCTGCAAACATTACAAAGTATGGCAGACTAAAATTTCCTTGTCCAAGACTCTTGCTTAATCTTCCTGTTTGTTTTCTGTAGAAACAAGTGGAAGTGCAAGTTCTTAGAAGGCTTTTCCTTGTCTTAGTGAGTGTGATCTTGTTAATCGATATGCACATGGGGTGGCCTAAGTAATACAATTAACGGAAGCATCAGACAATATTCAGTAGCTGTTTTCCTACTCTACTTCTAGGAAAAGATGGCATGTAAGAATTCACTTCTTATTTGTACTGATGGTTAGCTGTTTGCAATTTAAAAGGACAGCATTGTACAATTTTTTTAGCATAATTTTTTGTTGGTTTGGTATTTCCCCACTAATTAATATAAGTTACAATGATACTTAATGGAGATGGCAGGGTTTCTTGCTACTCAAACCAGCAGACAAACTCATTTAACTGAAGCAATTTGTTTTGTCTCTACTTTAGAGACTATCTATTAAAATATCAGTATGCATTTTAGAAGGTAACTTCCTTCTGTTTCCTATTTTTCAGAATGGACTTTCAATAATCCACTGGTATTCTATAACTTAGGTTTTAACTCTAATTAGTGGAAAGCCCAGGCATTTTAAAGAAGATCCAGTCTGCTTATTCTCTGCCCAGAAATGTGCAGATTTATCAGCTGTCTGTAATGTCTGGAGAGATTTAATTTCCAGTTATGCTAGAAAGAACAAGCCAAACAAAAGGAAGACCACTAAGAATTTCAAGGGTGGTTTAAGGACATTTAGACTTATTTGTTAGGATATCAGGGTATTTCAAAGATCCCAAATGTAAAGAAAATGCCTTAAGAGGGGTAGAATATTCTGTTGCGTGGTCTGCAGTTTTATCAGATGTCCACTGTACTTGCTTAGTATTCGATGTTGTGGCTTATGACAATCTCCCCATGACCAAGTACAATGGCTTTGCTTTCACTGGAGTGACTCATCCTTTCAGTATAATCCTTCAGGCCCTTCCTCAGACAGCAATATGCTTGGAGTATTTTCTTACAGTATCTCCCTAAACAATTAGGAAGTGTTGGAAATGATAGTCCATTCTCTATAGCACTATGTTTTATAAAGCTTAGAAGCATTTAAGCACGGATCAGAACCATTGAGGCATCTTCCATGGACTATGTTTAACATTCTCCTCTTCATGGGAATGAGCTCTAAGCTCATCACTGTGCATGGTAAGCTCAAAACTAGGTTAAGGAAGAGTGGCGATACCCTCTGGCTCCGATGCTGGAAAAGATACTGTTTTAAGAAAGCACGCACTTTCCTACTACATCCTGGAACAGCCTTGAAAGTCTTTGTACCTTTACAAGGAAATCTGACATTTGGTGTTTCCCAAGGCAGGACTGAATTTGATGAGGCAGTGATTAATTTTCTTTTTAACTATTTTCTGTCTTTTTTTCTTTGCTTCATTTCCATTTCATCAGCTTTTATCTAGCCAAGAGAGAAACTTCTAGACCGTCAATCTCAGTTACACTCACACACACTTCTACCTTCTAACTGTTGTGTTATCTTTATCTTTTGTCATGGAAACACATGGAAAATATTTATGCCATCTGGACACACAGAGTATATGCTTTTCTATTTCCACCCAGTACTGAAATGAAGGGGTTATGATATCCAGAGTTAAAGCTGTGCTTTTGTCTTTTCCTAAACAGCATATTTAGGGAGATCAGCTAGTGTTATCTTGAAGGCAAGCACAGGAGGGAAAAGGAAAGAACCTCCTTGTATCTAAATGGCTGTTCAGTGCTCTGAAGTTGTTTTCTCCAATGTTTTCAAACTCTGAGGAAGGGGTTCTCTTTAAGGTGCCTGTAAAAACCCCATTGACTCCTCTGCTTTGACAACATAATGTGTCTCGTAGCTATGGATGCTGTGTTCAGATTTTGCTTTCAACCTATCTAGACCTGAAGTGAGACATTTTGGTAGCAATCAATTCTGAAAGAGTTGCTATTATTATTAAAATTTGCACTGCCTTGCCTTTGAGACCCTATCTATGTGTAATACAGAAATTTAGTAGAGGGTGGTCCCTGGTCCAAAGAAATGATAAAATAAAGACAAAGTATTAAAAGGGAATGTACAGTAGAGGAGCAGGATTTTGAGAAGTAGACTCTATTTTGCTGGAACTACATCAGTAGAAATGTATATAAAGTCCTCTCGGGATTTTTGCTTTTAGCTTTAAAGTTTTCCACCCTGAAACCCCAGCTTGACTGGTGTTCTGGTGAGCGTTCTCCAAACATTAATGCAGATGGATCCTAATGTTATGCATTTCTTCCAGTATATTAAGACATTGTTTAGATGCAGCTCATTCTGTTCAAAGCAGGAGTAAGTAAACCAAGATTTGTGGAGATCCTATTGAAAAATGCCCTCAGGTAATTTTTTTTTAATCAGGGGACCTTCGTCTGAAGTTTTTATCAACTTCTGCCAGGAAAAATATTAAATACAAGTTCTTAAGCAATTTGCTTTGGCCTCTAGGCACAACTGAGTCCCTTGGGGAAAGGGTGGGTAGGCAAGTGAACAGTGTATCACCTTTAACTCTCCTCACATCTCTGTGTGTTAAAGCAGGCAGATGGAAACTAATTTCAGCTATCTGTGAGTATCGTAACATTTCCCAAATATGTATATTTAATGGAATTATTTTTCTTAAGAAAACACTGATGTAAGAAATTAAATCCATGTAGCTAGTGCATGAAGCAAGCCTGTCTAGCAGCCTGGATTTCAGTCTAAGGGTAATTTGATACAGTGTTCATATTCCAAGCTCCTGTGACAAGCAGCTGCTAATTCTAAAACATATTCACTAAGAGTGGGCTAATTTGTGTATCACTGAAGCACTGGTCCTTTTTGCTGTCAATGCATATTTTACATTTGCAAGGAAAGAGGATATTCAGTCTTTTATTGTTTGTTAAAAATAAACTGACAGCTACACTTCTTAACAGAGAGTGATTTCGTTCATATCTACCAGTATCCTTGAGATTGCCGAAGGCATTTGAAAAGGTGCCACTGCTCTGTCATTATGTTTTATCTGCCTTTACTACCTCTCTAGGTTTTTTTTTCCCCCCAGTTTTAGGTGTAGGGTTTTTGTTTGGTTTTTTTTAATGAGCTCCACTAGACAGGTTTAATGCTTCTCTTCATTTACAGTCTTTTAGGTGATTATGCAGTATTCATGCTATCACATCAGAAGAAGCTACTGTAGATTGATGGGACCCCATCAACCACCCTGCCCACTCAATATTATAAAAATTTGTGTCGTCAGTAGTCATGACGTTTTGTAGGAAGTTGCCCATTTATGGATACTGGAGCAAATGATATCATCACAATAGGTGGCTCCTGTCTAAATAGGATCATTTGTGAAATGAGATTACAGGCATTTATCTGGGAAACAGGAGACAGAGGCACCTCCTTTATGTAATTGATATCCTGGGGAATTATTGTGTACAATAATCAAGAAAAATCTTCATTTCTAATTCTATTATGTGGGAAAAGAACCTTTCCTTTTTCTGCCTGCATAAAACAAACCCCACTTCCACATGGAATAAGCTCCAGACCATGTTTTCTATTATGCTTGAATATATGGGACATGCATTGCAATCCTATGCTTGCCACACTGCTGCAGTATACTTGTTTTGCAGAGCTCTGTAGCAGGCTAGTCAAAGCTGTGACTAACCAGAACCTTGGATAAATACTCTAATCTCTGGCCTTTATTTTTATAATGAATTTGATTTGTTCATTGATTGTATATTTTTTCTGATTTGTGAGAAGCTTCATGCTCTGTGTTTGGATGCTGACTGCAATACAGCAATAGTCTTTGATACGGTAAGTCAAAGATGACTCATTTCTTACTCTTGTGCCTTCAATTTATACTTTCTACAACACCATCTCATCAGGTAGAAAATTATGTGTTAATTAATGTTGTAGTAGTTAATTTTCAACAGATGCTAGTCCCTTCCCTCTCCCGAGCACTTTGCACCATGTTTTTTTTCCTACTCATGAAAGCAGTAGGTTTAAACTGTCTTTAAGTAAAATGCTTTTGCTGTGATATTTTTCATAATATTGCCATCATTTTATCTATTCTCTAATTTCAATAATAACAAAGAAAATAGATCACATGCAGGGATTTGGAACTTAACATGTGATGCTAGAATACGATAAGTTCAGTTCAATATTAACCTTTATTTCAGTGAACACAATTGGAAAGGCAAGAATCTTTTCAGGGATTTATACTTCAGATAAAGTAGAAGGGTTTCAGTTTTTATTTGAGTATTAATACAGTCAGATACGTTCAGCTACAAGAGCCCTTATTTCATGTGAAAGCAGTGGAGAGAAAATGCCTTACAGAAAGACAGTTTTCTTTGTAATGCAGCGTGCAGAAGATTCAGTAGTACTCCTTATCAAGTGCACTACATGAGATAAGAGCAAAAACCCCCACAAATTTGCTGCACGGTGATGGGAGCCTTTACCTTATAAAAATGTTGCTAGCAAAAAATGCTATTCAACAGAAATATTCTTTAATGAGCTTTAAAAAAAGTGCCATGATCACACACACGGAATGCACCCTTTTGGATACCTAACATTAATTGTACAGTAAGGGTTAAGATTTGCTATAAGAATTTATTTTGAGAAACCTACCTTTAAGCAGAGGTCTGGAGGATCACTGGGTTACTGGGTCTTCTTCAGTAAAATTAATTCAATCCTGGTTTTAGAATTGGCAACTTTGCAGCAAGTGAATAGTGTTCAAATGCTTTGAAATGTTTCGATATGGGAAGTATTCTCTGTATGTATTTTTCTCCCTCTCGTGTTCTAAACTTTTCAACAGTAGGGATTTGCGGTGTTCTTTTTTCCACGAGTATTAGCCCTTCTAGTTTTGGATATGCCTATCCAAAAAACCAATAAATTTCTATTTGCCAGTATGAATTTCTGATGTGCAGGTAAAACAGCTTGCTCTTTAAAAGTTTATGCAGGAACAAAGCCACAAAGGAAAAAAAAAAAAAGTAAGGTCTGTATAAAATAAGAACAAAGGTTCAGGCTGGCTGTCATCAATTCACAAGTTGTAATTTCTGTTGCTTTTTCACTGCTGTGGAGAAGTTTGAAGGTTTTAATCATCATGATTATTTTACAGGCATGCATTAATATCAGTTCTTGCATTTGATCATATTAGTTCATGGAACCATATCTGTCATGTTTCCCTGTCATTTGAGACAGATTACATCCTTTCTATTTAGCAACAAGTGACCAACATGATTGTGTAGTGCCCAGTACAGTACACTTTAAAAGGTATCTTCTGAAATATGAAAACAGTCAAACAATATTTTTGCTACGTATACAACATCTGTGTGTTTAGCAAAGTTGGTGACTATTGGCATCATTTTTTGAACAAAATATGTTATTTTAAAATACTAGCAGGCAGTTGAAGGTGCTTCAACACATGAGGAGATTAAACAGCAGTACTGTGCCTGGTATTATTGTTTGCTTTTCCAAGAAAAAACACAGAATAAAGGCTATTTTGCTCAAATAGTTACATAATGAGATTTACTTAATATGTTTCATGGAAGCTTTTTTACTGTAGAGGCTTTTAAAGTGATCTAGGAAAATGAAAACATTTTCATAGATTTCTTTTATGCATATTAAGCAAAAGCTAAAGAAAAGTGGCAGATACTGAGTAGAGGCCAAATTGAATGCTCTATATTTCAGACATACAACTGTTACGTAGCTTAGCTGATCAAATCTCAAAAATCAAGTGGTTTGTAGGGTGCATGTTTTGGGGAACAAAAAAAAAAAATAATTGTGTAGTCACTGCTTTTACTAGCCCACCTGCTATTTTGAACTTTTATTTTCAAAAAAAAAAAATTGCATTAATAATTTTCTACCAGTTTTGCATCTATTATAATTTCCCACTAAAGGAAAGCAGATTTGGCAGCTGATTGTCATAAATAATAAAATAATTTAAAAATAATAGAAAAGATAATCAACATAGTTGGAGCAATAAGCACACTGAAGGGCACATAAATAAAAGCAAACCATCCATTATGTTTAACACAATATATACAGTTCTTAAAATAAAAAAAAATATACTGAAGGAGAAATGACTGTAGCACAGAGCATACAATGTTTCACTTGTGCTTTATCTAATAAGTTTTTAAATTATATATGGAGGAGTCATAGAACTCTGTAGCATAGATTACGTCATGTTAGTTATGCTCCATAAATTTTGCTTATTATTTCTGGTATTCTATTATTGCCAACATGTTAGAAATCTCAGCCGTATTTTTCTGACAACTTTTTGATCTATATACGTGTGATTTTTCATCTTAGATATTTAATTTTTTGCTTTTGTCATTGCAATAAATTTATGTAGTTAGTAATTTGGTTCTGGTTTCAAGGAGAAAAGCTTGAACTTGTGCTGGAGTTCATCAAGGAAAATCACAAATAACTGGACTTCTGTACATTCAAGTTTCATGAGTGTAGTACAAATGAGGCCAGGTAGATGTCTCTGATGTGAACATAAACGGAGCTAAGTCTGAACACAAAGGAAAAACTATGGGATCCACATTGCTATCAAAAATAAAATCTTAATAAATTATTCTACAGTAGTAAGGGAAATTAGCTGGATTTTGCAGTCATTTAAATGAAAAAGTTCTGTTCACTGATAAGTGTTTACTACAGCACAGAGGTCCATAAGTGCCAGCTTCATTTTCTTTGAATACAACAGGCATTACATTTTTTCTTTTTATATATACTTTAAGAATTCTGCTCAAGAACAGTGAAAAGGGCTAAAGTACATACAAAACCACACATCCTTGACTGGAGACCCCATGGCTAAATTAAATTGAATTCCTTTTAGTTTCTCATTGCTTAATATAAAATATTCATACCTGCAACAATGAAAGGTTTGCATAGATTTGGTGCAATACAAATTATATCTGTTGTAGAATTTAATTGTTTTTGACAGATACACTTGCAAAATTGATATTAAAGCCTGAAAATTGTACAGGACAATATGAATGCCAGCAAAACATACAGAAGGCAGCAAAGTAGTTCTGTTCAGCAAGCTATTAATTCCTCTTAGCAGTACATTACCAAGGTACAGATAGGGTAACAAGTCTGTTACTGTCAGACAACCTGCACAGTAGAGCATTCAGTGATATACAGAGAAAACCACATAGTAATTCATAGATTTCTTTTGCTGAAGGAAAGCGAAACCGCATCTTAGTTGCCATTAACATCTTCACAGAAATGGCAGGCAAATAATAAATGCTACTGCAGCATTTGTGGTAGCAATAATTACTTGCAGTGTAAGAGTCAAAGATTTAAAGGTGACCATTGCCCATCAAATGCAAGAGAGAAAGAGATCCAAAGCAGAAAAATCAGTTAGGGATGATATGTTTCCATGATCTCTGAGAAAATGCATTCTTTGTCACTAGGTTCAAGTTTTAGCTGATCTGTACCGTAATCTGTTGTCTGTCCTCTCAGTTCTAAGCGCTCTATCTGACATTTGATACAAGAGCAACAACATCCTTTAAAATTTTCAGTTCATTTTCTAGGTGACCTGCCATCATCAAATCCTTGGTTTCTAGGGCTTGAACATGCTTCTGCTGAAGCTGATGGCAAAACACTTACTGGCTTAACTAGGATCATGATGAGGGCAACGCACCATTTAGTAATAGAGGCCAGAAAATACCAGGCTGCTTTTTGCTTGTCATATCCAGGTGCTATTCCTGCGGGCAGAAATCTCACAGCAGTTCATGAAGAGGAAGAGGACTTCCAGACCTTGTGTACTTTACCCACACAGAGAGGAGGGGCAGGGGCAGGCCAGGCATGTCAAGATAAAATATTCCAGCAGCACGGCACAGATGATAGCAGCATGGCTGGTGAGCGTGTGGCTTAGGCAGCCAGGTGCTGTGCTCCCCAGGCTGTGCTGCCACAGAGTAGCCTGCCTGCAGGTAGCACCATGTAGCACCTGCTGCCAGGACCCCACTGGGGTCCTGCACTTCAAATGCCAGGTTCTAAAAGGAAAGCAGGTGTTGGTGGTCAGATGTTACTTCAGCACACAGTCACAGTCACACTCCCTCACTGTGGCTGCTCCTCTCTATGTGATGACAAGGAAACCCAAAGGGAGGTAGTTCATCTCCTACAGAAATTTTGTTGCGGGGTTGGAGAGGGAACTGAGTTCGGCATTGCTTTCAGGAGTGGGCCCAGTTCAGATGTTCTTGTTTTTAATGGAATCAGGCACCTAGGAGGTATTTATTCTTAGAAAGCTTGTCTTTGTGCTGGCTCTCCTAGAGAAAAGGCCTGGGTTAAACTCCCCCAAAACCTCACATCCCTCACCATTCATATCACCAGCATGGCTAGGAGAGGGCACAGAACTCAGGAGCTATTTTATACATTTCTGCAGAAATGAATTTTTAATCCCATTTTTTTCATGTATTTTTGTCCCTATAAATTTTATCAGTGGCTCTTTAAGTGGGGTATTGTCATCTGGACAATTATTCTTGCATCTGATTTATTTCCCTTCCCTCTGTCCAACTGCTGATAGAAGTAACAGGCAAGAACTAAAAGAAATTAAAACCATATTTTTTCTGTTCACCCTGTGTGTTTGACAGAATTTTGTATCTATTCAGCCTTATTGTTTCCTCAGTGCAATCATTTGGCTTCTTCCCATTTGTGCAGCCATAATAGAAGCTGAAAGGAGAAAACATCTTAAACCAAGAGGAATAATACTGTAGTGTCATAAAGAGTGGCAGGCTAAATAGCTGAATCGCATAGGGAATCTTGATTTTATTGATTATATGAAGTCAATGGAATCTTTCTCATAAATATGTAGTCTCCATACCTTTTCATAGACTTAGTTAAAGCTTAAATTATACCTTACACTAGATAATTAATTTGGGCTATTGCTCTGAACTGCCGTCTAGCATTTATCTCTCCATATGTTAACCATACTGCCTCATATTGAAGTTGTGGTACCATTTCATTATTCCTTTAGCCGATTCATCTGAAGAGGTTCACATCCTGCCACAGACACTTGTTCCTTCCCACTCTATGCCCAAAGTATGCCTGTTTGTGATGACTTGGCTTTTTCTGTGGCCACACTCCAAACCATGGCTTTGACAAGACATTCTTTTTTCAGAAACGTGCAGAGACAAGCTGAACAGGCCTTTTCATAAATTATATTCTTTTATTTCTATGTGTGTGTAGTTCCATTTTATTTGCACGTTCCATTTCACAGTTCCATTTTAAAGCACACCAGATGTTAGCTAGGTTGATCTGGGAAAAAAATCTGGAACTAGGAGTAAGACTAACTTGCAGTAAGAACCTCTTAAATCAGATCTACATCCAAAGAAATATTAACAAGCTTGGTAAGTTTTCCTGAGCTAAATTTTGGGTCCATTCTAGATGAAAACATGTATGAACTTGAACTTTCTAACCTAGTACTTTCCTGGGACTGTGCATGGCAGCACAGCCTTTGGTGTTTGGCGTCCCTTGAAGCTAGCTGTGGAACTACTTTGATGGATCCCTTATGTCTCTGTTGTGCAGTGAGTGCCTGCTTCTTATCATTCCCATGCATCCCAGACAGAATTCCCTAGATTTCCTATCTAGACACTTACTGCTTTGAATTAAACCCCTTGGTCTGATCTGAGCATGGGCTTTATGGATACATGTATGTTTCAGTAAACAAGAACAAGTATATATTTATAACAATGTAATCTTGGGATTCGCTTCTGATTTCTCTTGTTCTCCTAGGATCTCATGTTTCCTGTACCTATTCTCACCCAGGAATGCTGTAATGTGTGAGCAGGGGCAGGCATTTGTCCATATGCACACAGGCATATACACACACACACACACAGACACGCACACGCTCTTTCAGAAGAGAGCCAGAAAGAGCAGTGTGTGCTCCCCGAGATGCTGCCAGATAGCACGGGCCACAAATGCCAGGGAGCACCCTAAAGACCTCCTCGTGCCTTTCCTCACTCAGCTCATTGTCCTGCTCCATGGCCACACACACAGTGCCCAAGCCTGGAGCTCTAGTGACAGACCTATTCTGGTCCAAATTCTGGTTCTAACACATTTAAATGTGGGTACACAATTCTCAGTTAAGCCTTGCATTTTAAATAAAAAAATCAGTGTAAGATGGATTTTTAACTAATAATGATTGTATAGGGATGGGATTCTGAAGTGAATAAAACTGTTGACTAGTAATTCCAAAATTTCCACTCTTAATTTATAGGTGAATAATTAACAGCATCTCCCAAATTCTCACACAGGGCTGCAATTTAGCTAGCTCATAAATACTTCAGTCTTCCCTGTTTCATGCAATGCCACTGCTTTGCAAGCCAGCCCCTGTGGGACCAATACATGTTTTTTCAGAAAAGCAGCAAACCAGTCATTTTGGCTTTTGGCCAGATGCATCACTTTGATTCAGATATTTTTATTTCACTTACGTGATTGTGCTATTAGCAGCGATTATGCAGGTATTTGGGAAAAAAAGAGCAGGATAAGTGTTTCAGGCACCTCAGTGAAGGGTGAAGATGTGACTATGCTTAAAACATTTTTGGTTGTTAATAGGTCATACAGTTTCCTTATAAGTCATTCCTCTGTATAATATGGATGGCAATAGTTTGCCAGGTAGCAGAAGGCTGTGTTCTTTGAGATAAAAGTGCAGAAGTTGCCCCTTTGTTATATTTGGAAAGCATTACTGGCATAAATTGATAGAAATTACATCTGATGGTGTTCGTACATATTTTTTTCTATGCTGAGGAAGGGGAGATCATCTTCACAGAAGGGCAGGCATTTCCATTGATTCTCTTCTGTCAATTTGCTGAGACTCTGAAGAAGTCCCGTGAAAATGACTGTATGCAGAAATCAGGGAAGGCACTTAGGGAACGTGGCCACTAATATGCTCACTTTCAAATCTTTTATTCAAGTGTATTTCGCATTTCTTTTTATTTAAAACATAAAATTACAGCAGTAGTCAAGTGTGGGCAGACTCAAAGACCTAATAAAGAATGCAGATTTGCATTAGCTTCCAAAAATTAAGGTTTTGAAACTGAAAATATATTGAAGACACTGCAACTGGTGGGATTTGGCTTAAGAAAATTGTAAGGAAGTTCTTGAAAGTGCAACTCTTTAACACGTTCTACACTTAATTTCATTTTAGTTTTGAAGCGTTGAGAAAGCCAGCTAGCCTGAAAGGTGCTGCATGTGCCCTACTACATTTGCATCAGAAGAAAAGAGGAGAAATTCTATGCACAGGTAGCACACAGGCCTGGAAATTAACTCAAATACCTAAAACTGTATTTCAAAAGACTATTGTTTTAAAGCTAATTTAATGGCACAATTTCTATTTTACTGATTTCAGTTCCAAATTCTATTAACAGTTAGATATGAGGCGATCAGCTGCTATGTTTTTTTCCTTTAGCAGTGCCAATTTTCTGAATACAATATGAATCTTTTTCTCCCTACCCCCTAAGGGTGAAGTAATAGAATTTTTTGCTTTTTAGAGTATTCACTCATGTTTAATGGTCGTTACAAGTCAGTTTAACTGTCTGTGTTCAAACGGGTTACTCTGAAATCAAAAGAGGCCACATTTGAATTTCCAGGTAGTGTGCCATTAAGAATCCAATTAGGGGTAGTCAGTTGGTTATGAAAAGATGAGATTTTTGTGGAATTGCAGGCTGGAGGACTGCACAGTTTCTGGTCACGTGTGTATGGCACCTGCGCCCCTGCTCCATGGGAATTCAGACAGAGCTGATGTGGTTGAAATTTTTTCAGAGACATTGAAATCTGTGAACAGATCAAGACCATATTAGATATTGAATAATAGAGATTCCTCCAAATAAAAGAATTTAAATTAATGTTTTTATCCTTAAATTTAAGTGGTCTTATTCACACAGCTGTGATGTGTCATGAACAGAAAAGTAAGAATTGAGAGCAGGATTCTGAGCTACAGTTTCCAGCACAGAAGGGGACACTGTGATTACTGTGCTTGCAGCTGTTCCCTTTAAATGAAGGACAGTTTTACAGAGAAGTTGTATATGATAAGAGAGGAATAAAATAAAAATGTGCCCAAGTAAAGGAAAGTAGGGATCTACCAAAACTTTCCTAATCCTGCAAAATCAATAGACTCAAACAGCCAACTGAGTATTGTACGGGTTGGTTTCAAAATTAAGTTTGTGTGATTTTCATTTTTTTTTAGCAAAAGTATATAGGTCCTCTTAGTCAAATCAATGGGATACTTACTAGTAGACAAAACTGGATGTAAAATTACCCAGATGTCCACCTAGAAGACATAAACATGCTTCCTTCTGCTCAACCCATTGCCAGTTAATACTAAAGCCTTGGCTCCTACTGACTTGTGAAAAATATCTATTAAAAATTCTATTCATGAGGTTATGGGGTAAACTAAGATGCCAAGAGAACCTATTAGCTTTTTTTCAAAAGTTCAAAACCAGGCTACACACAACATTAATGAGAATGCTCAATGAAAGTTTTAAAATACATGCTCCAAAATTGAATTGGTTCCTCACATATTTTATGCATCAAAAGAGACCTGGACAAATCAGAATTATAGCAATCTTGCATCAGCTGGAGACTATTTCTGAGGACTTTTTTATAGCTTTATTTTCTCTCTGTTAAAATAAGAATAAACCAAAAAGTGGTCTTTCACTGGTAATGGCAACATTAAATGAAGAGCCTAGTATGTGAAAAGAATAAAAGATATCAGACAGGTTTATTGTGGTAGTAAAATATAAACAGCATAAGCTTTTGAGGAAGGAAAGAAAAGTAAGCTCCTTGCCCAAGAACTTAGTGTAAATCTGAACTGAGTGTTGAAAGATCCTTATTTTCATTCATGTAGATTAATAGGAATATGTTTATATATCATCTTCTCATAAAATACGAGATCTAGTCTGTTGAAGAAGTTAGTGATTTAGCATTTATACGAAGCAGATTATCTTTTGAACTGCTAAGGCACTAGTTTAAATTATTCCAAGTTTACATCTCTGTAACTAAACCTTAGTCTGGAAAGTTGATTTGATTTCCCTAAGTTAACTTGGACTAGACTGCTTATTCACATAAAATGGCCTGTTTTCCACATACTCTGCTCATGGAGCTCTTCCACTTGCTACTGATGTATTGCAGAGGTTAAACGTGCCTCTTCCAATACTGAAATAAGCTGTCTAGGCAAAGTGTTGGAATCCATTTCTCTATGTGGTATCAAAATTTTTCTAGATAACCTCAACCAGATGAAGGCTTTCCCTGTTTTCAGCCTGCAGAAAGAAAAAGGAGCAGCACTGAACTATTTAATAATTTTTTTGAATACTGTTGTTATAAAAAACTGCTAAACATTCATCTGTTGACCTCTAATGTTAGCCGTAAATACAAGCCTTTAGAACTGTGATTTATTTCTGTATTGACTTAAAGCAGAGCTTTTTATGTCATTAACAAAATATCTGATGTGATGATTTAATTTCCGGAAGAGTGTGTATTTCTGATTCCAGTCCCTGTGCTGGTTTGACCTTGGTCAGCTGCCAGACCCCTACCCAGCCACTCTCTCATTCCCTTGCTTCAGCAGGATGGGGTAGGAAATAAGGTGAAACCGTTTATGGAATGAGATAAAAACAGGGAGGTCACTTACCAATTGCCATCATGGGAAAAACAGACTCAGCCTGAGGAAATTAAGTTAATTTATTGCCTATTTAAAATGGGTTTGAGAAACAAAGAAAATGAAAACAACTCCTTTCCCCTGCCCTCTCCTTTTTCCCAGGCTCAACTTTACTCCTTTATACCTGACTCCTTGGCCCCTGCCACTCCAGGCAATGGGGAATAGGGTTTGGAGCCCATCTATAAAAGCTGCTCTCTGCCGCTCCTCAACGCACATCTTCCCTGATGTGTCCTTCCGTGGGCTGCAACCCTTCATGACCAACTTGTCTGTGCGTGGGGTCTTCACAGGCTGCAGTGTGGCTGCCCCACCATGGTCCTCTCCACGGGGTTCTGGGGAATTTGTGCTTTGCTGCCTGGAGCACCTCTTCCTCTCTGCTCTCACCTTCATGCCCACAGTGTTGGTTTGGGGTTTTTTAAGGTTTATCTTACCAATTTTCTCCTCACCACCTTCTGTGCAGCATTTTTGTCCTTCCCTACACACACTGTCCCTGAGGTGCGCCCTGTGGTGGGTGGTTGGATCCGGCTGGAACCGGCTGTGTCCGGCTGGGGGAGCCTGGCCTCCCCTCACAGAGCCGGGGCCAGGGCAGTCACACCTTGTCCAGTGCTTTTTTCCTTAGAATGTTTAAAACAGAAAGTTCATAATTTATCTCATTATGTATGGAGCAGCAGTTTACAAAGCTGTCTCAGTTTTGGAGACAAAACTTCAGGAGGAAATACTCCAAAATGAGTGTCCCCTCTGAAGGGAAAAGGGCCTCCCCTTTTCCTCCACCAATAAGACAAGTAGGTCACAGCAAGTAAAAGTGGGAAAAAACCCCAAACTTCTTATTAACACACAAACAAAACAGGGTAGAACAGGGAAAAAAACCCTCAAAATACAACAAATTCCTGGAGAGGGAACAGACACCTGGGCTTGGGCCAGCCGGGGCCACCCCGCGGGCCTGCCACAGCCACCCCCGCAGGCTCCCTGGACCGGCAAGGAGGGAAGGGAGGCAGGGAGGCAGGGGGAGGGAAAGGAAAAAGAACAAGAAAAAAAACAACACAACCTTTTTCAAACTAGCCAGAATAAAAAATCAGAGCAGCGCTCCTGGCGCACTCCCTCGTGAGCCCTGCTGAGCCCTCCGAGCCCCGAGCCGTTGGGCTCAGCCGTTAAACTGCCCCGCACTCGGTCCCATGGCTCCAAAGTGGCTTCATAACAT
The DNA here is from genome assembly GCF_009650955.1 of Corvus moneduloides. Lineage (NCBI taxonomy): Eukaryota > Metazoa > Chordata > Aves > Passeriformes > Corvidae > Corvus > Corvus moneduloides. The sequence continues at coordinate 21,757,683 of NC_045478.1, forward strand.
TGCCCCAGGACAAAAGCCCCGGGTCATATGGATGGGGTGCAGGTATGATGTGTAGGGGAACCACAAGAAAATTAAATCATGTAAGTGTTTGGACGGTGGCATCCTGCCTTTTCTCATGAGAGGGATGGAGTATAGGGCAGACCTGCCTAAACAATGACATCTTGATCTGAAATTTCAAAGTTGTGCCAAATTTCTTCTGTTTAAAACCTAATCTATTTTATTCTGTGTCTTTTAGAGACTGTATGACACTTATTTTTAAAAGTGTCAATGAAAATTGCCAGGGGAAGAAACTCAGTTTCTTGTGAAGTATTCAAAAATATCTATATTTTGATAAATTTCATAGTGTTTCAGTTAATGTAAATGCTTTTTAAAGTATTACTGTAGAGAAAAGTCATCAAGTTTGATAGTGTGGATCACCTATTTCAAAAACATTTAAATGTGGGGAAAAATATATTTGTAGAAGCAATAAGATTCATGCCTTCTTTTTGTCCATCTTTGATATAGTCCAGCCCATGAGAGGCTGTACAGCACCCAGCACAGCAGAAATCAGAGCAAATGGGCAGCAGAGCAGGTTGTGTATCCCTGTGCCCTCATCTCAGCCCACCAAGAGGGAATCTTCCCTTAGTGCTAAGTGAGAGGACAAGGCCCTATTGCTCATAGAGAGCACCTTTCAGGATGAGGAGAAATGCCTCACTGGGAGACAGCTGGTGCAACTGGTTGAATGGCACTGCATGGCATCTTGTCCTCCAGGAGCTCCCCTTGGAAGGGAGCACCAGGCGTCACGGGTCCTTTGCAAGTGGAGGTTTCACCATATCCTTGAATGTGGATTGCTCCTTTACACATTGGTGTAGATTGCATTCCTTTCACGTTACTTTGACTTCAACTTGATAGCAATGCCAAATTCCTTTCTGTACAGTGCATATACAGAGAACATATTGGCTCACATCTTCAAAGAGGTCCCACAGCAATGGTAGAACTATGCAGTTGTGTGTTCTTCAGATGTCTTCTGGCAGTAACACCAGACTGAGTCCACAAAGTTAATGTGTAGCTTCAGGTAGCCTCATAGGTATGTGAGAACGAACAGTGATGATGATTTTTATGGAACTAAGCCCAAAGTAAATATGCAAGAAAATTGTATAATATCAAAAGGAAGTTTGACACCAATAAAAAATGCAATTCTGTTTTCTTGGGACTATCTTGATGACAATACTGTAGACAATACATGCAAGTGATATGTATAGTCTGTGCAGTTTGTAATACACTTAAATTATCTGCATAGGCACACAGGACACTATGGAGGGCTCATCCTTTTTAGCAGGCATACGTATATGCCTTCTAAAGAAGCCATCACCATGCTATTCACAGTGATTCCTTATGCCGTGGCACTGAAATGCAAGGAGAAAATGTAAAATATTGTGCCTATTTTCAGTAAATGCCTTTTCTTTGTAGGTATCTTGATTTATCTATATAAGGCTCTTTTGATTATTGTTACTCTCTAGGTAAGCAACATTGAAATTCTTCTAAGAAATCTTGGATTTTGCTGCAGATCTGTTCTGCAGTTTCAGTGGGACTGACCACTTTTTTTAGTGCAACTTTTTAGTAGTTTTTTAAAAATATCCCTTTTTCATCAAGCATAGCTCCAATATTTACTAGTACGAAGAGATAGCAATGAGGAATACAGGTGAAGGAGGTCTGCACTATGGTGCAGTGATGGCAAGAGATCAAGATGTTGGAGAGCTGTGGTGCACGCTAAAGGAGCCTCTGCCTTAAGCAATTCTGCCTGTGGAATACCAATATGGTTTAGAACCAAACTCTTATTGATTGATTGACTGATTGATCTTATTCATTAGCTCTGGCTTCAGGCACAGTCAAAAGCCTCAAAGTACCATGGATTGCCTTTTATGTATTTGACTTAATAATACCCATTTAGCCATAATACTGCAAATGAAGGAGGAAGATGTTAAGAAAAGTAACTCCTGAAGGTAGACTAATAGCTTGTATTCAGACAATTAAACTTACAAGGAGATGCATATGGTGTAGACTTACTCTTGCCAAAGTTTCACAAGCAGGCATTTCCAGATTTTGGACAAAAATGTTGCATCATGCTGTGTCAATCTGTCTGTGCCTAAGGCTGATTGTCTCTTGGATGCATGGTTATTCTTTAATATCAGGAGCTTTACTCAGGCAGAATTACTGTGCAACATATTGTGCATCGCTGTGCCTTGCTCAAAGTGCTTAGGGATAAATGCAACTCTGGCAGGAAAATTAATATGTTCCTTTTCTGCTTTATTTTATTTTAATTATCGAAAGCAGTAAAGTTGTTCAAAGGAACTTGCATTACATATATGTCATGTTCAAAGCCACAAACAAACTCATTTAAATATTCTCACAATCAATACTGTATATGCCAAAGTGTAAAATAACTAGGGGAAGGATATTGCACTAGGTTGAATCCTGGATGGATTCAAGAAATATATTGTAAAACTTCTAGATTTACAAAATACCCTCTCCTTCTAAGTAAGATGTGTTGCCTGTGAATTTTGGGAAAGTGAGTGAACTTGCAATGATTATCTAAATTCACTGTGTCCTTGATGTTATCCATTGAAGAAAATATATGCACATATATGTTTATATGTATACATACATATAGAAGTAATGTGAACCTGTTGCACACTACAGCAACCTGCCTCAGTCACCCGAGCACATCTCTGAAGTGAGGAAAGATCATTATCCTCATTTTGAGAATTAAGCAGGGGCTCTGTCATTTCCTGCATGTCCCTGAAGAGGTCTCTGGCAAAGTATGAAATTAAACACATTACTCACCAGTCTTGCACTACAGCCATAACCACTGACCTGAATGATGGACACACTGCAGTAGTCTTCAGTCTTTCATAACAGTTATTCATGATTTTTTCTCCACATCTGATGTGACAAAAATTCTGCGTGACAAAATTCTGTGACAGCCAGCATGGCCAATGTGTTTTCTCTATAATTGTCCTAAAACTTCATCTATCCTGTGCTGACTCAGACAGCCTTGGCTACCCAGATAACTTGAATCTCTGGAAAATTTGGGTCTGTGTGCATCTGTGGGGACAGAAGATCTGGCAGAGATCTTTGATCTCACTGTTCCTGGAACTGCAATTAGAAACATTCATCTGTGACCCCACTGCAATATGTCTAACATACTGCTGGGACTAAACAACTTGTAAGAGTCATTACTGCAAACTCAGTATGTATTACTAATGTCAAAATTGTGCTGAAGTTTCCTCACTGCATGATGCAGGTGTGTGCTTTAGACCTAATACCACCTATAAACAATAACAGAATAAAGCATTTAGTCAGTGTTTGCATAGCCTCCTATAAAGTATTATAATATGTAAAAATAAGTGTCAAGCATTCTTGACATATAATAGAGACTTTATTGTGTGAGCTATAGCTAATTTTTTCCTGAGATATGTCAACGCCATTCCATCTAATTTAATCTGGAATTGCAGTAATATATGATCATGGTGTATACATCAGCACCTGTGTATCAGGTGTTGTGGTGCACTCTTCCTTTCTGAGTGTTGTTTCTCAATGTCCCTTCAGTCTGACTTTTATTAATAAGTAGCACAATAGTGAAAAACGTTAGTCATCTCCCTTTCTTGTTGCCTTCTTCGGGAAATGGATAGGGGATACAGGAAAGGGGAAAAGAGACTTCAAACTACTGTATCCTTTCCTCATTTTATGTCAGTGTCTGTAAGGATTGAGGAGGCACAAAGTTGTGATTGCAGTGAAGGACGTGAAGCTAGACTACTCAAGATTACACAACTCTTTTGTCTTTTCCTTATAGATGCAACATAGAGGAGTTTAAGAAATTCCCTAAAGGAGCAACCTACTATTACATCCTTCAGAAAAACATTCTTTTGTTGGTATCTCTTATTCCTAGAGTAGATTTTACTTGTGTGAGGAATGGCCTTAAGATCACCTAAGACTGATGATGTGGACAAGAACAGCGCATATAAGCAAAGGTATAGGATGGTATTAATGTTTATCGAAAGTCCAGAAGTCAATTACAGGTCCATTACAGTCCTCAGAAGACCAAAAACAATTCTATCTTTTTAATTCTTATCCTCATTAGAAAAACGGTAGAAGTGTTGCCTATTTTTCATCATCTTCTGTATCTCTTTTAAAATAATTTCTTTTTCCATGTGTACCCATCAATTTTAACTTTTTGTGTGCAAGCAGCACTTTGCATTTCTGAAAGATAAGTGTAAGTTCACTGCTTTCAGCTCTGGTGCACAGATTGGAGAACCTGCAGTGTAAATGAGTACATATCAGTTCACACTTCTCTGAGTTTCCAGCTTTTCACGTATGTTAAAAGGCACAACTGGACATAAACGTGTCATAATCACTCATAGTGCCATTCTTCTATTTTTGTCAATTTTGACAATTGGCTGGAAGATGCCATGATTCGTTAATTGAAGGATTGTCTCTGATCTTAGATGCATCTTGATGGAAGTCTGTAGAGAGCTAGAGAATGGGTCTGCATCCTCTGGCAGAGCTCTAATACCTGGATATTTATTATGAAGATCATACCTGATAAAAATATGCATAATAGTCTTCAGTGAGTCCTCCGAAAATTTTACTAACATGGGTGCTCTGTACAGAACTTGGTTACATGTGATATGCACACTAAAAAGCCCCAAAATAACTCTTTTCACTTTAACTTAAACCTTCTCTTTCCTTCCCACTCATTGATACATCTTTAAAGAACCCTTAAGTCTTGTTTGCAGCTGGGAAGTCTCATAGTTTTCATCCATTTCTTTAATCCTCATCTTCCTTGAAGTGGTTAGTTGTTGCGGAAGGGTTGGACCACCACCATGATATCATGGCACATGATGTCAACAGGAAAAGGCCTGGTTATTCTTGAAGGATCTTTTCTCTTTTGATGCACTATCTAAATACAGCCGTAAGAGAGGCTTCTAAAACTGCAGGGACCTCCAGCCAAAAGTTAATGGCAGTTCTGAACTTCAGTGCCCTTGTGTAGCACAAGTACCTCATCTGTACCCCAGGCTATGGAGGCAGCATGACAGGATTTCTGCTCTTTTGAGGAAATGGAGCAGAAACTACTTGATTAGGAAATGGATAATTTCCACAGCACTTTTGTTTCAGTAGAAAAGGAGATAAGAAGTACCTTCAGTACTGGGGAGCTCCATGGATAAGAAATATCTATCTTTAGGAAAGGAGCTAAGGGAGCTTGGGGTCGGTTCTCATGTAGGAAATCTGTCCCTTAGGATTCAGTAGCCAGTTCAGGGCATAAAATCAGGGAACAGTAGCCCAACCTACGAAGATACAAGCTGGCATAGGTCTCTTGGTCACATAGAAAAAAATCTCTGCCTATTGCTTTAGGTTTAGCATATGGAGATGAGTCTTTTTTAATCCATCCTGTGTGTGGGTTCAATTTCTTAAAAATAGTTGCTGCAGCTGCACACTTTGAGTCTCTCTTCATCTGAAGTAGGAGGGATACTGAGCAGGTTTACAGCATAGTGTCTTGAAGCAATGTCTCCCCAGTGCCTTTAATTCTCCTGGGGACACCTTTTGCATGGACCAAAAAGGGGTTCTGCCTATGAGCCAATATTCATATGAATGCATAAGCACTGTCTAAAGCAAGTGTGAAAATGGTACCAAGAATTAACAGCACATTGAATAGAGCTTTCAATTATTCATTGAGAGCCTACTTTTATTCGTCTTTGGCATTATACTTAGAAGTGTAACGATGTGTTTTCTACAGATTTTATGGATTAGAAAATCATAGGATTAACCACTCCATAAATTAATCCTGATATATGTTAAGTAACTCATCTAAAAATGGATGCTTCCCATATAGGAAATGAATAATTAATTTTGTTTTCCTGGTTAAAAAAAAAATCCCTCAGGTGCTTTTCTGTTTTCTGCTGAAGCTGAAATTTTTTAGTCCTCTGACAATGTCTTACACCCTCCAATATGTCTTGTTTCTATGGAGACACCAATGAACTGCAGCTTGCATTCTTCTGCATATCACAATACCAGGTTGCTTCAGAATTTTCCCAGTGTTTCACTCTCTTCTCTTTTAATTAGAAGTTAATCAATAGGTTCAGTACTCTTGTCTCATGCACTCACATATACATGCACAGGCACATATGATCCCTGTGACTGTGAGCCAGCCTATGAACACAATGTATGCTTTTGAAGTTCTAATTTAGAGAACAGCATATTTTATATTGAGGCTTATAAGACCACAATACTGAGCTGTATTGGATGGCAGTGTGGGAAGATAGATATCTTGCATGCAGTAGATGAGATGGAAGGATTTTATGATAGCTCATGCTTTTTAAAGATAGGAAGGATGTGTTGAGCTCTGGAATGGGCATAAAATATGTTGTTTGGTTCTTTGAATTCTATTAATATTATCTGATATTAATGAATTCTATTATCTTATATTTTTGTTTGGCCCCCCTCGTAATTTTTATGTGAAATTTCACCCCTTATTCCTCCCGCCCTGAATGATCAGTTATTGCAGGCTGGTTCTGTAGATGTGATTGTCTGAGCCATATTGTTCCTCCCCTGTGAACACAAGGATTCCTCTTCAGGGCAGCAGGAAGTATACAGTTGTGTGGGAGAACACGTGCTAGCAAACAGCCAAAGAAAGAAGCTATGTAAATTATTTTGTTTATTAATTAAAAATTTCCTATGAAGTAAACAGTATTTTTAATTATCAAGAACCAGTGAGACTGAAATGATGCCAGAAGTTGTATGCTGCTGTTAGTGAGCCCTTTGAAGTCAATAATAAGCTTATTTTTTGTTCAAGGTAGTCTGAATTATTTTCCCCTGGTTTAATTGAACAGGCAAAATAGAACCAGGCTGGTGCTGCTGCCCTGAGATTTTTTTTCATTATTAGCTCATGTTATGCTGAAATAAATTTCCAGTAACAATTCAAAATAGCATTTGCAGAGGCCTCATAACAGATAAATGTTTATGTAAACCACCTGGTGATGGCAACAGATTACATCTGATGCTCAGTTTGTGTGCGAAGATGTATCCTGAGCAACTTTTTTCTCATTTTTCCTTTGTGCTACTCAGCAGACTGTATCCTCCTTCTGTCTCATATGTTCATTGTGGTCTCCTCTAGATAAAGAGTATTTTTTTCTTCCACTTTTTTAACTATTTACAGACTTCTGAAGTTAATAGTAGTCCTTAATTCTACTCAAGCAACTAGTAATCCAATGAAAAATAAAGGGTTTTGATGACACACTTCCGTCTAATTTTTCTTGCCAATATGTTTGTATTTATGCTAATACATGCATATATACAGATATATGTATGTTTGCCTTTCATCACCATTTTTGTTATCAAACTGAAAAGGTAAAAATACAATTAAGCCTTTTATAGGCATGATTTCAGAAAGAATGCTTTGTTTGAAGTCCGTGAACCTTTATTGCACTCTCAATTTATTTCAACTATTCAGTATTTTTGTTAACAGACAGAAAGTAAGGTTTAACCTCTGAAAGGGCCAAAGCATTACTGCTTTCTCAAGGATAATAACTGTAGCTATGCAAGCTAGCACATAACGGTTAAATATATCCTTGCTTTTGACAGAAGCTAGTGGAGTTGGAACAGGGATGAACATAGCTTATTAAATATAGCTCTTATGAAGACTGCTCTATAATTACTGTGACTTTTCTTTGTATCATTATGATCATAGGCTGATGAAAACAATGAATCGTGTGCTTTCAAAAGGCCAAGAACTATTCAGCCAAGTAAAAAAATTGTACCTAGAGTAGCAGCCCTGTTAGTTTTCTTTAAGTAGTCTATGTAAATAATACACTATAAAGGTTAAGTAACTTTCACCAAAGCTCCTTCTTCCACTGATAAGAGTTAAAAACTTAGAGGAGAATGCTCTATGGAGGGTCAAAAATGCTTCATTCCATGAAATCACATACATATCCTTTAAAAATAATTTGATAACTTTTTTAATTGAGACTGTTTTTTTTGTATAAAAAGATATGCTGAAATTTTTGAATGCCCACAAGTGTTTTCTGAGATGAAAACCTCAGAATGAAATTACCTATATACTCAAAATATGATGAGTACAAAATGCCCAATTGTCCTTTTCTATCAGCTCTGTCACTTCTCAGGTTCAAAATAGTTCTGGGGACCTGAATTCAAATATTTTCCATCTTTTCTAAGCCATTAGAGATTTCCAGCTTTTTGGCCCCGAAAGGAGAACAAGGGTATGTTCTTTTGGTCTAGATTATATCCATTTTTGCCAGGTTCATGTTGATACGACTGGGTGGCAGCAGACCCTGATGTAATTGCTGTATGTCAGGAGCAGTGAACTTGGGCTTTTCAACAAAAACCTTGGTCAGTGCCAGAATCCACTGTCTTCAAGAGTGCCCTTGCTTCTGAAGCTTTCCCCCATGTGTACTTACTGATAACCAATTTTTTAGAGGCCAGAACCTTGAGACTAAAAATTCAGCAGCTTGTGTCTTTAGTAATGAAGATTAATAATTCCATTTTTTTATTTTTAGATTTCATGAGTCAATTGAAGTTCATCAAAACCGAGCAGTATTTATTCCAGACTTTCTATACAAAGAAAATGTGATTCAGTAATTTCAAAGACAAAGTTAGGGGTGAAGAATTATTGGTATTTTCTGTCGTGCGTGCAGAGCTGGAAGGCAGATAGGGCCACCATGTCTGAGATCAGGGATGGGTACACTGCCTTTTCAAGGAACCCCTTGACAACTCCTTCTTCGAACCAAGCCAGCTTTGTATTAAAGGCACAAGGTTCGTTGCCTTGGCTACGTGTACTGGAAGACTTATCTGAAGGCTCACATTCCTGATGGTTGTTATTTACCTTCTCATTTCTAGCCTAATTTATTCTCAGTTAGTGTGTTTGCAGGTCACCAGTAACTGCAGGTAAAATGGGTCTTTTCCTCCTGTGTTTATGTTTTTTGATGTTTAACAGCAACCTCTCATGCTTCCCTTAGTTATGATGGAAATGTATTTGGAATTGTTTGTGTCTGTGGTTCATATATATTCTCACTATGTGTGTCTGTTTAAGTAAATAATATTATCTTCTATTTAATATTATTTGTTATCACATATCCTTCTGCACAGCCTTAAAGGAACCTAATTGTTTTATCAATTGCATGGAGTTAATTCAAGGATCTCAAATCTCTAAGGGTAAACTATGGTATGAAATAGTCAGTATGAAGAGGTAAATAGAAAGGAGAGCTGTAGGAAGTAGTCCAAAACCCATTCTGAAGCAAATCCGAACTTTCCAGTAGGTTTGGTTTAGACAAGAGCAAGTACATAAGCAGATTTTCTATGCCAAGGTTTCACAAATGGCTTTCTGATAATGCCACAATTAAACATCAGTCAATTGAAAAAAGAATAACTTAGTGAAACCAATTAGAAGGAATGATTTTTACGAATGGGGTTTTAGACCTTGCTGCAGAAACCTTGGCTGATGACACATTCCAGTTGTCCGATGTGCTGCTATAATGATTGGTTTCTGTTTCAGCCTTATTTAACAGTTTCATTAATAGTATTAAAGAAAGCAAGTGAACAGCATGTTAATGAAGTCAGCAGATGATGTAAACAGCAGGAAACAGAAAATAAACGGTACTTAGAGATGCAAAAAATGAGCAAGAGGAGTTATCAATGTATCATATTCTGATTGAGAAAAATGAGAAGCTAATGCATCTGCAACAAACTAGTTCAGAACTGATTTTATATGCCTAATACATGTTAACTAAATACACAGAAATATACACATTCAATTACTCTAAAACATTTTATTTACTGGTTGAAAAGGGTCCAGTTTGTAGTCAGTATAATATCTAAAAGGGAAATACTGTCTTTGAAAGAATATGCAGATAGATTGTGTAAAAAAGTAGAGATGTAATTGCTGATTTTTACACAAATTAGTGGATTGTAGGAGCAATTTGCTACTGTTCAAGCAGCAGTAATGTAAAAGGAAAGACTGAAAGGTAACGAATTAACAGAAAAGGAATGGAGAGGAAGACTACTCTTATCCACATATCTGAAATGTGTAAGCCTTTAGAGAATATATGACTTATTTAGCATTACCACAAATTTTATATCATATCAGAAAAATGTTATTTATTAGATGAAAACAACCTCTAGCCATACTAAATCAAGGTTAAAAAAATGTATACATACAGGCTGTAAGCACAATCTAGTGCCAGTTAATGGAAACCTAAAACAGGCTGTAGGCTTCTACTCACTTGCATATAGAAATGCCAAGTCTCTCCAACACCCCTCAGTGTGAATGAATATTGCAGAGTTCCTAAAGGTTATATCTAACCTATACTTTTTTCCTCCCTTCCCCAACAATATCCAAATTATAGGAGAGGAGACTTCCCAAGTGCTCCATTCAGCAAGCCCAATCCCACACAAGCGCTAAAATATTTCCCCTTTCCTGGTGTGGTGACATGCACACTGCAGGCAGACTGACAACTACCTCCTCCAGTTGGAACATATAATCATCAATACCCTTCTGAGCTCATTTAAAATGTGCCTAACTTAAGCCTCAGCTCATACATTGTCAAATCCCACTTGGTGAGTCTTGTTCCTGTTCCAGCTGGAGATGGGCCCACGCTGGAATTTGGGAATCTAGTTTTCACGTTCCAAAATTGAACAAAGAGACTCGGACTCATTTCTAGTTTCCTAAACTGCAGTCATGTCTGTAAGTAAAATGCTGAAACATTAGTTGTCTGGGAAAAATAAATGAGTGATGATTTCAAGAGATATGCTGTGGCTACTCACTGCAGTAGCTTCCAGCTTTTTGGTGCTGTTCCCAGAAATGCTTCAACCATGGTGAGGAGCTCAATTCTCTAATTAAAAAAAAAAATTGTATCAAATATTTTTCAGCTTTACACTCTCAAATTAAAGCTTAAAAACCTCCAAGGAAGGAAAGGAGGCCAGATTGGAGGGGGAGGAGGTGAGAGGAAGGAAACGGGTGGAGAAAACCACTATATTCCCAAGATGCAAGGAAAGTTGAAAAGTAGAAGAAAAAATATATTAAATCAGTGTAAACTAAGAGGTAAGTTTAAGGCATTTTTTTACATTGAATGTATGTTTTATTGGGGTATTTTTATCAGTAAAATTCTGTGTACTTTACAAGCATTTGAAATACATTTAAGTGAGGTAATTGCTTTTTTTTTTCGATTTCTACTGCTATAAACTTGATCTATATTTTTATTAAGCCAATCAAAGGATGTGTTGTGCTGGGATTTTGCTACTCTTCTGCTGTTGCTGGGTAAAACTGTCTATTACCTCACCAATGACCTACATGAAGTGAAACAACATCCCATGGCAGCAGACAGGTTGTTTTGTTGTAGTGCTCAGCGGCAAAAGTTAATTGTTTATGGAGATTTAATGGGCACTGTGCTCCTACTTACCTACCTTGCTGCAATTCAGTAGTGTGTTAGTGTAGCTTAGGAAAAGAGCTCCTGAAGTAATAGATTTTGGTATAGTTAGGAAGATAGTTGACCTGTGTTCTTAACTTGAGGTCAGAGCAGAGTCTTACATTGTTTATTAGTGTTATTGCTACTTGGCATTGCCTATGCAGGGGTTGTATAAGTTAAGTTTTGATCAGAGACCACATGCCAGCTGCTGAAAAGTAAAGCTTGCTGCATTTAAAAGTTCATTTATTACTGGGTTGTTTGTTCCTATACTGCCAAGAGCCTGCCAGAGATGCAACAGAATAAAAATATTGGTGATTAATATGACTGTGCTTGTATTGCAGCATCAAAGACTTTGCACAGTTAAGGTTAGGAAGGAAGGAAGCGAAAATCTGGAAAAAGTAGAGGCAGGTGTAAGGAGATTCTGCATAGCTCTACCAGCTGGACAGGGTGTGGAGGCAGAGATGTTCCTGTAGCCCTCAGCACTTACTGCATACATAGACCAGGTTACATGCAGCATTTTTATTTGTGAAGGTTTGGAACAGTGTAGGGCAAGTGCATGACAGCTGCTGAAATGGGAGAGACCAAAGTTCTCAGTAGGTGATGGTGAAAAGCAATACAGAAGATGGGGTTTGTGGGGAATGCTGCTGCGTTCCTGTCTGATCCATATCCAGCTTCTGTTGTGTCTGGTCCTCTCAGGCTGGAGGTCATACTGTGCTTAAAAGCTTCTGGTGTCTCAATTGTTCATGATTTTATCCAGTCTTGTTTTTTAACATGTTTACATTATTGATTTCAATAACGTTATGGAAATAGGTTCTATAAATTAATTACATTGTCTTTGTTTTAAGCCTTGTGTTTGAAGATTTTATGGATTGCCTCAAGTGTTTTGACTGTGAAAAGTCAATGCTTATCATTGCCACTTTAAGCTGTCTACTTATTAACTGAAAAGTTGTGGTCTGCTTATATTCCTCACTTCTCCATATGTCTGGCCATCCTTGTTCCTCTCTGTACACTTTCTAGCTATGTTATACATCTTCAGTGATTCAGGTGAAAATGTTAGTGATTTGCTGCCTTCTGAAGACATGTATGTCTAATGACTATCTCTCTTAATTGTGCTCACCATTTAGCCTTCCTTAACTTTTCTAAATATTTTTTTTCAGAGTTGAACTGAATGCTTAAATATTTCTACAGATAGTAGTTACATAAATATATGCATGGCAGCTATGCACTTCAAGATGAATATATTATGGATGAAGAGCTTGAATGACACAGTATTTGTACTATTTTTATTCAGACACATCCTGAGAATTTAGCATCAAATGGCCTAATTCTGCTCAGACTCTAAAGCCAGTGAATTTAACCAGAAGCTCCTACCAGACTTCATAGGATCAGACTCTGCTTTGCCTATTAGAGAACAGAGCTTGACACCACTTTCAGAATTGTTCTGCATTGTGCATGAAGCTAGATATTAAGAAGGTCAGTCTTTTGTAGGAAAGGAAACTTGGGAAAGAAGAAACCCCAGTTGTTTAGTGGATGTGATGGTCAGATTGAGGCAAACAAGAATATGGAGATGGCTGAGCAACAAGAGTTGTGAGGGGTAGGCCAGGAGAGCTGTCTGGCAGCTGAAGAGCAAGGGGAATGAAAACACAGCCCAGCAGGCAGGCAGGCAGGCAGCAGCTGCAGTTGCAGTACCCCCAAAAGTGGCAGGGGTGCTTTTACATTAGTAAGATACTCTGATATCAGAATTTCTTCAAACATCCAAAAGGCCTTGGATAGCTATGAAGGTGAATGGGAATTTGGCATCCCAAGTCACCTGTGCAATTTTCAGCCTTGAGGTGTCTCAACAGAAAGAAAGGGCAAGATAGAAATTATGCTTTAGAACAAACTGGATGGCTGATGACTCTAGCAGTCTTTATTTTGTTCTGTATAGATTAATGGAAACTATTTTCCTCAGACATTTGGAAACCATGATCTATATTTTAAACAAATTCTTAAATAAATAATTAATATGGCTATTTAATCACAACTCTATCACCAGACCAAATTATCCAACCAAGGAATTAATCATGATTATATTCTTCCCAGTACCTGGCTTGTGTTCTTGTTCTTTCTCTTCTATGGATGCTTTGAACAGTAAGGGAACCCTTTAAAGCTGATACAGTTTAGTTTAGTATGAGACTAGAAGGAAAATAAATGTTTAGAGTAAATTCTACATAGAAATAGAGAAAATAGAGTTTGGGCATTGAGTTTGGGCATTTTCTTAAAGTCAGATGCCTTTGCTTATTGCAAATGCAACAGAAGAGAAGTAGGGGAACAATCCAGATTGCTAAAAATGCCATATGTAAAAGTTAGCTATTTACTTAGAAACTAGCAGCAATCCATAGGAGTTGATGTGATGGCATTAGTACATCATTTACCAGGTGTGTTCCATCAGCTTCACGACAGATGTAAGACATAGAGTGTTGTGAAGAAATTCAGGCTGGCATTAATAAAGCTATGCATGGCAGCACTTCAGTAAGAAAAGCTGCCTTTGATACTGCTGATTTGAGGATTTATTCAAGTGTGCAAACAGGTTGAATCTAGCCAACTAATACTAAGATGGGGTAATAAACACCAAAAGCAGCCTTCTATCATGTGCTACCATGAGCTTTGCTATATTCTTGGACTGACCTCTCTAGACAGGCAGCATCTCTCTGACTTAAATGGAAAAAGTCTTGGTAATGCCTCAACAACTCACTCACTGCAGTATTCACCTAGCTGCAGCTGGATCAGATTGAATGGAAACAAAATGGTGTCAGCAATTTAAGGACTCTGACTTGAGTTTTGCCAACAGTTCTGCTGGAAACTGGAAATATTAAAGGCTTTATCATTGCACAGTACCTGTTTTGGCCAAATGCTGTGCTTTTCCCTTCTCTCAGGTTGTGCCCCAGAAGAGTGTCCCTTGCATTAAGCATCCCTAGATGCCTAAGTTTTGCTCTTTCTGCAAAGTGTGTATTCCTCCATTGTCACTAGGTTTAGAAAATAGATAAATATGCATGAGAGTGGGGAAAAGAACTGAAGGCAAATGCTTTTCCTCTTAGAAGGTGATCCAAGCTGGCAGAGGACAGCCCCAGTAATTGCTCCTCATGACTGCCATGCAGAAGGCACAGTAGATGACACTTCACCTAAAGTAGAAATGTTTAAATGCTGAGTAGATTGGAGAAAGAAAGGCATCATTTTTTACTATTTTCCTACATCTGAGGTACTCCATGCAAAAAAAAAAACCCAACCAAACAAAAAAACCAACCAGAAAAGTCCTCTATCTTCCACAATTATTTATATCCCTCTAGGGAATACCTTCCTCTCTTGAGGTGGCCCTTCCTCTTTCCCCAGCAGTACCTTCTTCATCAAGGATACTCTGCGTATCTGCACTGTTAGAAATGCACACATTTCCAATATGAGCTTCATCCTCTTACTTCTCATCACTGCTATGAACACAGACAAAAAGAAAATCAGAATTATTTAGGTTGTAAATGACCTTTAAGTTCATTGAGACCAACTATTAAGCTAACACAGCCAGGTCTACCTCTAAACCATGTCCCTAAGTGCCACATGTACATGAAAATAAAATCAGGCCCCTTTAATATATTAATTTTCATTTCCAGATATATTATTTAAATATTGCTGCATAGCAAAGTATATTAGAAGTGTCCAATCCTCACTAGATTTTTCTTATTCTTGCACATTCAGATTGTGTTCTTGTGCATTGTTCAAAATGAATCTCATGTGTGGTTTCCTGTCTGGAAGTTCTTGGGCCTTTTGGGTTCCACTGTTGGGACTTCTTTGCTTCCTGGTTATAGGACTTTTTCCTTGAAATAATTTAAAGTAGAAGGGGAAGCAAGAAATACTAAAAACTGTTTATTACCTCTTAAAATTTTATTAATAATTTTTATTTTTACAGAATAATTGTTTCTGAAGTCAAGGAAGAAGCTGTTTTAGCACAACATTTGAGACACGTTTTGCCAAATTTCTCAGAAAATGAAATAATAAGTCTTTTAAATAAGAACTTTGATGTATCCAAGAGTGTTTATGCATTTAGATAGCCAATGACTTCCAGATTTGGGGAAAAGTATGGATATTTTATGTGTTTTGGACAGTCTAACTTACCTATCAATATTAAATGACTAATGACAAACACCTATCCTGACTTTTATGGCCATTCAAGATTTAAGGAAAAGGAATTTTCCTCGCATCTGGTGCTCTCATGAGCTCTTGTAAGCTATACATGGTCAGGAAAGTAACTGGCACTGTAAACTGAACTAACGGGCAAGGGAGGGATGGATCTGAAAGAAGCTCTGCTTTGTATTTCTCTTACAACACAGGTGATCAAGTATGGTGAAGGAATCTGCTCTTGGTTTGAATCAGTGAAGCATTATTGGTTGCCTGGAACTAGGAAGGAGCTGACTTTTGGGATAGTTTCCTTCCCCTTCAGTGTCTAGTCATGCCCAGGTAGGCTAGACAAAACCACAAACTGCATCTGCAGAGGTAAACTGTGTAGTGCAGCATCAGAAAAATATTCTGATGGCAAAACGTCTTATTCACTATCAGTTTAGCATTCTATAAATGGAATAAATCAGTACTGAAACGCATTTCTGACCATGCAGTGGCCTCTGAACTCTATGTACCAAACTGGACTGTTTGAAACACTGGCCATTTACCTGACTCCAGGTGACATTCAGTAAGTGAAGGATTAGCCAAGAGAAGAGGGAGACTGAATCTTCAGTTAATAACCATCTTACAAAGAAAATAGGCACTGGATATCAGATTGCTATATTATTACTATATTTATTTAAAGAGATTGCCTAAATAAGAGTTTTTTCATGCCAACATTTGCCCTGGAAATGCAACGGTAACACCAGCTTTGGCCAAGAATAAAGTCTAAGATTATCAGGCAAGAAATACTGTACTGACCTCCAGTGTCAAAGGTGTCTTTGAGCTCTTAGTTGCTCAGTTCTCTTCTGGGAATGCAGTCATGATTTGAGCTTTTATGCTGAAAGTGCATGTTCAGCAGATGCCTTAAGGTGGAATTATTTCATAGAATAACAGAAATAGCTGAGTTTGGAAGACATCCCTGGAGATTTTCCATTCACAGCCCACCAGCTAAAAGCTGGTTGCCCATGACACTGTCCATGTCAGCTGGGTTTTGTGTGTCAACAAGAATGGGGACTGCAAAAACTCTCTGGGAAATTAATCCAATGTTTTATCAGTTTCACAGTGAAAAAAGTTTTTTTCTAAATTTTAAGTGGAATTTCTTCTATTTCAGTTTGTGCCCATTGCCTCTTATCCTGTCAGTTGATATTCTGAGGAGAGTGTAATGGAGGGACCGTAATTAATTTGTAAACTGCAGAACACTGTATTATTCACAACAAAGACAGGAACAGCTAAGAAGTAAAATTATAATTTTACTTTATTCTTTAAATCTCTATTCTTTAAATCTCAATCAATACTCTCTTAAAAACAACCCACACCAGACTGGAATTAGTTGAGAGTAGGTAGGAGGAAAAATCTGATCTTGATGTTTTGCTTACCTCTCTATGCCTTTGAAAAGGGAGGTCAAATTCTTCCCTTTCAGAGTGCTCTCTGAACAGGTTCAATGAGTCCAGCATACTCAGCTGAATTCAATGCCATTCTAAAACAACGAACTAACAAGACTGAAATTAAGCACTGTGTAATTTTGTATTTCGGCAGTGTTTCTCCTTCGTTTCAGCATAATTTAGAAGTGAGATAGTGACAGCAGCTTTATTAGAAATTGACAATATCACCATTCTTTAATCAATAATATATCTTGCTGCAAGGGGGTTGAGTGCTCATTCTCTCTTGGAAGTACATATGGAAGTATGTATATCTATGAATATCTAGGGCAAAGCCTTTGGGTTTGGCTGATGACCCAGGAAGTTATCCCCATCATGATCCAGAATAATAACTAGAGTAAAGCATTAAAGCAGCAACAGTACATAATTTACACAGTTTTAATATCTATAAATGAGTGAAAACTTTGACTGTCCTGTGGTGCCCGCTTGTAATGCATTTTGCTGTGGAAGTCTATTCAGAATCACAGCTATTATCATGACAAGAACCTCTTTCTCCACCACCTATTACAAAAAACAGCCAACAGGTTTTGTTACTGTAATTCACAGGCTCACATCATTCTACAGGGCTATATATAGTTCAAAGGATAAATATCCAGCATGATTTCTTTTATTTCTGTGAGCATTTTAGCAGTTGCCAATGTTTTCATCGGAGTAGTGCTGAATATTACTTCACATATGTGGATGGCTTTCAGCCATTATATCATAATCCGGGGATCTGTGAGTATGAAAATGCACGAGTGGGTTTGATTGCTGTATGTAAACTACTTTATTCAACAGATAAATATTTTTTTATTATTATTTGAATAAGAATTTAAGATAACCCTGCTTACACAATGGGGTGAAGATAGAGATTGGCCAATATTTATTGCAGGTAACTTTCGGAGTTTTGCTTAAGGTGGCAGAGGTAATAGCTACTTTTACTGTCTCTGAGAGAGATTTACCTCTGTCTCTCTCCAGTGGCTGTTGAGAGGGAATATGTTCAGCTTCCATTTTATGGAAATATTCAAAGTTAGGTGTAAAGAACTGAAACTCTCTGAGATGAATATTATTGATAACTGCATTAAATACTCATGGCACTCTAGACAACTTTCTGAATGGAGAGGTCAGTTGTGAGTTAATTAAAAAAAAAGAAGAAAAAATCACCTGAATGTTAGTCCCCTCCTGACCTCAGGTATAAGGAAAATGAGTGTTGTTCTCTGACAGCAGTTTAGAGTGGCTAAGATATGTAAGGCTATTATTAGACAGAAATCTCTGGAAATTAGAATGGTTTAAGATTTAAAGTTGAGGCACTCTCTTCCACTACAAGTGTTGTTTTAGCTTGATTTTTAGTGGCATGAGTATATTTTTACACTGAATTTATCTCTTTCACTTCACTGCACAAGTTATGCTTCACAGTTGTGTTCTTCCTGTTTTCCTGAATGTAATTTTTCTCTCACTGTGCTACCGCCAGGGATTATAATCGAAGTTCTTTTCATGTATGTCTTGTCTGACTGATTAATTACTTGGATAATATAAATGACATCACAAGGAAGTTTTTGATATTTTTGTGTGTTTATCTTTGGAGGTGTACATGTATTAATGTCAGATGTATTCTGACTCATTCACAAACATTCTGAAAAGCTTGTTTCCTGATTGAAATCAGGAATGGCAGCAAAATAAATTTTGAGCTGTTTTACAAAGCCAAGCATCTAAAATGTTTGAATTAGATCAAATTATCAGAAATTAATTCTGTGAATACATCTAGTAAAATATAACTTTGAATATAATATTTTTGTATGAGAACACATTTGTTTTGAGTTTGTCATATGGAATCACTGACCAAAATTTATGATGGCTATGTCCTATAAGCTATTGTATGCCAATGTGGAAGCACAGACTCCAACTGGGATTGCAATTAAGTACTAAAGGCCTGGAGTTTAAATGTTGTTCTTGGGTCTAAGTAAATGCTAAACTTCGTGGTGAAGATGCAAGGGCAGGATGGCAAGGACTGCCATATCACAGGAAGGTTCATTTCTCTAGACTATAATTTCTCTTGCTCATATTGGGGTAACTTGCATCTTACTGAAACTTGTGAACTTTACCAAAGTAGGTGAGGTGAGTAGTTGAGACAATAGATTAACAAACAAGACCATATTGTCCTGTGGTTTTTCTAAGGAGTATCTTTATATGACCTTTTAGTTGTTGCCACAACTAGACAGGGTTTTTTAGTTGTTATGCAGTATATTTGAAGTCTGTAATAGAAAAAATGTTGCTTCTCCACACCCTCAGTAGCTTTCATTTTTTTCCTAAACTGCAAAGCTAATTTTCTTCAGGTGGACATTTTCCATTGGTTCCTTTATAAATGGACTTTTTAAGATAAAAATGTCCATGGAAACAAAATAAAACGAAACAAAACGAAACAAAACGAACCAAACCAAACCAAACCAAAACAAAACAGCTCATTCTAGCCATGAAAAAATAGGAGTTATCTGTAAGAGTGGGAAGCTTGATCATGGAGGAGGTTTTCCAATGCTTATGCTAAAAAAGCAGATGCTTCAAATGCTTCAAAAACAGTCATATGGTAGAAACTTGAAAGAACAGTAAAAGCTGTCAAAGCTATCAAGACTGTATGAAGTATACTTATAAGCATAAGATGAAGAGTTCATTCTTTTCATGTTCTCCCAGCTGTTTAAATATGTCCTTGCTGGCCTACTCTTTAGAAATTTTCTACTATATTGGTGCAAAAATGGAAGTAGAAGACCCCTGGAACATAATGGTTAGTAAATTACTTTTAATCTGGAGATTTGTCATGTGTCATTCCAACCTTATCAGCATTTGAATAAAGCAATTAATATAACCAGGGCATAGCTTTAAAATAATGTCATTGTAAAATATTCTTTAAAACAACTCCAAATAAAGGTGATGTCTATGACAGACATAAACCAAGTGTATTCGAGAGAGATTGCTAGCATGTAGGCAAAGGCTGATTAATGGGATCAGTAGATAAACTAAGCACATAGATTTAATGCTTCCAGATCTCTTGTAAAAATATAGACATATGGAAAGTAGGCAAAAGAATTCAGAATAAAGTTTTAAATGAAATCAAAGCAAAGATGTATGCATATGCTGTATAAGCATAGATGCTGCTGGGAATACAATTGCTTCATCATCAGGGGTTCAGTCAGTCAATGGATATTCTAGACAGTAAATCAGTGGAGTCTGTCATTATTGAGAGCTTATTATGAAACAATTTCCGAGGTTAGATATAAAAACTTGTCATACGAGTTTAACTGAAGAATAACTACTAACTTTTCAATATTCATTAAAAGCAGAAAGGCTATGTTTATGTTTTCTAATGTTTATGAATAAATGACATTTTTTTTAGTTATCATTCCTAAACAGCAGTGTAATAATTACCAAATGTTGATGACACTTTCTGAATACTGAACTGACCCTGCATGCTTGCATATATTTGCTTTGAAAGAATGATAAGACCCATGAGCTTTAGAGGAAGTCTATGCTGAGAATATGAAGATATGAGCCAGCTGTTGCTAGATCTTCAGATATTAGGAGTACTTGATTTCAAAGGAGATAGACCCACTCTGAATATCATAATTCATGGCTCAGAGAACATGCAAAGCATCTAATCTCTCTCACTCCACTGCAGGAATTGTCACCCTGGTACGTTTTCATAATGCTTTATACAATTTACTCAAAGGCATTTATAAACTTCTCTGATTTTCTTTAGAGATTTTTCTAAAATCAAATAAATCTCAGTTCTAGGTAGGGCTGCCTAATTATCTTAACTCAGCTTCTCCAAAAGGGGGAAAGCAAACAAAAAAGCAAATTAAAAATATCAAGCAGACAAGTCATCTTCAATTAAAAAAAAATGGAGACACAACTTCATAGTTAATACCTCCATGTACACTATTTTTCGTAGAAGCACTGGCATAAAGTTGAAAAGATTGATTCCTTTCTATTCACAGTAATGGTCCAGAAAAGGATGCATTTCTTGACTAAAATTTTAGGATAGAAATATATACACCCTTATTTTTCAATGTAGCGGAATTTCACTGTACTAAATTGCATGGGTTGATGCTTTTTTGTTCTCGTATGTCCAGTGTGGTGTCCATGCTACTAACAGACTTATGTTTGTCTTATAGTTTACAGTTATCGAAACAAAAATTTTTGTGTCTTCGTGGAACTCTGCACTTTCCACTTCTCTAAAATATGTTCTATTCTGTGTAAGGTTTCCTTAAAATAACCAATTATCTTTGATGTGTAGCCTTATAAAATGCTTCTTGAAAAATGCATACTGTCCACGTCACTCTCTTATCTATCACAGCAGCATTATCTTCAAAGAGTTTTATCAACTTAGTTATGCAAAACGTTCCTATTATATGGTCATAGTGGCTGGCTTTAATAGAATTAAGCTTAACTTAGTGGTCTCTTGCCAGTTGCAATGAAATTGTATTCAATATGTATTAAAAACATTAAGATAGCTGGTGATTATATATTTTACCCTTTCTCATGAGTTATTTGAATAGTGGTAGTCTCAGCTTTTTAAATCTTCAGAAGCTGGTTCTGCCATCACAGAGTATTGACTGTGAAAGCTCAGTAAATGCTTTGCTAATTGGAAAGCATTAGGAAGCAAAGCACACTTACATACTTAAACAACAGAAGCACAGAATGGAAATAGAAAACTTCAGAAAGTGAAAGAGAAGAGTCTAAAATTCAGAAGAAAATTTCCAATGTTAATAATCAGAAAATAACAAAAATGCTAAAGAAACTTAACTTTATGATGCTGTAAATATCACACCTCCAAAAACAAGGTCTCAGAGGCTTGGAGAAATTAATTTTAATTTTTTTCCCCAAATTGTAGAGGGGGAGGGAAGTATGTTAGTTATAGTCATGATTTTATGCCATAGGAATAATTTTAATAATTGAATTGCATTTTTCAGTAGATTTTCAACTTAAGGACACATTTTGGAATGAAAAGCAATATATAGAAATAAAGTTATATATACTAACTGTCTATTAATTGTGTATCATCAAGGCTGTTACCAGATTAGCAAATATACAATAGCAAATTGTAGAGCATAAGAAAAAATAATACAAAATAGAAAGTGAAAAGAAGCTTAAAGCCACAGTAATGATAGAGATACTCTTTCGTACACCTCTATGAAGGCAGTTTACACCAATACAGACACTGCATGGCAGAGCGAAAAGCAGTTAATGGTACTCATATCTCATGCAGCTTGGACATGGAACCAGACTTTTGTATTCATGTTCATCTTGGAGGGAAGAAACAGGCTATGAAAAAAAAAGACATATTTTGTTAGTAGACACAGTATTAAACTGAAGACTTCTCCCAAAGAATCTGAACAATCTGAGAAAAAGGCACGTTTGTAGAGATAGAATTTGAGTTTTTTTTAAATATGGGAGAAATGTTCTGATTCCCAATGGCAACTGGATCTATCATGATATGGGTGAGTTTAGTCTCAAAGAAAAGTAAGCAAGTCTTTAGACGGCTGTAGATCTTGATATGCTATTACATGCTTGAAGCATAATATGAAGCATTGAGAAATTATCCATTGATTGTGTTGTGGGACTACAGTTAGACACTAGAAGCCTAATTAATATTTTGGTGAAAAGTGGATATTGTTGTCTTGTAGAATTTTCTCAGTAGACAAATAGACATTCTGTCTCCTAAACTGAAAACAAAATCATTATTGGTAAACAGAGTGGTGCAGCTTTATCAAAGTATAGATGTTTTTTCCCTTCCCACCTAAATCAATCGGAATTTGATCTGATGAAGTACAGTCAGTCTTGTGCGCAGAAACAAGGTGTACTTAGCTTATGTAGGAAGCACAATTAAGACAAACCTAAATTAGCCACATATCCTCTTTACTTGTTAGTTTAGAATTGTAGACTTATTCTGACATTAAAGCATAGACACTGATTCCAGATGAAAGGCTCCATAAAATAATGCAATGTGACTGTTAGCCTTTTTCTTCGTTAAAGAAGGTATCAGTATCTATAAATAACAAGCAATAAAACAAGAGGAAATGGCCTCAGCTGCACCATAGGAGGTTTAGATTTTGGGAAAAATTTCTTCATGGAAAGGGTTGTCCAGTATTGAAACAGGCTGCCCAGGAAAGTGGTTAAATCCCTGGAGGTATTTAAAAGATGTCTAGAAATGGCACTTGGGGATCACAGCTAGTGACTTAGGCTCCATGGTTTAGTGGTGGACTTGCAGTGTCAGGTTTATGGTTGGACTTAATGATGTTAAAGGTCTATTCCAACCTAAATGATTCTGTGATTCTATGTATTGATTATTTCAGGAGATAAATAATTCCAGTAGAAATCTATCAGTTGCTAAGAAGTGGCATGCCACCTGAGGAATTTTTCTCAGAGATTATTTTTTCTTGCATTGAGTTGACGTCTTACTGTGTTTGAGAGATATGCCAAAAATAGAGGAAAGATAAAACAACTCTTCATCATTTTCTTAAAAGTATACTTCATACAGTCTTACCCAACACTTAACAAATTTGAGCATATACACTCATGAATTCTGTTTGAGTCAGCTATATGCTTTCAGACCCATATCACATATCCCCCACAGAGTGGAAAACTGTTGGAACTGGATCCATTTTTTTCTAGAATATATTGAGAAACAGCTTCATAGACTTGTACAGTCTTCAGGGATGGTATTTTTTTTCTATTAAAGATCCATGCTGTGTAGGCACCTCAACAGTTATGTTGGTGATATAAAAGAAATTCATTAAGTTTCTTACAAGTTTGGCTTACGTAAAGAAATATGTATGTCAATGCATTGTCAAAATACTTTTCAGTGAAATATTTTATTTACTGTAAAAATCCACTTTGTGCTTGCCTTTGCAAGCTGTAAAATTAATGGAGAAGATTAGTTGATAATAATACTACAGTCAAATCTTTCACTGTCAGGGAAAAATTTTATTCATGTTTGCACATTATGCAGTCTCAGGAGTTATCTTCTGTGTAAATGAATGTCGTGCCCCCGGAGGAAGCCAGACTGACAGGGGTCTTTGCTCAAGTCTTCTATTCAGGTTATATACAGCACACAGACCACTTTCCCAACTACCCGTCCTTTGTCCTGCACTGAAACAATGAAAGGCAAATCCCTGCGTCCATGTTGATTTTCTTCTCCTCCATGGATTTTTTCCAGGGTTGTCATTAGAATTCAGTTGTCAAATTACAGTTCTTTGAAACAGGAGGAAACCTAACCCGATCTTTCTCTTGCGAAAGCCTATTCCTTGCTGGTTTATAGTGTCTTGTTTTATTAAAGTTAAGGTGTCATGTAGCTGGAACTTTCATTGTTCTAACTAGAAAAAGGACTCCAAACACTGATGTGTTTGACCAGCTACTAGGGAAATGCATACTGCACAGATTTGCTTTGTTCTGGGTATGGGTTTTCCAGTACCTGAAAATTTTCAAAAAGGGAGATTGCAGTTTTGGTCTATGTGCATACCATACATTCAGATTCTGAATTCATAATAATTTATTACGGAAACTTTAGGCACTTATTTTAAAATGTTCTTTCCCTAACACCTTTATAGAGCTCCTTTCTGCATTGCTATGATCATTACATACACATTTATGCAGACAGAGTGATTTTGCCTACCAATTGCATTAGTTTTAGAAACAGAATGAGCCTCCAGCACCTTGCTGGATAGGAACAATAATTATAATACATTAAAGCCATGAAAAACATTTCTTTCTGGAGCCTAATAAAACATGAGTTTTAAAGTATCTAAAAATTGGAGTGGTGATATAGCCTTCTTCCATATTTTAATTCAGAAAATTTGTTTTGTTCTTACAGAAGTCTGTGCTTTTTTGCCAGAATTTATTTCGATAATGAGTTTCAAAATATTGTCTTGTTTAGTCAGTAAAGAGAAAAAAAAATCATTATTTGTGTTATTAGAATTTATTATTTTTGCTAGAATTTCATTATTTGTTTTTTGGGGAAGGCATGAGTTCATCAAATCCATCAAGGAGATTGTAAAACAAAAGGGTACAAGACAGTGAAAACATTTGTTTGGATATTTCCATTTATTACTCACTCTTTGGGTAGCCAACAATACCTGTAGCTGTTGACGAACTGGAAGAGTCCATTTAGTTCTTCCAATAATTATTCTTTAGACCTAGATAGGCCAAAATTCTTTACTACATAACCAGCTCTATAGCTTTTAACATAGGGAAGCCTTTCAGTTAAAATTCTAATCTTTACAGTGATTTAGGTTGTTTTGAGTTTATCCATGAGTGACATAAATAAACAGCTTGAAAAGCAGTCTGCACACGTCTTGTTCAGTCAGAATTCTCCCTTTGTGCCCTTATTTTTTAAAGCAAGTATACAATAAAACACTCAGCTCTTCACTCAGCTTGCATTGTTCATCTATAAACTTTGGTTATACTGGCTCTTCTTTCCTGGCTCTTTCGTCTCTTTCTACCTCTATTTCCAGGGATGAAAATTACTTCTTTTTTGTCTTGTTCTAGCTGTGACTTCCACCAAGTTCTTCAAGAACATTATAAAAGTCTATATAATTAACATAAATAGTAAGAAAAGCTCAAAACTTTCATTGAATATCTGTTGACTCTGGAGAGGAAAAAGAAACCAAACTAAAGTGAAAACTAATACATTGAAGACACAATCAATTATTTTGAGTTTTGCCTACGTGGACACTGAAGACTCTACACATAGATTTAATGTAATTTTTTTGGTGACTGGAAATGCCATTGTATGGATGTCATCATAACAAGCAGGAAAGGAAATTTCACCTCTGGAATTTTTTTTCTTTGCTACAGTAGTGATGAAGAACATATCATTGCATTAGCAACTAGAGAAGCTTTTAAGATTACATTGATAATTTTAGAAGTAAGAGAAAGGTAAAAAAATCTTCAAATGCTGTTAGATCAGTATTCACACTTTTCCATTCATTTTAATGGAATTGAATTTACTTGCTATCACCTTCAGTGCCAGAGAACGTTTAAAACCAGATACCATTAGAAATACATTTTTTGCATAATTTATTTAATATTTGAAAACATGATGGCAGAAAATGGTATGGTAAGCACAATTAGCAGTATTAAATACACAGAATATTTTTTGCTAGCAAGACTTTAGTATATATGTTAACATGGATTTGCATAGCATTTTAAGTTATGGTGTAAACTACAGCCTACTGTGAGGAGGCAGTTTCAAAAATATTGCATATGCAGTTTAGAAGATTTGAAGCAAAAGCACATCAGTATGAAACTGTTTATTATCCCCTCTTGCCTTCCAAGTTTTCTCGCGATTTCTGTTGTTCACACTGTGTCTATTAATCTTTTAAGTTATCCTTATGAGAAAAAGCTACACACTTCAGGCACATAACATAAGCAGTAGCACTTACCACACAGCACCGTCCATTCTATCTAGAAGACATAACCACCCATAAAACATTTTTGGATACCTTTGTATTTTCACCCTAAACGTGATCTCCAGAAGACTTCAGCTAGTATCTACAGCTCTGTGCCAAAACATGGGTTTGCCATCTGTTGTTTGCAGAATTCAGACCAGTAAATGGAGCTGATTTCAACTGAACACAACGGCCATTGGGAGAATCAGGAACTTAATTATCACGGTGCTGGTGCTTCTGAATACAAGGTCCTGAATTTGCTTCTAAGTGCCATGCTCTGTGTGGTACTGGACTAAGTCTCTATAATTTTCTTCTACCTGTAAATGGGACTGAAAAGAACCCAGATAATACAGTTGCAGGTGCTTGGTATATGCAAATAGAAAGTAAGTACCACCTGTAATTTATAAAGACACTTGCTGATGTTAAGGACTGTATTATTTTTGAACCTGCAATTCTGCATCAAAGATTTTCACTGAAGAGTTGAAGAATTCAATACCCAGCAAAAAAACTAATCTTCATTTAGTACAATATCATTTAATTTTTTCTTGCTTGGTATGCTTCAAGGATTTGTAATTGTTTTAAAATATGTTTTACATTATTTTGAGATATTAACCTGCTAAAGGGGCTTTGTAAAAACTCTGTGGTATTACAATATAGTTTTCTTATGGTAGCGATCAATATCTATACATCTGCTTGAGGGCTTTGCATTTTTCAATAAGACACTCTTGAATTATAGAGAAATACCTAAACTTTTCCATTCAGAATTTTGCTAAACAAGTGCATCTGTATCTTCTGAGGAACCGTACATCCACCATTCTTTATACGTGATGCACATCATTGGTCCCAATACTTAGAGAATTTGTAATGAAAAAGCAGAATGTGTTCTCTATTTCTAACATTTTCGAGATAGAATCAAAATCTTAAAGCTTTATGGTGTCTATTGTATTGAAAGCTTATAAATTCAGAGAAAAGAGGGCATTTTGCCTAATGGTTTCTCTGTCTAATAAAATGTGATATTTTCCAAGATTTGCAAGTTGAAAGATGTGTAGGGGCAAAACCTTTATTGTTGTTGATGTAGAGTGGGTAGATTGGCATGAGGAAATCTATACAGATTATTACATAAAAGTGGGAAGAAATGTCCACAAATCTTTCATTAATTTAGCTTTATGCTTTAACAGACAAATTTCTTTGTACAACTACTGTCAACTCAGGAAAACACCTTGCCATCCATTTTGCAAATCTACCAATTCAGATCACATTCACAGCCAGCAGAACCACAAACAGTAAATGAAAACTCTGCCATATTTTGTGTCATCTGTAGAAGCAATATTTAGTCTTTAAGAAAAAAAAAAGTAGAAAAGTAAAAAAAAAAAAAAAAAAAAAAAAAAAAAAAATAGAAAAATTAGTCACAGGAGCTTTCTGCCTCTTTATGATCCTGTGACAGTATAGAATACTGGCCGTTCATGGAAATGAGCTGAGTTTTGACATATGGTTGAGGATGTCATAGCTGCCACCACTGCACCTGTTGTTGACCAGTACCACCAAGAGCTGTGAAGAATCTGTCTTTTCGTAGGTGAACAAAATTGAATGCTGCTGTGTTCCTTACTCTAAACGACTCTGTACAATTAGCTGCAGAGTAAATTCTTGTTCATCCCCAGTACAAAACTTTTAAATACCTGTTCAGTTTCTGGGGAAAATCCTAGAAATCTGTAAAAGTTAATTTTCATCAATTTCATTCCCAAATTGCACAGCTACCATAGAAGAATAAACCATGAATATTTTTGGAAAAGACTCTTCAAAGTTTTGAACTTAAATGAGAAGTTTCTTATTAGTAAAATCAGAAAACTATTGATCCAGCCTAATATTTTATTTGTTCTACTAATATGTGAGTTACCAATTCATAGTATTATACAGTTTGAATGTTTTTAATATTCATTTATACAAATATCCTGTTTAGTTTTCATAAAGAATCTTTCTTTAGTCAAATAATATGCTTTTTTAAAATTTGGGCAGGGGGACTTGTCTGCTCAAGGACATATTGTCTGCCCTATAAAAGACATATACCTTTATAGAATAAGTATAGCTATATCTGCTTTGAAAATCTCAAACCCCAGTACTAGGAAATTGCTTTATTTACCTTTTTTCAAATAAACAATCTTTAAAACAGTGGACCAAATCTTCTGTTTTCTACAGCATTAATCTGACAGGAAATTTTCTTTTCTGAAATCAAGAGAATTTGTGTCTGAAAGGATATATTTATTCTCTATTTTTTGTTATCCTTGCCAGTATGTTAGTGTTAAATTAACAGCTTCCAAGAGCATAGAGTTGCACATGTGCAGCATTCTTAGATAGTGCTTTGTATTTGCAGGACATTTTACACTGGCAGATAGTAAGAAGAGTTGTCAAATAAGCATCGCCGTAATACAATTCATGTAAGATTTATGGTGATAGTCCATACCATCTAAAGTTGATGAGGAACCTGAACTCTTTGATCATAGTAATATTCTTTAGAAATTTGATTTTTTAAAAAAGTATATGTTTGGAGATTAATGATAGCTATGGCAGCCTTTATTGGGTACACTTCAAATGGTTTCAGCTTGACTTGCCTCCAAATGAAAAGTGTGAGGGTAAAGGCCAAATACTACAAATGAAAATTCATATCAAAAAGCTGCATCTAAGGCAGTAAAGTACAGTTCTAGCTGTGCAACTTCACAGATTGCTGGCACAGTTACAGGCATCTATATTTAAAGGTAACATGTTATTAGTTATCCCAGCTTGGACTCCAGCTTCAGTGTTTCACAGTTGGTTTACTGCTGACACACTTGCCATGCTTTCTTTGCCTGGACTTTTTGTATCATCAATACCACTGCACCTTTTTCCTATTTGAGAGTAGCTACATGAATGGAGAATCACATGGCTAGGTAAATCAAATCTGTAGGAGATACAGTACATACTCAAGTGAGCCCTTTATGCTGTACTTGCCAATGGTTCTATTCTATAATTTGTAAAAGACGTTACCTTCCTTGTGGAAAAGTGTACTTTCCATTAAGCTTTCATTGAGAACTGAGAGCTGTGAGAGAGCCCAAAACTGCCAGAGCTTTGAGGCAGTGGGACCTGAACCTCTTCCTTATAAAGAGCTTTCCAAAGAGGATCCAAATGGCTTTGAAGTTCAAAAAGCCAGATTCTCTTAGGCTATGAACTGGAATAATTAATAGAAGCACTAGAGAACTCCAAGTGTCAGATGAAGCAGAATGGAAATACAAGGTTTATAAATGAGTGACCTTCTTCTCCTGGTGACCTTGTAGGATGATCTTTTCTTTCAGTCATCTCCTCACTGCTGTGCTTATTGGTCCTTGGCAGTATGTCCTGTTGTTCTGCTCACAGCCCTTTGCTGCTCTTAGCAATCATTCAGGCTCTCTCTGAGCTGAAGGATGAGGGTGCATTTCTCTGTCTTTGGCATGCAGTAACTGAGGCTGCTGCATTTCCCAAAGAAATGTGCAGTTTCTGCCACCTCCTAGATGACTGTCACTCCTTTTAAAGGAATGAGCACAAATCTCATAGGCTGATCAAAGAGAAAGAAGCAGTATTTCCTATCTGCACGTGTACTGGTCAGTGATGATGAAGATTCCCCTTTTGTGTGATCATACTGTATAACAAGTCTGTTAGTTGTATACATGCATAAATAGTGTGTGAAGTTCACCATGTATGACTGTATGTATCCAAGTGGGATCTAATTCATTGATGGATATATTTGTGTACTGATGTTGTTGTTGTTTCAGGCTGCCCATTTAAAAACAGGCATATCTAATAAAGGTAGAATAGGTATAAAATGATTAAAGATGTTTTTTCAGACTGCTGTAGGTGATATTAGTGTTCTTTTCCGTAGGCATAGTTTGGGTCATGTCTCTCTTGTAATTAGTCTTTCAGGCCATTTACCTACTGCCCCTGTGTGCCTGTGTTCTGTCCCAAGTGATACTGCTGTCTTTGTTTCTTCTGTCTGAATTGCACAATCCATGTATTTAAATCAATAAGCTAAACTATGTAGCAGAAACATAACAGGATGTTTTGTCTCAGTATACTAATCGAGTCATATATCCACCCAGTTGGCCATGTTTTCCATTTGTTTGACTCAACAGAACTGTACTGAAATTTATTAACTAAATGAATAATAATGGCTCAGAATTTCCACAATTGTTTAATCAATGTAAGTGATTTTTAAATCCTTACTACTATATTTTATTTTGTCAGTTAAAAAAACAAAGGAGTGGGCATTGCTTTATCCAAGGAACAGCCTTACATTCCTGTTTCAGAACAGGAACCAGTTGTCTTAGTGCTTTGTAGTCAACTGCTGTTTTGCTGTAGGCCTCATATTGATTAGGGAAACCTCTTCTTTGACAGGTTTCTTACTTCTAGCATGATAATTTTGCATAGGAATCCTTATTTACTGAATTAGACCCAAATCCTTAGGTGCATACCAGTTGTCCCATTAAATGCAATTAAACTGCTTTAGGCAGGTCCAAATGCTTGTTGTTAATTTGTATGTGTGAGCTCAGTCATGGCAATGGCAGTGCAGTTCCTCAGGGGCTGAGAGCCTCCTGTTCATGTGGAAGTCAGTGGAAGTGTGAAAGGACTTACCGCATTTGGAGAGCGAGTCTGGAGACATTATCCAGGCGCACACATACATTTCAAAGATTTTCAGCTTCTTGACCGGCCTTACTGTGGATAAGTCATTTAAGGCATTTCCTGGCTGTACTGTCTACTGTAATTCAGACATGATGAGTCTCTCCAGTGTCCTTCACCATTTGGTAATACTTACCACAGCAACAGTTCTGGCTGTTTCAAATTTTGTCACTGTGGCATTATATTTATACTGTGCAACAAAATGTAAACACTTTAGCATTATAAAATGCTAAAAATTATTTTTATGTTGCCTGTAATTGTCACTACTAGTAGGTTGCGTATTCACACTTCAGATCTTGTGTTCAGTGGTAGTACATTTTTAGGTAGTTTCTTTAATATTTTATTATTATTATTGTTAATTATTATATTAATTATAAACCCTGGGCTCAATCTTTATGTATTGCAAGTGCTGCAAAAAACAAGTCTTGAGATCAGATTTGAGGTCTTTTATCCTTAACTATGCTTAGGAATATCTGTACAAAGATTTCATAAATGTATATATTAATTTAAATTAGAAATAATACCCAAACACAAGAAAACCAACATATCTTTCCAACTTGTGCTTCTAACCTCAGTGATTACTTCTGCAGTGTTCATTTCTGTGCTCTCCAACCACCCTATGCATTGGCTACCACCATCTGCTGTGTGTGGCAGACATTGTGTCGGGAATCTTTTTTGCATGGCACTTTACTTTTCCCACTCTCTTGTGGAGCAAATCTACATTTCCAATAAAATACTGTAAAATAAATTCATACTGTAAAATAAATTTGATGCATTGCTCGTTTATTTCAAGCAGCAGCAAACTAGTATTCTTAAACTGAAAAGATGAGATCCAAACTGATTAGTTCTGAAAATATGAGTATTGTCTCTAAGACAGAAAGATATATAAGAAATGATTTAATAATTGGGAAATATGCAACAGAGATGGAAGATCATTTAGAAGAAATGAAGTTGAATAAAAAGTGGCTAGTAAGACTGGATACACTAGTAGATGGAAAGCACACCAAAAAAATCTAGCTTGAATAATAAAATATTTGCCAAAAGCTGATGGTACTTACTTTGGGCGTGTTGCACTCTTACCAGCTGTTACTCTTGAGAAATGTTTAACACATGTTTCGAAATGTTCAGATGTGCTGCTTGTTATTCTCTCCATGTGGGAAGAGTATAAGAGCTGTCACTGGAGATCAAGGTTCAGCTTCTTAGTTCCATTCTTAAACAATATAAAATAATCTGGTTTAAGTTCACCCTCATTTTAAAACTTTTGTGGTGCCAAGAGGGTACAGTGGATTTGGATGGATCTGGGAAATCAGGCATAGACTGAGCCATTCTAAGCAGGAGACTGAATCCGGAAGTACACAAACTAAAAGAAAGGTCTTGCTATTTCACTGTCAACAAAGGCAAATATTTTCTTTGCTTTCTAGGCTACCACTGTATATTCCCCATCTATTGTTTAGAGATGCACTAGAAGTCCACAAAGTGTCTGCTTTCAACTGAAGTACAAATCAGATTTTAAAGCTTTTTCCTGTTACCACCTTTTTTATTTATTTTGAAGAATGAATTTATGTGACATAAAAGGAAAAAAAAATAGTGTAAACTTGATATGTTGAAGCTGAGAAAACAGATATTAAGAGAAGAATCATTTGAGAGAAGTGTCCTCAGGAGAAAACATACCAATAGGTCTTCCAATAAGAGAAGAAAGTTGGCCAGCCATGAGAGAGATCATAAATAACATCTCTTTTTTTTGTTTTCCACACAACCTTCTGCTATATTGCTTCAATATCTGTCGTGCAAATCCAAAACATATTTTCTCAGTTGGTTCATGATCAGCTAAAAGAAGTTTATGTTACAAGAGAGCATAAATATCACAATCTCATCAAGGCTAAAGGTGCAGACAAGTGTTTTATGCTTTCATCTAACCCAGTTGGGATGAGATTGCATTCTTGCAAATAGCCAATACAACAGAGACTAATAATTGTACTCTTCATTTAATTATCATTTCCCTGCGGTCTTTAAGCCTGTATTCCATGTTTTAAACATGAAAAAGACTATTAATTAATTCTGTGAAATGCTTTAAACTATAGATTGTGAAGTGCTTGCCAGGAACATGCGGACATCTGTTAAAACCTTAGTTCTAATTAACAAGAGGAATTTGATTGATTAGGGAGCAGTGTATCTTTCAAAATGGTTTGTTTCAATGGAATAACGGTGGCAGCATATTCTGGAAATGTTTAGTTGCAATCTCACCTGGTAAAGTACTTAGCTATCAATATGGTGGTTAAAATTTTGCCTCTGATGTTTTAAGGTAGAAAGCTAGTAATTAGTTTGGAAGCAAACATCTCAAAATGCTTAAGCTCTAGTTGCTCTTTCTTTGACAAGTGTTCTGTAACTATTTACAAGGAAGTCAGAAGGAAAAGATGGTTTAGATTTATATGTCTCATATAAAACAATATGCATATATACAATATGAGTATTTCCAACCATTGGGAAATTTTCATTTCTGTTGTGAACTGATATTCCCAGATGGCACAAAAAACCAAAGCTACGCCATTCTGACAGTCCTTAATATGATCTCAAAGAAGGCTGTATGTTTTGCCACAGCATTATTCTGAAAAGATGATATTCTAGATCTGAAATATCTGTGCTATTCCTTGTTGAAGAAAGTTAGCCTTAGATAAAATTAAAAATATTGTATGAATATATCTTGATTTGAACTGAGTTCTATATAGGGAGAAGTGGTCAACTCTGAGGTAATAAAAGTTGTTCTTTGTTCTTTAAAGTGTTATTATTCTGATAATTTATTCCATAATATAGCTGTACGAAAAAATTAATAGCTTGAAATCACATCAACGTTTTTGTTTTTAAGAGGCATCCACAGGTATAATTGTGTAGCACTTAACTGAGCAGTCCACAGAGTTTATATGAAGAAGAATAATCCAGTTTCTGTTTGCACACTCCAAATATGTATCTGTAAGTAAAAGCACACTATTTTGATACAGTTCCTCTTCAAAATAGGACAGGTCTTCTTTTGGTTGGTTGGTTATTTTTTTTTGGTTTTTGTTTGGTTTTTTTGGTTTTTGTTTTTGTTTTTGAAAAGGGTTGTCCTATGTCTTGTACTTCAAATATTAACCATTCCAGATGTTTGTGATGAGTAAGAAGAAAATCACCTTGTGCAACATCCATTATTACTG
The DNA here is from genome assembly GCF_009650955.1 of Corvus moneduloides. Taxonomy (NCBI): domain Eukaryota; kingdom Metazoa; phylum Chordata; class Aves; order Passeriformes; family Corvidae; genus Corvus; species Corvus moneduloides. Next base: position 21,792,047 of record NC_045478.1, read on the forward strand.
GTTATAACAATGAACTGTGTAGTCTGTCCTGACTGCTATCTGCAGTATAACTTTTGAGAGTAAATTCTAGCAAAGAAAGCAAAAGTATTATATAGTAGAAACTGAAATGGTGATTTTCAATTCAAGACACAATGCTTTTAGACATTTTGGAAATTGTGACACTAAAGGCACTCCCCAAAGGAAAATATTTGTTTCTTCCAGTCTGTTACTTGGGAAGTGTGTTTTACACACTTTTTTAGTGTTTTTCATGTTAATGTTAAGCAAGGTTTACACAGATCAGAGCAGACACTGTCATGGTTACTCCCCACACATCATGAGGCAACCTGATGTGTGAGGTAATTCTGGTCAGATTTTAGTGAGTGTGTATACTGCCTAATAATCCACACTGAATGGCAGAATGTATTTATTGGGTTGTAGCATCACACCTTACTCCAGCAGGCATGTCTACTTGTCACTGTTACTTCAGGATAATGTGACAGTCTATTCTGGATTGCAAATATTTATAGAGAATCATGATGAAAAAAGAAGTGCCAATAGCATGAACTTCAGAAATACTAGCAAAGTTTACAGACAGGAAAGAGACAACAGATAACATATCCAGTATTGATGGAAGGCCTTATACTCTGAATCTTTTTGTTCCGAGGTTTCCTCATTGTAGCCTCAGATATCAAAACAGACAGGCTAGCTAATATAAAACTGCAGCACACTGCAATTCTAAAGTGTAGTATGGGGAAAAAATTGTGACAATGTCATGAGACTATATATGTTTTTTATATAAACAACTTAACAAAGTAGAGATGATCCAGAGATGATAAAGATATAAAAGGGGGTTAAACCTTTTCTGCTGAATTGCATACTTCCAGTGTTCTGAGAGGAAAGTCAGTTCAAAGTTGACTGGCTTATTTCAACTCAAGATGTAGAACAGGTGGAAAAATGGAAACATAAACACCTTTGTCTCTGCAAAATTGACATATGAAGGTGGTTAAGAAAATGAGTTGATCTGATCCAGTCAGCAATGTCTTATAATACACCAGAATCCATCATAAATTAACTAGCACCAGAGTAAGAGGAATGCATGAGATGAAGCCTTGCCTCTCCTGAGATTAGCAGGCTAAATGAGTCACAAGCAAAGCTGAGCTAGATCAAGTGAGAGGCAGCACAGTGAAGTGCCAAATGCTTTTGAAACAGCCTGCTCCTGGGCTGCATGGGCTCCTGAGTCACAGCGGGTGTTGAAGCACTTGTAGCAAAAAGACAGTGCAAATTCTGCTGTTGCTCAGAGATAAGTATGAGATAAATCTCATCCACTGCAGGTACCAGACAGTCAGCCATCCTCCTGTTCCACTACACATTCCAAGTCATCTCTGTCCTGACTGGTTGCCTGGTAAAAATTTTTTATGCACTGAACAATTCCAGCCCTTACACTTCTGCTTCTGGGCGATAGGAGTCATAGTTCTGATGAGTTGCACTCTACCTGTCCTTGGCAGGCACTGTTAATGAGGGTGCCTTAATGATATCTTGCTTTGATATAGCCATGTTGTGCAATAGTAGCTAGCTGTGAATCTGTCTTCAGAGTACATTTATATTGATAATCCAGTTGCCTTATGTTCTTCAGCTCTATGTGTTCTGTTTGTCCTCACCTGTTTTGTTTTGTAGCCCTGTTTTTGTGGCCTTATTTCCAAAGCAGGCTGGGTTTATGGGATCACTCTGTGTAACAATGTGTTCCCTAATCATTAAGGAGCCACAGCTAAAGTTAACAGAAGAGTACCTCACTTATAATGACAAGAGAAGGTGGAGAGAATGCAAGATGGGCTGAGGCCAATTGTATGAACTCCAACAACGCAAAGTGTTGGATCTTCCATTTTGGTCACAAAAAATCCCTGCAGTGCTACAGGCTGGGGAAAAAGTGGCTGGAAAGCTGTCCCATGGGAAAGGACCTGGGGGTGCTGGTTGACAGCAGCTGAACATGAGCCAGAGTATGTGCAGGTGGCCAAGAAGGCCAATGGCATCCTGGCCTGTATCAGCAACAGTGTGGCCAGCAGTTCTGGGATAGTACTCGGCACTGCTGAGGCTAAACCTGGAATCCTGTGTTCAGTTTTGGGCCCCTCACTACAAGAAAGACATGGAGGTGCTGGAGCATGTCCAGAGAAGGGCAACAGAGCTGTTGAAGGGTCTGGAACATAAGTCTGATGAGGAGTGACTGAGGTAGCTGGGGGATTTTAGCCTGGAGGAAAGGAGGCTCAGGGAGAACCTTATCACTCTACAACTGCCTGAAGGGAGGTGTTAGCTTGGTGGGGGTCTGTCTGTTCTTCCAAGTAGCAAGTGATAGGACAAGAGGAAATGGCCTCAAGTTCACCAGGGGAGGTTTAGATTGGATATTAGGAAAAATTTCTTCAAGAGGGTGGTCAAGCATTGGAAGAGGCTTCCCAGGGAAGTGGTTATGTCACCATCCCTGGAGGTATTTAAAAGATGTATATATGTGGCACTTAGGGAAATGGCTAGGAAATTGCAGTGTTAGGTTTGTGGTTGGACTCAATTGTCTTCAGGGTCTTTTCCAATATAAACGATTCTAGGATTCTGTGTTAGAAGGTAAGGGTATCTCAGTTAGAATCATTTCTATGTGGAAACACCAAACTTGATAACCAGCATGTGTGTACTGGCAAATACAGTGTTGGACCTTAAGACTGAGGGACAGATATTGTAGGTAGGTAACTGTTAAGGCTTCAGATTTAAAAACAAGCAACACTTGGATATAATTTCTGAACTTCTAATAAGATGACCTTTCTTCAGGTAGCTAATACTCAAAGCAAATAAAAAAAATTCAAGAGATTAGTAAATAAATTGCAGAAAATATTTGAGTTTTGTGGAGTAATGCATGGAATGATATCTGGTTTCAGATTTGTCAGTCTTCATTTCTCAGTATTCAACACAGAACTATTTCTGATAAACAAATACAGAATTTTGCTAAGGTTAGTATTGTAATCTAAGTAAATTTTTAAATAAATAGGATGTTTACTACTTCTTCCATGAAATTTTATTTTTCGAGTCAGAGATATATTATTGTATGTGTCATGTGCACGTACATTTTGAATACACAGACACATGTTGTTCTGATTACTGTTTTGATTGTATGAATTAAACCTTATAGGTTTTTTAAGTTTTTCATATAGATTATGCTTGGTTTTTACAAAATTCCCTTTAATGTTCCCTGTAATAACTTTGAAACTCAAGCATTTAACTTCATGATTTACTTTGTGATGACAGGGTGCTTGACAACCCGTGTTGTTTCCTACTTTTCACTGTCATCAGTGTGAGACCTGACATGGAAGTTCTCAGTCAGCATTTTCAGCAATCAAGATGACTTTCCCCTTTCCTGTACCTGACAAAAAAGAGTTTTATCTCAGATAATCTCCAAAATTCCTTTATTCTTTCCTCAACCCCTATCCTACTTCAGCAGTTTGTGGAAAAGGGAGAGGAAGGAATCGATATCTATTGAATGTGACTGACGTGAATTCTGCAACATCAGAATTTGAGTTCATTTCTGTCAATTCAGCCTGCTTTGAGTGAGAGAAGTTACACTGGAAAGTAACAGTGCAGGAAAGTGATTGGATTAATAGCACAGAATAGCTGAGTCAGGCTGAGAGGATGGGGGTAGTGGTGGTGGTGGTTGTTTGTATTGGGGTTTTTTGGTGCTTTTTGTTTGGTGGGTTTTGTTTGGGTTTTTTTTCCTGGATTTTTTCTGGAAAAAAGCAGTTTCACAGCATTCCAAACAAGGCACTAATTTGAGTAGAATGTATTTGTTGGCAGATCTCTTTTCTTCGCTTCATCCCTAGTATCACTGGGGAAGGTGAGGATGATGGTGCCAGCAATCTGATTTACCCACTTGTCCTCCTTTTAGGACAGGGAATTTCCTCCTCAGCCTGAAAGGCTCTGGTCACTTTTCATGTGTCTTAATGTACCTGCCATTGAGCCATGCAGATTCCTCAGTCCTGTGATGTCAGCAGTGGTGATTTCCTTGGGAACAAGCAAATACTGACCTCAGCATCTTTTCTTCTGGACGGTTGTCTGAAGAGGCTTTCTTCATATTTCTGTAGCTCAGAGTCTTGAGGTGCAACAGGGAGAATCAGTTTACCCACAACTTATGTTGGCTCCTAACTGCTTTACTAACAGGAGTACCACTAGTATTTGAACTTTGACCCTCGCCTCCAGGTAGGACAGTTAACTGGAATTTAGAACATTGCTTCACTGTGAGACTTATGTGTGCAAAGAATGACAATGAAGTCATTATACCTTAAGGAAATGCTCTGCATTATTGATTATGAGCTAGCATGGGGGCAAAAAATAGAAAAAAATCACACCATTTCCATCCTTTTTCCCTTATTTTTCATCTGAGCTAAAAGGAAAGTTACAAGGATTTGTCTTGTTCATAGTAAAGTGAAGGTTAATTAGGAAATACTTTTCAGAGCCCTATTAAAATCCTCAGATTAAAGGCTCCAAATACTGCAAGTATAAAACATTCTTATTTATTATTCAGTTATTTTCATCTGCTTCAGGACATATGGAAAACTCATTTCTAACTTAAAAAACAATCAATTATAATTGGTACCAAAGTTTTTCATCTGACTTTTTTGGGGGGACTGGGGTGGGGGGGGGGTAGGTCATCTTTGCTATGAAAAACCATCCACAAAAATTACAGTGGATATTAATGAGCAGAGTTTTAATTATGTTCAGGGCCTCTACAGAAACAAAGTATAAACATTCAAACCAATGCACTCTTACACAGTCTAAATTTTAAAAAAATGTAGCCTCATATTTTCTTCCTATTTTAAGGTTATCCTCTTTATCTGGCCCCTGTTGTCTTTTCTCGGGTTGAGTTGATCAAAGTGGGATACTGAAGAGTGGTGCAATGCATGGTGCTTGCTTAATCTGCAGCTCTGAAGAGCTGTAGGAGTATTTCTAATGGTTGCCTGGTCTGACCCATGCAGTGGCCTATTCCAGTGAGGACCTGGACACTTTTCTTAGGCAGTGCCCCTGCGGAAACCCAGAGTTAAACTCTTTGGGTGACAGTTTTCTATTGAGAAATAGCAGCAGGGGAGAAGTTCTGAGCCATGTAATTTTGTGTTAGCAAGGTTATGAAGTGCTGTTTATGACCCTGATATTTATTTTATTAAAGTTTTACAGATCATCTTTAAACGTCATTATAGAGCATCAGTGTTTATTAGAGATCTGTGTGTGTTTCCAGAGTGCTCATTTCTATGGTCTCTGAGTACTGGAGGTCCTGAAGTTATCAATTTGGCTGTGAAGCTAAATTAGGCAGTAATGCCCTTGACTATGTTTTCTCCAGATAAGGCAATAATCTCCATGATTATGGGCTCTGTTGTGTATTAATTGACCATGACTTGTTATGCATCCTACACTGAAGATGCATAACCGATTTCAAGGTCACTTACATACTAGTCAAATGTCTTAAAAGGGTGAATATTGATGAATTCCAGTTTTAAAGGCAGCTTTCCCTTTAATAATGTAACACTGCTCTTACATGCTTTTACATAACACATCCAACACTTGCCTTCCTTAGATCTTCTTAAGACAGACATTTGTAGGAAAACTTCAGCTTTTTATAACTAATGGAGACAGTAAATTATTAACTTTAGAACTATGACTAAATGCCTTTGCAAATGGTTGTTTGCAGGGAATGTGCAATTTTAATTGTGCTCTGGTTATCTGTGAAGCTGTGGAATTTTAGTTGTGGTGCCTTCATGGAGAAGAAATTGTAAAGTATGAGGAAAACAAAAATTTGGAATGCTTAAGAGGATTTTAATTAGTAGGCACTGGGAATCAAGCAAGTTGTTTCCCTTATAGTCTATTGTTTAATAACCATAGTTTAATAACATGGTTTAGTCCATGTTAAGGACCCGGAGGTTGTAGATTTCCCTGTGCTAAACCCACTGACTGAATTGGAGTAATCTGTAAGACAAGGCTGGACAGCTGGACCCAGGTTCATGTGTAGTGCTGGTGAATCTCAAAAACCCCAAAAAAAGGCAAGAAAAAAAAAGCAGAACAGCAAGGAGAAGCATAAGGAGAATTTGCTTTTGTCAATTGCTCTGAAGTGAATAAAGCCATTGAAGACATTTTCAGATTAGCCCCTAAGCTGGTGATTTTATAACAGCAAATATCTTACTTTTCATATTTCAGTGAAATTTGTTACAGAAATTTTACCTTTCTATCATTATAGGTTTTCTAGCAGATACGATGAATAAGAAACTTATTCTAGATATGTGCATCTCGTTCTGTTTTATTAAAATGACCCGCATTTCCTTAATTTGCTTTCTGTATATCTCAGTGGTCTTTATTAAGATGACCTAATGACCTAATCATTATTATCTCAATGCTTCAAAATTGAAAAGTCAGAAGAAAATATTAGCTTGATGGAAACTGAAGAGGAAACCGGCAAGGATGCTGGCACAGGAACTCAGTTGTCTTGTCCTCAGCCTACTCTGTTTTCATACCACTGTGTCTTGGCAAAGACTTGAAGCTTGTGTTGCATTTTGTCACTAGTTCTCAGCAGACTCAGACATTTCATAGCCATTTTAGTGCTGGTATATTGAGTAGCATAAGCATAAGAACAGTCCTTGGAATGAAATTAATATTTTAAAAAAAATCATATAAATAATAATATGTATTTCTTGGAAAAGACAGGAGCCAATAAGCTTAATTAAAATAACTATGACCAGGACATAAAGTAGTATGCCAAAATTATTCTTTTTCTTCTTCATTTACAGAAAGGTGCTTTTGATTCAAATGATTCAGATTTTTAGCTTTTGTTGCAGCTGAACTACAGCAAATACTGCATTATGCCTTATACTTTGTGGGTAGCATGACACTTTCTTTGAAGAAAAAAATGGATATGAAGCTGCTTCTATGCTTTTGACAGATGAATAATATCTTACATTCTGAAAGCTTCATCTTTCATAGTTTCAGAACTTATTTGATATTTGCTGTTTAAAAGCTATGCCTCATGCATTTTATGTCATTTTGTAGCAACAACACAACCCCACAACACAGGGTCCCAGCCGATCACCTGTGTTTACTAACACAGTATTCAGCTACTTCAGGTCTTGCAGGTTTCTAAAATATAAACCAAAGTGAGCGCTGCTAGAAAGCTATGGGTCTATATGGAGAGATGCTGTGCAATTCCCAAGCAGTGCAGGCCTGATGCTATTACTGTGTTTACTTCCTTAGACACACTTTGTGCTGCCAGCCAAGTAAATTTATCCAGATGCTAAATAAGACTGAAGTTGAGAATAATGCTCTAAGAGAGAAAGTGAAAAAAGTAGTATTCCCTAATATTTTTCTAGTTTTTCTTAAAAGAAAAAAAATTGCAACATTATATAGAGTCACAGGTTTTCCTTGAATTCTATTGAGGAAGATTTTGCAAGATGGATAAAATTGTTCTTTGTGATTGAAAAGAACCCAAAATGAAGAAATTCCTTAGAAAAACTATTTACCTTAAATGATTCATTAGTCGGCTCATTTTGAGGTATATTGCAAATGGGAGACAAACTGTATATTTTTAGAGAAGGAGGTAGGAGGTAAGCCTTGTTATTTTATCTGGTATGTTCCTCATCCCCCAGTTCTAATATTAAATCCCTGATGAGATTTAAACTGGATGCCTGAAGCTGACTATAAAGACCAGAATTTCTTAGTCCTTCTGGATGGAATTAATTTCATCCAATACTGGTATAATAGAGATGTCTGCATATTGAACTGATCATCTCTTTCTTCTTTTATAATGAATGCTGAGAAATAGGTGGGTTTAGGTCTGTCTTCTTTCAGGTATGTGAATCAATTGTGCCCTTAAAGTGTCTGTTTTTCTCTCTTCACTGTGAGACAACTATCTTATGTGTAATTTAATGCAGTCATCTGCATTTGATTATATGAATTCCCCTCTATAGTGTTTATTGTATTATAAAAAGGGACCCCTTAACAAAGTAAATTCAAAATTCAGTACATTAGCTAAGAAAAACTGCTCAGTCCAAGGTCATTGCTGCATGATTTAACTTCTCATTCTGTACACTGCCCGTCTCACCTAATGAATTAAGTTTAGCTGTCCATTAATCTTGCAGAATACATTGCTCCTCTCTTTTTTTCATTTTTACATTAAATATCACATTCACAGATAATAAAAATGTCCACAAAAATATATAGCCATAGAAAAATGTCGCATTCATAATTGGGCCAGATATTTTGAGCCCAAATTGTCACAGCAGGGTTTTAAAAACGGATGTGATTTCTCTTCATCAGAAGTCAGATAAACACAGCCTTAGCACGGTTATATGCTATAGGTAGGCCCTATTAGAAGGTCAGTACTTCCAGACAGTTACTATTTCCTTGAACAAAGGTGAGCTTGATGTTTCATGTTATGACTTTAGGAATACACTAGGATATTTCAGAGATCAGTGAAATAGCTTAGCAAGTACCACTGTTTCTACAGTGACTGATGCAAGTCACAAGTGCTCAGACTGTATGTATGATCTTGGACAGTGGACTCCTGTGATATTGTCCCTCCTATTTTCCTTTAATGTACTGTGGTAAGATGAAGTATCCAAATCTCACAGCAGTGTTTGCATTTTCATCAGAGGATAATATACATAAACAAGGCACTACAGGGCAGAAAAATGATATATTTATATTCCCCAAATTCCCAACTGAATTTCCAGCCAACAGAGATGCAGAATTATATTTCCTCCTGTGCTTTAGATATATACCCCTGTTTCATTCTTTACCCTCCAGCCTTTGCTCTAAACTAATAACTAGATCACATTAGTGAGAAAGGAGAGGTGTGATAGCAAAACATCTTTTGCTGAAGATGACTTTGGAAGAGACCTGTTTTCCTGCTTCTTGGATAAAGGCAACCCTAGGCTGGTAGAGAAATGATAAAAATAGTTCCCTTACTTCTTACCCATCAAGCTTGTGCTATCAGTGGCAGTTGCTATTGATGCTGAGATCACATTGCTGAGTTAAGGGATTTTACTGTTTTAGATGGATTCTGATCATGTCTTCCTGGGCATGTGTACTTCTGCTTCCAAGCTTTTGAAGGGAACATGGGTTATGAGACACTGTTTTAGAAAATCAAAATGGCAGAAGTTTTAAGCATGTGCTTGAAAAGGGCTCTTAATGGAAAGAGCTGAATCTTTCCATAATAGTTTTACAACACTGCTAATATAATGGTTACAAATATAAACAGTAGGATTTTTCAATTTTGGTCTAACAGTTTTATTTCCTCCTGTATGCTTATTCCATTTTTCTAACAGAAAATCTGGTAAAGTAAGATCACTCTTATTTTCTTATATATAGCAGGAAAATTCTTTACACAAACAAATCTAGGGTCAAAACAAAATAAACTTCTTTTTAACTATAGGGTGTTTATTGTTAAAAGCCAAACAAATCTTGTTCCCCAGCAGTTAATACCAATGCACCTGTCTTTTATTTCTCATAATAAAATACATGGATACATCAGTGACATTAATCACATTTAGATGATGAATATCAATATTCAGCACTGGCCCTGTGGTTGGACCACATGACTCCAGAGCCATCTAAATGATGATAGTCTATAACTACTACAGAATACTTCGTCAAAACTAAATCATTTTGTTTTTCTGGATTTTTGTGTCCTTCTGTTTTTATTGAACACATGCTTCCATCCCTTTCCCATAAAGTAGCTCTTTCAACTTGGTATATGATTGCTTTTATTTCCAAGGCAAATTGCTGGCAGCTGTTGCAGAGTGATTCATGGTTGTCTACATTTAAACAGTGATGCCTAATCATTATAAAATGATCCATCTGGGTTTTTATTCCACAGAGGGGACTTTCTGTGCTATGAAAAGACACAAGACATGTGACACAGATATTTTAGTATGAGAACAGAGTAAATTCTCTGTCTCATAACTTCCTAGATTCTTGTTCTTCCCCTAAGCCTTAAACATCAGCATATAGAGCTCACTTTTGGAAGCTGTAAGTTGCTGATACAACTGTCCTGTTCTTTATTTAGGGTGAGATTGTGCCTATTGGCATAGCCTTCAGCAAGAGGTGGTTTGTGAACTGCATCATTGTAATGCCAGCCTGGGGAAGTATGGTGACTCAGATTTTCCTCTGAATCACATTTTCTCTTCTGGTTCTTCCTTGCTCTGGGGGAATAGTAATTTACTTCTGGAAATTAGTATCTCTCTGCAGTGGCGCAGCTGTTAGAGCCAACAAGGCTGGAAAAAGACTTCAATCTTGCCCCCATTCCTCCCTAGATTCCCTCTGCTTACCTGTTTCAAAGGATATACAGCTAGGTAAATAGTCTACACTCAGGCCTAAAATTTGGCTGGTTTGCGTAGGGCTCTAATTGCAGCGTTCTTCCATTCTCTCCTGCGTGGGTGCATACTTACAGACTAAACCTTACAGAGGAAACTCCAGATGTGATATGTCGCCTAGAGAAAATAAATAGCATTTTATTTTGGCTCAGTCATTCAAGTAAAAGAGGACTGATTATTTGGAAAATTTGTACCAGTCTATGAATTTAACTTTTCTTTATTAAATAGCTTATAGTTTTTTACAGCAAACAAATTTAGTCCTCATGCAATCTGAAAGAGAATCTGTCACCCTGTAGAACTGTATCCTCTTGACTCTTGCTGCTTTGAGTGAAAGTTTCTTGACATTTGGTGACATCAACCTGTGGAGGATTGTTCTGCCATTGCTGCATGTGACCATTTTAGTTCATCATATGTGGAACTGAATGGGCATCTTGCAACTTCTAAAATTGTAGGAAGGATGACAGGATAACTGAATACCTGTTATCAGCACTAATTATGCTATAGAGGAATTTTTAACAGATCATTTTGTATTTGAACATATCTATGCCAAAGTAGCTCAGGTCTAAGTATGATCTACTGTTGCATCGGGGTTTATTCTGATTTGGTACTGCAGTATCGATCATGCCACTGTGCAGGAGAGTGTTGCTAAATAAAACACACATACACATGCCACTCTTTAAACTGCCAGTATAAGTATGTAGTAATAGATACCACTTCATATACGATTTCTAAATTGCAGAAGCGAAGTATGATGAACATCAAACCAAATAGCGCTTCTTTTCCTCTGCTGAAGGAATGTGGGACATTAATCACGTGCAGCATCCTTAACCAGGGGAGACACTGGTGGAGCAATGCTCTTCCTTCTTTTCCTTCATGCTCGTTCTTGTAGGGGCTGTGATCTTACATTCTTTCTTGTTTTCTCCTTTGAATTTTCATTGTATGTATCCAGATTTATGTGTTTGGTGTGTGTTTTTTATTTTCTTTATTGTGCTATAAAAGCAATTCTGCTGAGCTCTCCAAGTTGCACTCCTTTAGTGGCCAGAAACAAACCATTTGCAGCATGTGCTTCATTCCCTGGGGCCTCACTGTTACACTGAGTCTGTTCTTTCAATATACCTATTATTGTTCTGTGCTTTTCCTCCCAAGGACACGGAGTGTAGACTTTATTCTGACCATACTGACCATATTCTGAGCAGTTACTCTAACAAAACTCTGTACAGCTGCTGCTGACCACAGCTCATGTCATCATTGCTAAGATACAACTTGTACTCCTGTTATAACAAGGAAGTCCATCACCTTTGCAAATACCTCAGTCTAGATCTTAATACTTTATCATATGGTCAATAGTGATCATTAATATTTTTACATTTTGTTGTGATGAGGAAGCATGATGTTTTACTATACAAAGAAGAGGAAGCATATGAACATTTAGAATAACTTTTTTTTTAAGAGCTCCAGGAGGCCTGGAGAGATGAAAAGCCCCTACAATACACATGCCCTGCTTAGTATCTCCAGTAACTATAGATGTTTATAACCCTTCAAAGGATAAACAGAATGATACAATAAATTGTAATGTACTTTCTAGTTTGTTTGCCAAATTTGTACCTTGTTTCAGTGGTGCTACATTTTTCTACTAGGGCAGCTTTTTTTCAGTTTGAGGTCATTATCCTAATGGAGTATCAGAAAGAAAAGAGAATGTATTGTATTAAGGGAGTTGCTATGAAAATCTATGTGCTGATTACAGATATTTTTTACAGAGTATGCCACGGTGCAGTTATCCATAAGAGGTTTATATGAAACACCATGCCATATAATATGAGTGCACTGCTAGTAAGACAACTCTTTCAATCTTGCATCTGGTTAAAACACTTATAATGTGCTGGGTTTGGTTATTGGTCTTTTTTTTTTTCCTTTCTCTAGTTTATAGCTTTCTGAATGGGAACTGCTTTTGAAAGTATAATAATCTCTGGAGTGCTCTACCAGCTAAGGAAGTTAAATGATTGACACCCTGTCACGAGACATCTCTTACTAACATAACCCAGAAAGAAGTATGCCCTTTTTCTGAAATGCCATTGGCCTTTCTGATTGCTATGTGATTACTGTTAACACCTAGCTTCCTATCAGCCAGTTCTTCCCTGATTGTATAGTCACTTTTTGTATTAGTACACATGACCTCTCCTTTCTAATATCAGTACTTTGTCTGGTCTATGTTGAATTTTATCCTCTCAATTTTGAATACACTGAACTTTGTCAAAATTATTTTGAATTCCAATGCTGTCTGGCAAAATGCTTTTTACCCCTAAAGCGATATGAATGCAGTTCCACTTACACCTTTTCCTGGTCTTAAAATCAAGAGTCAAACACAGTTAGAAGGGGAAAAGGGGTTTTACCTCTGTATTTATTTTAAGGATCCTTAGGTGCTCACGTCCAGGAATGTGCTGAAATGCACACCACAATGCACACTGAAAATAGATCAGGTATAACATTATAGGTCTTACTAATTAGCATATCTATCAAAGATTCCCCAATTAGAGGCTCAAGTGAGCCCCCCTCCCCAAGGAACCTTCCCCTGGATGGTTCTATCTCAGTTTACAGAATGTGTTCTGGAGAGGACCTTGGGGTCTGGGGCACACTGATCCCTAACTACGAGGCTTCTAAGGTGTTTAGTCTCCTAGCTTGACAAATGTCTAAGAATGTAGGCTAAAAACCACTAGAATACAAAAGCTATAAAAAGGTATATAAAAGGGTATAAAAGAAAAGGCAAAAAATCATCATGGCATCACCACTGCAGTTGTGTAAATTATTGTTGAAAATACACTGATTGTAGTCCCAGATTTGGGCCAGCACTGAAGATGTTCTCCAAGTTTGGTGACTCCAGAATTGATGACAGACAACTGATAATGGCAGGAATGGTTGTGATCTTTTTTCCCCAAAGTCATGGTTCTCTGTAGTAGTAATTACATTCAGGTTATCATTAACAAGATCATTTATTAAATTTGCAGCAGTATCACTAACTGTATTAAAGTAATTCTTACATTTGCTGGTGGCAGGCAATTACATTGGCTTTACTATCCTTGGCAAACTCTTATTGTCTGCTTATATATTGTCTTATATTCTTTTTATAGCTTTCTTTTTTTGATACTTTGCAATATTTTGACTTTCAAACCTAGATTAATATGTTTCTATTTCCTCAGCCTTTCCTTATCTCACTAGATAGAGGAGGTGTGTTTGGTATTCTGCTGCTTCGTTCTTGTATACTTGCAGGAGATCTCTGTTGAGACTGCCTTGGCTAGTTAGAAAAGTTCTCTAGAGTAATTCACTCTCTGAAGCTTTGTATGTTCAACTTTACTGCATATTCTTCAGCTTCTTTTCTTCTCCTGGACTACTGTTTAAAATGCATTTTGTTTGGTATCTGCTTGTAATTAATTCTTCCATGTATGAAACCTGAGGTAGTGTGGAACATTAACCATCTTTGTGTATCATCCATATTTATGTCTCCTCTCCAATTAAATAATGGTCTCTTCCTTTCTTTTTCCTTCCCATGACTGCTTAATGTATTTATGGACTTTCTCCTCACTGCCTTTTTTCTCTAGCTAATTGAAAGATGTTTTGCGCCCCAATCTTTTGATTTTTATCCATATGGGGCATGTGAGTTCTCCATTATTCTTATCATTAATTATCTGCTTTTGTTTCCACTTCTATAATGATTCTTTTTCCATTTTCAGATCATTTCAAAAAACTACTGATGCAGTTAGAATGGTCTCTTCTTATTTTTCCTACCTACACTTCAAAAGGGGTTTGCTTTTGTGTATTCAATGTAATTTCTCTCGGTAGGTAGTAGCTCTCATGTGCTCATTTATGCTTTAGATAATCTTATTGAGAGATCATACGGTGGGTTTTTTAAATTCCTCTTTTAGTCTGCTTTTTAAGTCAGAGCAAGAACTTCAAATCTTTTTTTAATATAGTAAACTTCATCATTTCGCAATGACCCCATATTAGGTCTTCTCTGCCAGTTAATTTCAAGTTAAAAACAAAACGTACAGTAGCTTCTCCCCAGTAGCTTTTTTCACGTCTTGAAACGTACTGAACTTTTGCATAAAAGGTTTAATTAATGATGTGTCCTAAAAAAAAAAAATTAAAAATATCCCCAACCCCCCTCCTACTCCTTGGCAATGACTCTGTTTTCTCTTGCTAGACCCACCCTGAGATACCCAGTAACTTAGTAAGTCTTTCTGAATTTCAGAGTAAGTCTTCTAGATAATGTATGCAATTCCACACCTTCTTGTATATGTTTGTTAAAAAGCACTTTCACTATGTCTCTGTGATATCTATGATGTGTATAGACGCTTTTATGTTTTCCTTACTAGTATTCTAATATCTGACATTTACCAAAAGATTCAGATGAAAGTCTATTATTCTCACTATTTCTCACATAGCCTTGCTGCAATGTCGAATTTAATAAGTAAATCTGTGTTTTCAATGTAGCAGTGGGCTTCTTGTAACCACTAACTTTACAGTAGTAGAAAAACCTCATTCATCTACTTGGATCCCCAGTAAAATCTCTTTCTGCTTCCCATCAGGTACTATCACTTATCTCTCTTCTTATGGAGATTCCTGAAATTCCATTTCCCTTGGGACTAAGATGGATTTTTCATGGCTGTTTGATTTTACCAGGGCAATGTGCCTTTGTTTCTAGGTTTTGAGCTTAATATGCATGTACAGTCAGTTTGCGTGTCTGTAAATCTTCCCCTTCTGAGCTATTGCACATCAGACAGGATAATGACATGCGGAGCTGCAGAGTGCTCACAGCAAATGGGAGCAGTGCACATGACCTATCCTGTCCTTTGGTGACATTCATAAGATGGCCACGTGAGAAACAGCAGGACACCATGGATAAGGGAAGGGAACCAACAGTTGCACAGAACTGAGGGCCAAGGCAGGAAGTACTGGGACAACTGTATCAGAGCCACCCAGTAAGGGTATAAAATCAGCAAAACCAGAGCCAGGGAGGTAAGGGTAAATTAGAGAGGGCAGTTTATTTAGGAGGGGTTGAGGATGGTAAACACAAATAGCTTGGGAAGAGGGGGGAAATGGAGTGTAAGGTGAAGCAAGTCATCTGCTTGGGGCTTTTGGGAATACCTGCTGAGTAGCTTGTTCACAATTAGTGCAGTCTGGCAGGACAGCATATCTGTTGCAGTTTTGTCTGTGATGGTGTCTGACCGGCTTCAGTGCTTGGGGGAACTGGGATGCTCTCCCTAACACCAATGATGGAACTCCCAGAAGAATGGACTGAACTTCTTAACAAAACTCTTGTAAACTCACTGATCTCAAAGATCTGAAGCTTTTTATAACTACAGGGAGAGAGACAGAAATTCGATCAGATTGACAGACAAACTTCAGTCTTGGCTCCAAAGTCAGCTGCATAAGCAATGGGTGTGTGCCCATGGGCCAGTCAGTGCACACAGCTCTGGCACACGGCTGGGCAGAAGCTACTAAGAAGCCTGTGAGGAAGACTGGGATGAGTTTAGGGAAATTTAGGTACAAGAGGAATGGAAGAAAACCAAATTTATTACATGAGGGACTGTGTGCACCCAGAGAACCTAGAATACAGAGAAAGGTATGTAAGGAGTCAGAACATAATTGAAAACAAACAACAACAAAAAACTCCCAACCAACCAACCAAAAACCCAAAAGGAAAATGCATTTGTAGCCCCTGCTTATGAAACAATGTATTTCAAATCCCCATGGATTTCCTCTGAAATCACATTTTTGGGTGAAGACGAATTATTTGTTTAGCTTCCTTTTTCCGCAGTGAATCATCCTAATCTATCAGGAGAGTAGTCATCACAAACTTTAGACTTTATCTGTGATAAAAATACCGTTTTCCCCCTTGCTTTTCTTTCAAACTTTATCTGCAAATTATTTCTATTGTTCTGACTCTGCACTGATAAAATAACACTCTTATTCTCACAGAACTAACATCATCTGCAAATTATCTCCTTTGTTCTGATGTCTTTTCCACATAATGTTCACTGACTTCACTTATGACAGGCAATCTTTGTGTCATTCATTTGGGCAAAGAAAGTAGTATGTGTATATCACAGCTCTAGAGCTGTTATTGTGCAGATCCCAGAGGAAACTTTCTACTGTCCTCTAGTGTGCTGTGTTCACAAAAATAAAAACAATTAGCTAAATAAAATTTTCTTGTCTAATCAAACATGTCTGACTTAACATTCAAATCATCTTACAAATGTAGGTAATTTGGTTAAAATTCAAATGTTTCTTGTTATGGAAATCTTAGTTTTTGTCTTCATGATTGCTTGCCGCCATAAGATGAAGTACTGGTGACCCCATCTACAACAGACAAATAAGGAGTTAGGAGCCAGAGGCTTTAATGTGCAAGGTTTGGGCACTGCTGGGGTTATGAATGCTACCTTGGCCAAACCTGCCTTGGTAGCCTTTTCACCCGCATCTCTTTTCTCTTGTGACCTCAGGTACTGCAAAAGCCTGTTTGTTTTCAGTTTATGTGTCCCTCAGTTCAGAAAGACTGGGATTAGAAGACTGAACAAAGTTCAAAGCCTTAATGTACCATCCAAGCAACTTGACACAGTAGGCGACATTAAATTGACTTCAAATCATTCTCTTTTAGCTCTTAAAAAAATACACTCAACATTCCTTCTCATACACAGCTATAGTTGCTTTTTCTCTTAACCCTTTAAAGACTGCTTTATCTGTTTGTCTCTAAACAATGATCAGCATGGATAAATCACTGATAATACCTAAATAACTGTAGGTATTCAAGTATTTGATAAAGCAAATTCTGCTGTTACAGGTATAAATTGCTGAAATTTATTAGTGGAGTAGAAAAGTAAAATATAGGACATAATAAAAGATAGGACCTAGTTTATTTTAAACAAAGTTTCCTTTTTAATACACTGTAACCATTTTTTACTTTTTCTTTGCTATCTCAGAGTGCACTACAGTTAAGCACAACAGCTCCATATACCATTGCCTTTTCAGTGTACAGAAATGGATTTGATATCTCTGCATGTGCAGTTTCTCCTATCTCTATTCACATCCCTTTTTTGACTGTTAACTTCCTATGATATATGGTAAAATCTATGAGAAAAATTAGGTGTTATATTACAATTAAATATCTGAATATTTATGTCAGCCTTTATATGGAAAGGTTAGTACAGATTTGCTTGGAACACTTGTACCATAAACATTATGTTACATTTCTTTGTAGACTATATATGCAAAAAAAAACCCCCTGCTTTAAAATTACTTGCAACATGTTGATTAATTTTATTAGGATTTTTTTTTTTAATACTCTGACCTGATAATTGAAATTACTGAGATCTAATTTAAAATTATGTAAGCTGAAATTCTGTATAGCAGCAGAAAAAAAAAAATCTCAATTTCAAGTGTGGTTTGTGAGACATATGCTTGGATCCTCTGAGGAATGTTCACTTTCCAGTAACATGAAGTACCATTTGCTATCTCAGTGGGAATTGCCAGATATTGAATGTCAGGCCTGCCACTGGTTCATTTGTACATTTTGGACCTTAGGATCTTGTCATATGAGGGAGGAATGAAAGTGAGAGAATGGCAGAAAAATGCACTTGCAGGAAGGAAAGTATATTTCTCTGGAGACACTGGTGTATTTTTAATTGCTGCTGTTAAAAGCACTTGTCTGGAATGATAGGTTTGGCATGATGCCTTATTCAAAGAAGGCTGGTTGTACTATATCCTCTGTGACCTGACAGAGACAGTGGTGGCTGCTATCATAGTCTTTTCCATCTTCATGCCCTCCAAGCTTTGGTGACTCAATTGCTTTGTGTAGCTCCTTGCCACCTCTATAGATACATCAGCAACAAAAGGAAGGCTGAGGGGAATTTCCATCCTTTACTTCATGCAGGGGGAAACAGTGACAAAGGATGAGGAAAAGGCTGAGGAACTTAGTGCTTTCTTTGCCTCAGTCTTGAACAGTAAGACCAGTTGGTGTCTGTGTACCAGCCCCCTGAGCTGGAAGACAGGGACAGGGAGCAGAATGAAAACACCATATTCCAAGGGGAAATGGCTGGTGAGCTGCTATATCACCTCAACACACACAAGTCTTTGGAGCTGGATGGGATCCACCCCAGAGTACTGAGGGAGCTGGCAGAACAACTCACAAAGCAACTTTCTACCAGCAGCTCTGTCTAATCAGGAAGGTCCCAATTGATTGGAAGTTTGCAAATGTGACACCCATCCATAAGAAGGGTTGGAAGGAGAACCTGGGGACCTACAGGCCTGTCAGTCTTACCTTGTTTCTGGGTAAGGTCATGGAGCACATCATCTTGAGACTGGACTTTAGTAAAGCCTTTGATACCACTTCCCACAGTATTCTGGAGAAACTGGTTGCTCATGCCTTGAACAGGTGCACTGTTTGTCTGGTAAAAGAAAATGAGTAGATGACTGAGCCCAGAGAGTGGTGGTGGAGTTACATCCAGCTGGTGATGGTTGTGAGTGCTGTTCCCCAGGACTCAGTATTGGGGGCAGTCCTGTTTAATGCCTTACCAGTGATCCAGACGAGGGGATCAAATGCAGCCTCAGTCAGTTTGCAGATCACACCAAGTTGGGCGGAAGTTGATCTGCTGGAGAGTAGGGAGGCCCTGCTGAGGGATCTGGACGGGCTGGATCAGTGGGCTGAGGGCAGTTGTATGAGGTCCAACAAGGCAAAGGGCTGAGTCCTGCCCCTGGATCACAACAACCCCAGGCAGGGCTACAGGCTGGGGGCAGAGTGGCTGGAAAGCTGCCCAGTGGAAAAAGACCTGGGGATATGGGTGACAGTGGCTGAACATGAGCCAGCAGTGAGCCCAGGTGACCAAGAAGGGCAATGGCATCCTGGCCTGTATCAGCAATAGTGTGGCCAGCAGGACCAGGGCAGTGATTTTCCCCCTGTACTCGGCACTAGTGAGGTTGCACCTGGAAGCCTATGTTCAGTTTTGAGCCCCTCACTACAAGAAAGACATTGAGGGGCTGGAGCATGTCCAGAGAAGGGCAATGGAGCTGGTGAAGGGTCTGGAGAACAAATCCTGTGAGGACGTGGGATTGCTTAGCCCAGAAAAATGAGGTTCAGGGAGAACATTACTGCTCTCTGCAACTACCTGAAAGGAAATTAGAGCGAGGTGGGGGTCTGTCTCTTCTTCTAACAAGAAATAGGACAAGAGGAAATGGCCTCAAGTTGCCATTCATTAAACCTGGGAAGGTTTAGATTGGATATTAGGAAAAATTTTTCCACCTAAATGGTCTTCAAGCATTGGTAGAGGCTTCCAGGGAAGTGGTTATGTCACCATCCCTGGAGGTCTTTAAAAGATGTGTATATGTAGCACTTAAGAAAATGGCTAGGGACTTGGCAGTGTTACTTTAACTGTTGGAATCCATGGTCTTAAAGGTAATTTCCAACCTAAATGATTCTAGGCTTCTGTGGTGGGAGGCAAGCATATCTCAGAATAATTCCTATATGGAAGCACCAAACTCAATTACTGGCGTGTGTGTACAAACACAGTGTTGAGCCTTAGAATGAGAGACAGATTGTGTAGTGCTGGGTTAATGGTTGGACTCGATAATCCGAGAGATGTTTTCCAACATAAGTGATTCTATGATTACATGATTTTGTGTGCACAGTGCAAGCACTGGAAAGGAGAAATTTGCCTTGCCTATGCTGTCATCTCTAGGTATTTCAACAACTACCATCTTACTCTACATAGCATGAACAGTGAATTGAAGACCATTACATGAATACTTTGCTTCAGATGAAGGGAAAGTAAGTTATATTACAGTTGAAATATTTTGCATGGATAGATGTTTTGTCCAGTATTGCTCTGGTAAATAGTGGGAATCAAAGGCTATGAAACTTACACAACAGCACCTATTAATTTTCCTAGAAAATGTAATATAATTTGATGACCATTCTGTATGCCATTTTAACAATACTTAAATATCGTGATTCCTGTTTTATAAAAGCCTTCTTTATTCTTCAGCTACTGAAATCTAATATATTAAAATAGTCTCAGATGAGTTTTACCAGTATTGTTTTAACTTTTATAATAATAGATTAAACAAATAAATTTAGGAAGATTACTCTTGTAGGAGGGTGTGATTTTTCAGCAAATAGGATTGTGAAGCTAATTTTTTGGAACTAGCACTCCTGACCACAGCATGTCAGCTTTCTTCACGCCCCTTCAGAAAAGCAAACATGTCACTAAAGACAGAGGCAAGATAGGCAGAGTGAGACCTAGCCCGTATTCAAGCAGCAAGAACCCCTTATGCAACTTTAATAATAATCATTAATATAACTATTAATCATTATTACTTTGCTTTCCTGGGCAAAGTTATGGTTTGTTTCTTACACCTGGACTGTAGTTTCAACCTTATTCAGTCTATAAATTTAGAAACAAGTAGCCACCACTGATAACAGGAAGCTAAGGGAGGAATTTTGCTTTCCAATATTCCCCTTAAGATGTTGTCACACCCTACCTAGCCCATGTATAGGTTTTCAGCATCACTTACTGAAAGATTCTATTTTTTAAGTCCTCTGTGAAAATGTATGTTAGGGCATTCTGACCCATAAGTACATGAACATAACATTTGTATCCTCCAATGGCTACTTGTACACATTCAGAAAAATCACAGTCCTTTCTCTAACTACTTGTTGAACAGTAAACTGTCAACATAAAAAAAGAAAAACTCTTGATGGTACCCACTGGAGACAAAACAGTGGAAGCACTTATATGAACCTTTGAGCACAAGTCATTGTTTTATGATTAGATTTTAAATGCACCAGGGTTTTGTAAACCATACCTAATTCTTCACACACAGTGCTCTTTTCTCCAGCTTCTGAGAGAAAGGAAAATGCAGCCACTTTTTTATGTGAACCTTTTATATTAAACCAGCCTGGCTGGATGCTGTTTTGTGAGGAAAAGAGTTACAGCTTAGAATGACTACCAGAAAAATAGCCAGCACTGATTATCCAGATGAAAGGCCAAAGGGGAAGACAACAGGTTGCAGCAACATTTTGCAGTTTATTTTTTTTTTATTAAAGTGGCACAAGTCCATTTCCTGCTTCTCATTTTCTGCCTGAGAAAATTCTTTGCAAAGGTAACAGGACAAGCTTTCAACAAAAATAGTAATAAAATTATCATGAATGTTTAGGAACATTCTTCTTGGATGGTAAAAACATGCACTTGCTTTAATAATATTTAACATATTTCAGGTTTCATTATGCCTGTGACAGACACTTTGAGTAAATGTTGATTTCTGTGAATGTTTATTACATATTCCATGACTGGGAAAATAATTTCCTGCAAAATAAGACTACCAGATTTTGAATTTGTTCACTATTACACCACAGCCCATGTGTTAAGAGTCATCCACAAACTTCACAGATTTCACAGAATATTCCTAATTGAAAGGAACCCACAAGGATCACTGAGTTAGACTCTTAAGTGAATGGTTTGCACAGGGATCAAACCAGCGACCATGGTGTTAGTCCCATGCTCAAACCAACTGAGCTAATCTCACGGTCCAGACTCACTAAGGGTGCACTCAATTTCACTGTCCACATCCCAAGAAAGATATTAAACATCACCAGTCCCAATACCAACTCTTGAAGAACATCACTTGTCACTGGTTTACAATTGAACATCAATCCATTGACCATAGCTCTTTGAGTGTAACGATCCAACCAATTCCTTACGGGCCCCAAATGAAGTCGACTTACCGGACGAAATGGCTGGATTATGTTTTCTCAGGAACTATGAACTACCATTGGTTAGAAGTTATGATTTGTGTTAACTAACCTTACCCTTTGTACTTAAAACCCATACAAAGCATATCAGTGAATTAGAATGTTACTTTAACAGTAGTCTTAATTTGTACAGTAAACATGCTATTTTTTCTCAAAGATAAATGGCAATATGATTCTATGTGAGTACATGAATACAGAAGCATCCTGGGGATGAAATCTGTGTCAGAGGCAGTTTCATTCCCATTGCTCCAGTGGAGTACTAATCAGATGACTGACAATAACAGAAGCAAAGTCCCACTTTACTCAGTACAGGTAAATTTATGGTTATATTGTTATATGAAGATAAAACGGCATGTTTCCCGCCTACCTGCTAGAAAAGAGGAAGCCGGTAAAAGAACAAGAAATAAATAGTTTGCATGCAAAAATGTACAGTAAAATTCTTATTCTTTCATGTAGATAAGGGTTGAAAGTACTCCAGAGGACAGTCAAGCTTTAGGGAAATGTTCTAAGAACTGTAATTTAGAGATTCTTTGTTCAGTTAAAAAAACTTACTGTGCTTTTTCAATACTGGTTAAAAAGTACTTTGAGATCACTAATTCTCTGCAAACTTAAGGGACACAATCAAAGAAAACATTTATGTGTTCTATTCTTTGATCAAACTGTAATTCACACCTGGTATAGATCAGCCATTATTGTCTTTGGTGATTTGTAATTTATTAGTCCAAAATTAGATTTATGCTGAACATTTCAATGGCACATGGTATTTGGAAAGCAACCAAGTTGTTTGATTAATGCTGGAACTACTGAAGCTATCTTACAGATTCATGACCTGTGTTCCTATGTTGCAGTAGCCTGGTCCTCTCCTCTTGTTCCTTATAAATAACCTTCCTCCCACCCCAAGTAATATCGTTACTTCCTCAATAACATCTGCTAGGCTTTCCTATTCACAGTATGCTTGGCTCTCTCCCATATTCCCTAAATCCCAGCTGCTGGGGAAGGAGCAGCTTGTATAATAGCCGATTTCAACATAATACGTGTGCTGATTGAGAGATTGAACAAGTCTAATTGTTGCTGAGCTCGTATGGCTGCCTTTCCAATGGGGGTCTTATGCTGGGTTTCTGTTTCCTCTTTCCAGATGCCAATATTCTCCTATCTCTTAGCAACTTGTCTTCTAGGTGCCAAGCTCCCTGAAATGCAGAAGAGTGGGCAAAGGTGGTAGCAATAGTGCATAGAAGAGTAAGAGAACTGCCAAAGGGATGGACAGTCAGATATATTTAACCTCCTTATCAAAGCAAAATTTAAAAGGAGAGTCAAATGGCAGCAAGGGAGCAGCTTATGTGTGTGTGTGTCCTGGTCCACAAATGGAGTCCAAATTAGTGGCACCGACAGTGCCCTAAGAGCCTTCCCAGTATTTCTTAATTTTCTCTAAGTAGCACCATTCCTTCCAGACCATCTGGAGCTACCTACAACACATCGCTTACTGACCGCTCCAGTGTCTTCCCCTACCCATGACCCATAGTCACGTATCTTCTCTCCCATAGTGACCATACTCCCTCCAAGCCTTGCCCCCAGCCTTGGTCCGAGTTTCTACCCCAGAATCCCTCTTCTCAATCCTCTGGTCCCAACCCTTTCCACCTCCGCTTCTTCTGTGGGTCACACCTAAGCTCAGTGCCCCATACACATCCACCTATTTTCTCAGCCAGGTCCAGGTACTTTGATTTACATGGATAGGCCTGAGCTGATGGATTGCCCCTACCTTCTGGATTTGTGCCCAATAGTGACTTGGACCAACTTGTTGTTGGTTGCTCTGACAGCTAAGCACTTCCCTTCACTTGGGCTCATGCTTGCTAACATAGATATTGATGTTGGAAGTGATTTTTGCGAGCACAGAGACCACTTCACAGAGCAGAAATTTGGGCTGGAATAGAAGTGAGCAATTGAGCTGATAGGGCTTCTGTGGTGATCAAGAAAGAGGAGTGCTTACTTTACAAGAGAAAATATTATGGGTTGACAAGTTTTACACACCAAGGGGAAGGCCAAGAAGGGGTATGATCGCTCTCTATAAATATTTCAAGAAGGTAGACAGCAGGAATAAAGGTGTTATAGCCTAAATTATATTGCCAGCAGAAGGATAAACTGGCCGTGAATTAATGTCAGTTCCAATTTAGTAGGATGGTTTTAATCCTCCAAGACTGAGGCTCATGAAACAGTGTTACAAGAGCAAAAAAAATATCCTACCTAGGTCTGGGTGAAATTTGTCACATCATGAATGAGACTGGGAGAGGCTCAGTCTCAACAGCACTGGGAGTCTGGTGCTTGGGGAGTACCACTAGCACACCAAATTTTTGTCAGTAATGCAGTGTCTTGCTGCATGCTCCCATGCCTGCCAGGACTGGATGGAATATTCTAGATGGTATTTTATAAATGCCTGGAACACTAATAATGCCACTTTACTTTGTGGTACATCTATTTATTAATGTAACCTGCTATCATCTTTGCCTTCTTTTCCAGCAGCTGTGAAATGATTTGATGGTCTTAATTATTTTTCATAATAACCCCCAAATTCCTCTCTTGATTAGCTTCCTAGATGAGATTTCCATTTAGTATATATTCTCTAACTTGGTGTTTGGTTTCCCTGCTAATTATCTCACTTTTTTTTTTCTGTGTTAAGCTGCATTTGCCATCTGCTCATCCAGTCAAAAAATAATGTAAAACCTTTTGAATCCGATTGCATTCTCCTAATTAATGGTTCTGTCTCCAGTTGTGTTATTACCCACAGATTGAAAGATCTTGGGCCAAATAATTAATAAAAAACCCTGTGATTCCTTTGATTTTGGGTGAGCCATGCTGATACATACCAAGATCCTGATCTTTTACTTCCTAATGTTCTGTATTTCAAGTTCCCCATGTTTCAAAATATAAACACCTGAGTCCCACTTCTCTCAGTTTTCATATACAGTATTGATGCTGCATATCCCACACTTAGACCAAGCTTCCACTGTGAATGAGTATTTCATTTAGCCATACACAGCAAGTACTCTCTCCAGAGAATTCACATGAAGTTAGTAGCACTTCCAATGAGCTTCAGCGTTTCAATAAACATGAACTGAACACTCATTTGTGGGTACACATATGTGAACATTTGCAGATGTGTCACAATATCAATGCTTACAGCATTAAAAAACCCCAAACCAATAATGTTTTAAGTTCTCATATGTATCTTCTTGCTCTGTATTTATTGATTTTTTTCAGCTTCTCAGTGTTTCTGTATGCCATTTTGGTGTAGGTACTTTTTAAGCCTTGCGCTTGGATTCTGTAATGCTGTTACCTCCTGATACTTGTTACCTTACTGAGTTGACCCTGGCTGGATTCCAGGCAGCCACCAAAGCCTGTCTGTCACTTCCCTCCACTGCTGGACAGGGAGAGAAAATATAATGAAGGGTTTCTGAGTTGAGATAAGGACACAAAGAGATCACTCACCAAATACTGTCATGGGCAAAACAGGCTAGAATTAAGGATGTTTATTAAATTTATTACCAACAAAAACAGAGCAGGATAATGAGAAGTAAAATAAAACCTTAAAAACACCTTCCTCCCCGCCTCCCTCCTTCCCAGCTCTACCTTTTTCCCAGCAGTGCAGGGGGATGGGAATGAGGGTTATGGTCAGTTCATCATAGGTTGTTTCTGCCACTGCTAAGGGAGAGGAGTCCTTCTTCTGCTCCAGCCTGGGGTCCCTCCCACAGTAGATAGTTTTCTGTGAACTTCTCCAACTTGAGTCCATCTCACAGACAACAATCCTCCCCAAAATGCTGCAGTGTGGGTCACTCCGCCACAGGATGCAGTTCCTCAGGAACAGGCTGCTCCAGTGTGGACTACTCTCTCCACGGGCCTGCCATGGGGCCACAGCCTCCTCTCAGGCATGCATCTGCTCCTGTGTGGTTCTCCTCCATGGGCTGCATGTGGATCTCTGCATCCCCACGGATCTCCATGGGCTGCAGGGGCACAGCCGCCTCACCATGGTCTTCACCATGGGCTGAAGAGGAATCTCAGCTCTGGTGTCTGGAGCACCTCCTCCCTCCCCCTCCTTCTGCACTGACCTTGGTGTCTGCAGAGCTGTTCCTCTGACCTGTTCTTACCCAGCTCTTGTCTGGCCACAATTACATCTGCACAGTCACTTTTTTCTTCTTCTTCTTAACTGTGTTATCCCGTAGGTGTTGCTGCCTTGGCCAGCAGCATGTCCATCCTGGAGCTGTCTGGCATGGGCTCTGCTGGACATGGGGGAAGGTTCTGGGAGCTGCTCACAGAATCCACACCTGTAGCCCCTCCCACTACCAAAACCTGGCCATGCAAACCCAATACACTTACTTGGTGAAAAGTATGTTATTTTGTGAGTTGATCTCTTCAGTTCTAGATTCTTGTTACCAAGTTCTTTCTCATGAAGACCATTCCTGTCCTTTTTTCCTGTCTGTGTATCTTTTCCTAGAGTCTATATAGGAAAAAAAAAAAAAAAAATATATATATATATATATATATTTTTTTTTTTTTTTTTATGATAGACCTTTATTTCCAAATCAGCCAAATAGGATTTTGGAGCTATTAAGCTATTACAGTAAGGAGATCTACCATGCCAGCTATACAGAACTGTTTATTTCTGCTGTGGAAAAAATGTTTCATATAAGCAGAACCCTTGTAAGTTGTTAGTTTGAGCAGTGTGACTAAAATATTGTGACAAGGACATGAAACCATACAACAGGTTTAACGCAACATTTGATCTTGTGCATTAGTAATACTAGTATTATTTTCAAATGCCTTTTTAAAAGCAGAGTTTGGGCTTCTAGTTAGCTGGACAAACAAGCTGAAGAACAAAAGTTTCAAAACCATCTGAATTTCCTCAGTTCTTTTATATTCCTAATTATTTTTTCAATGGTAAGGTGCTATTGATCTCCATTTTTCTGTGTACCTAAAAGAAATATCAGTTGAATGGGAATTGTAAGCATTGCATTCAGTGCCTGCAACTTGAGGCAATGTTAGCTTGGGCATTTACCTGAGGCTTTGTTTGAGTGATTTCTTGTCCCCTCTCAAATACAATTTAACTTTTCCCCATAAATACTAGTCTTTTACAATTTTATTAATTTATTCATGCTGCAACTTATTATTCCATTACTGTAATCAAAAAATCATAAGAGAGAAAGAGGAATTCCTCATAATTGACAGAAAATTGGGTAAAGAGGAGGACAGAATAGATATTGTTACATTTCCTTTCCTTTACCTAAGAGTATCGAAGGACCTCCTAATCTGGGCCAACTTCAAAGTGGGCACATTTTAGTAAAATGTATAAAAGATTACTTTTTTCTGCTGAAATCAGTGTAAATATTTAGGTGTGTGCTTTTGTAGGTTTTGCATCACATGTAATTATGTAAAAGCATATAATTTCCCATCCAGAATTTTATTTTATTGTGAAAAATCATTTAATTATTTTAATCCTATGGAATGAGATGGAACTAAAATTACAACCCTAGAGAAAATCATGTATGCTTTCAGAACATGAAAAAATAAAAATGTGTATAGAAAAGTTTTATGAATATTCTCAAAGCATTTCAATTCCTTTGCGTAGTTTAGATATTAGATGAAATTTTACTGGATTATTATGGAAATAATAAAGCTATGCTAGACAATTTATACTGTAAAACCTCATGTAAGACAAAGCATTTGTAAGTCTAATAGATAGAATTATGTCATTACTAGTACATCATATGATTAGTTCATGAAGTCTGTACAGTTGTTCAAAGGGCCTGAAATATTAACGGAAAATTATATATATTGGGAAACTTGTTTATGTTTAAACTCCATCTTAGCCAATGTTATGTTTACTGCTATTCAACCACACCAAGGTACAATAGTTTTTGAAGTCAAACAGCAATTGTCTAATTATATCACCCAATAACTAAAATGTTTTAAATAAGAAAACTTAGATAAATAGTCCTGAAAAATTGCTATGATAAATCATGGGTTTGTTTTTTTTTTTTTTTTTTTTTTTTTTTTTTTTTTTTTTTTTTTTTTTGTTTTTGTTTTTGTTTTTTTTAATGGATGAACTATTACATCTGAATGATAACTAATTTCACACGTGTGTATATCTGTTTTCTGTTGATTAGTAATTCAGGGGTGTTTCTGTGATTAAGAGAATTTATAATGCTAAATTGTTAGCATTATAAACTAGTCATTTGTGATATCTGTTTATGAGTAACTTGTGTATTATTTATAGTTTGACTATTGAAAGATGGATCATAACTTTCATTACTTGTCTCCTGCCAGGAATTCAATATTATCTTCTTGTTAAAAATAATCTCCTTAGTTTTAAATTTTCAGGAATTTTCCCCGTAGTTACATCTTGCAAATAGTTTGATGGAGGCCAGTAAAATTGTGGTAATCCCGTGTGTGTTTGTAATTTATAAACTCATGGTAGTTCTGCAGATAATCTCACTTAGGTGACTGTTTAGGGGTCAGTCAGCAGTGTTTCGTATGCTTATCTAAAAGAAATGGCTGCATTAACAACAAATTTCTCAGGATTGAAAAATTTTTTCCCTTTAAATATTCTGTCAGAAAAACACCGAGGGTGGCAGTTTCTTGGCATGACTTTGAACACTGGATCATAAGGAGAAACTATTTGATCAATCTGATTTTTCATTTTTGTATGTAAACTTACTTCCAGTGTCTTGTAAGAAAGTAGAGAACAGTTATTACTGTCTCTGTCTGGCTCTGTGGGCTCACCAAGCAGGCACGCACAAACGCACGGCTAGCTTCAGTATAAAGTTGGTGACAAAAGAGATGGGATGGGTCTTTGCGTGGCATTCCACGGGAGCAGTTTATTATTTCCACACTGCGAAAGGTTCGAGGCAAAGGAGAGAACAATGGCGAACTCAGGGGTTTTATCCAGGGGCAGGGAAAAGGCGGGACTAGGGAAGGGGACCAATGGGGAAGCTCTAGGGGGGGGAGGGGGGTGACAAGGGGTAGAGGCCAACAGCCAACCGGGGAAGCCAAACTGGGGTGAATTAACATAGCAGAACATGGCAGCCTGGGAGAATCCTCTTTCTCTCACCATGACTGAAGTCTCTGGCACCAGAGACTGTCTTACCAAGAGCTCTCTCTGTCTCTTGTGCCACAGGCCAATCGGCCACCACAAACAGTGACTATGATTATCCTAAAATTGAAAGAGGCAGTTTCAGTAGATATTTTATTTAATGCATTTGGAAAGAAAAAAAAGGTAGTTCTAAAGAATAGGGACAAACTGGTATGGCTTTAAATGCAGTTGACTAATCTGAGCATTTAATATGGACTAGTGTATTTTCTGAACTTCTTTTTTCTCTCTCTCTCAAAAGTGAAGTGTAATTATACAACTCCATTTTATCTTTGACACAACAAAATGTTTATTTTCCAAAAGACAGTAACATTCAGATGGGACTATTAGTAGTGTCCTGTCCTTAGGCTAGATTGGTCAGTGGAAGATTGTTCCAGTGATGATAATGCCAGTGGTTTGTACTTAATTAGCTGAGTATATTATACATTAATTTAATCTTGAGAGTTTCAATATATCAATAACAGTGTCTAAAATACTTGCAAGGGTTGTGCTGGGATTCTAATTTTGGTGCTGTTTTAAAATCAGACAAAAGCATCCCATATGAGTTTTGTGTGTTTACACTTCAAGTTCCCTGAAGTTTCTAAATGACATATAGAGATCTGTGGTCCTTAGCAGTTACAACTATGGCACAGTGCTTGTTAACAATCTGTATTTTGACCTTTCAATGATTGTGCTCTGTACATAGACTCCTAATACTGAAGATTTGGACTTCCTTGTAGCTAGCTATTAAAGCAATCACCAGACCATTGCAAAAGCATAAAGGAAGTGAAGGTCAAACCACTGGCAGTGAATTCTAGCTTGCTGCAGTAATCTAAAAGGTAATGCTAGCTGGAAGAGGTACCACTTGCTGTGTACGCGATGCACTGAAGAAAGCAAGGGACTCATACAGTTGGAAAAATATAGTGATTTTTAAATCTGCTGTTATAACTTTTGCCCATTTAAAGTTGAATTAATTAGTGTTTCTGCAAAAAGATTAGACTATTTTTCAATCATTGAATTCCATATCTCAATTTAGCTTAAAATATCTTTTGCACTCTCAACTCCTATTTCTTTATTACAATTCTACATCTTTTTGTCAAAGGATTTATCTATTATGATTAATGTTAATTTAGTTGTAACTGGAATTTTGGGTAGATTTTGTTTATGAATGTTTGTAAGGAATGTTCACCATACAAAACCATGCATAAAAAGTTTCCAGATGTGTTCAGTTTTACACTTTGTTCCAGCATAGGGGCTTTGTACAAGTGTGGGTAAATACTTCACCAGAAAAAAGCTGGGAGCTTGAAGCTGATGCTTTTTACAGAAAACAGCAAACATTTTGTTCCTGTTTAGCTCACTGGAAAGTTTCTATAACCCCAAATAAATCTTTAATTTCTATTGTTAAAGCTAAAATTAAGCACTCTTTTTTTTTTTTGAGCTTAGGTCTGAGTCCTGTAATGAGCTCTTTGTGCCTTTGTAATGGTTAAGATAAAGGTCACATTTATGTATCCAGTGAGATGGAATCATCACAATAGACCTTTTTTTCCTGAGAAAGTTTAAGATGGAAAAGTAAGGATATTTTCTGTAAGTCCACTTTCAAAATTTTCCAGATTAGCTTTATTAACGCTTGTTTCTTTGGCAGCAAATACTATATAGCATAAACAGATTTTGGTTTAGTTTTTCTAAATCAGTTTTAGTGCTTCACACTTCATTTGTGCTTCTTCTGTATTTGCTCTTCAGAAGACAATATTTCTGATGGAGAGTAGAGACAATATGGAAGCTCTCCTCCTGAGATATGCAGATATTTAGAAATATCAGATCTCAAAGATTGGTCAATGCAGACATTCTCACAGTTTCAGCTCACTGCTCTTGTAAACTTTGTTCCCCTCAGCCTGTATTTAAGAAGGAACCCATAGTGGATTCCTTCTCAGGACAGTGGAAAAGTCTTACACAACCAATCAGACCTTGAGCTATGGTCTCTAGCTGTTGGCAGACACTGCCTGGCATGTCAGAATTTGCTGCTGTAAATGTCCTCAAGTAGTAATTTAGCATAAGAAGTCACTGCATATTCGGGACTGGATCAGGTCAAAGCTTTAAAGTTGGATATCACAGTCCTTTTGTGTTTGAATTTGGACCTAGAATTAGCACTTTTATAAAGACTTCAGAAGTGTTTTTGTAGCAATGAAGGCTGACTGCACAGTGGACAGCATCGGTACAGCTAGCAGGTTAAATTGAGTGATTGTTCCCCTCTTTTTGGCACTTCAGATACTGCAGTTGGAGACGGGCCCAGTTCTAGCCCTTGCCCCACCCCCACCCCAGTATAAGAAACACAGACAATTTGGACTATGTCCAGAAGATAGCCACTAAGATGGGCAGCTAGCCCAGATGAAGTATATGATGCACAAGGAGACACTGAAGAGACCTGAATTTTTTCATCCTGAGGCTTAGGAAGCTAAGAGGAGAACAGAGCTAATTGCTGTCCTCAGCTGCTTAATGGGTCATTACAGCCAGATGGAGCCAGACTGTTAATGGACATGCACAGTGTAAGGACAGGAGGGAACAGATAGATGTTGCAGCAAGGGAAATTTCAATTAGATGTGAGGTATAAACTCTTCATTGAGGGTAGTCAAACACTGGAACAGTTGCCCACAGCGACTGTTAATTCTCCTTCCTGGTGGATTTTCAAAACTTGAGCAGGCAATGCCTTGAGAAACAGAATGTTTTACATTGAAGTTGACAGCGCTCTGCTTTGAGGGATGAAGTCTGACCTCAGAATGTCTCTTCCAATCCATACTGTCCTGAGTTAATATACATTACTGACTTTATATGAAGGACATCATTCAAGTCTTGCCCAGATATGGACACATTCCCTTCAAATGCTTACATATTTTTGTAGACTCTTTTATTTCAAATTACCTCCTTAAATTTGTTTTTAAAGTCAAATCCCCACTCCACTTAGATGCTTTCTAAATCTGATTCCTGTATGAAAGCAAAAAAAGGAGAAAGGAGTGAAAAAAATAAATTTAACCATCAGTATACCAGAGTATCAGAGTACATGATCTACTCTATATCTGTGCCATCCTATCCTATATTTTTTGCCATCTATCTATTTGGTTCTTTGTTATGCCATTCTCAGCTTCAATTTGTATCCTTTTCATTTGTTCTTATGAGGCTCTGAGATTATTGGTGAAATCTCTTAAAATGAGCAAAGTGAAAAAAGAGAAAAAAAGAAGACAGAAAATAGAGGAATGATGATATATATAGCCTGGGTAGTTTTGGATTAGTATACTATTGACCCTGAGTTGAACTCCAATGACACTTGCATTGACTCCAGAAGGCTTTTGGAGCAAGCAAGGTGCAGACTGTCTTCAGTTTTGTATTTCACAGCATTCTCATGGGTCATCACTCCTACAATTCTTGATCATAACCCTTACCCTCCTTGGTATTTTTCAAAAACATGCTACAATGTAATTAGGGGGTGGCAAGGTTCCTCATTGTCTGTGAGGAATATGACTCACTTTAACCTTCACCACAAACATCACTAAAAAATGAGGAAAAATGAGAAGAAATACATATGGATTTGCTCTTTATGAACCTGTCACCTGGTCTTTTTTGGACACATTTGGGATATTTAGACCTTCCACTTGGATACTGTGCATTTGAAATGTATATCAGAAGTGTGATAAAGCAGATCCTTTTTATTACTATGTTTATGGCTGCTCCTCTGAAAAGAAAGCATTTGTGTCCAGATCACCAAGAGAAACATTACCTCCCTTTTTATTTCTTGCGTGGCGTGGCTAATACTTTGTTTTTTATTGCTTCAGTTATTTT
Source organism: Corvus moneduloides (assembly GCF_009650955.1). Lineage (NCBI taxonomy): Eukaryota > Metazoa > Chordata > Aves > Passeriformes > Corvidae > Corvus > Corvus moneduloides. The sequence goes on from NC_045478.1 coordinate 21,825,144, forward strand.
TGTTTTCCTATGAAAATATTTGATTGTCTGATCCCATTTTTTTTTTTCCTGAAATCTCTTTTGGCTTGGTTAATGCATGTGTAATGTGTAAACTCCATATGGAGAAGGATCTGATGTGCAACTACTGTGAATAGGTTCTGGCATTGCTTTGAGCATGAGCCTTATACTTTTATCTGGGGAAAATCATGGTCTCTGAGTTGTTGCTTTTTGCATTTTGTTGGATGTCAGTTCATTTGCTCAAAAATATACCAAGTTTGCTGCTAGGTTGGTTGATTATCTACAGGTTTAGGCTCACTCTATTTTAATAATGGCTATTCTGTATTCTATTTTTTTTTAAAGTTCTTTCAGTATCTTTACTTCTCAGAATTACTCATTTCATTTGCTCTCTCTTTCCCAGTATAGCCCAGCTGCTAGTCTCTCACAGGCAGCTAGGTTTTTCCCTATTGTATTTTTCCTATTCTTCAAAACTTTAGTAGCTATTTGATTTTCCTGACCTCAAGGCCCAGTCCGAGGCAGTAAAAGGGCTTTAGCTATAAATACCACAGTTGAAAGGAAGTATTCAAGAAAGCTGAAATTGCAAGTGCAAGGGAATCTCATCTTTAGAATGGTCATACAATGATCAGCAGTGAGAGGCAGGCAGGAAAGTAGGCTCTTACACTCAGCAAGAAGTGATTGTAGAAATAGTTTCAAAGGAACTAAATACATTTATTTGCTATATCCGCAACAACTCTAAACAATTGTTGTGATTATATTTTTCAGCCTGTTCTGCATGATGAAGTGACTTGTTTTTCTGAGTTAGAAAAGAACCACAGAAAAACAAAACAAGTTTCAAGATAGACAGATATGTTTACATGTAGATACCCAGATGTAAATGTGTGGTTTTCTTTTGCTTGAAGTTATTTTTATTTCCTCTATAACTGTTCATGGAAATGGGCTCAAACAATATCTGAGTGCAAAAATACTTGCTTTCTCTTCCTATTGTGCTATTTATCAGCACTCAAAATACTATAAGAAATACAGTGGTTTTGTGTAGCATAATTTTGATTATTTTTTCCACTTCATAGTTTCAAACAAGAAGTTGTAAAAAGCACCTCGAATGCTTTGTGGATTTGGATTACATGAATAGGGTTCATACTGCAAAAGTGCATCAACAAAGTATCCTTGACTTAATTTCATTCTTAAGATGGCAACTGATCCAGGTACCTCTATTAAAATTTCTGTCCAAAAGGATGGGCAACATATCATTTGAGTAAAGAAAATAGTGCTATCTTAAATTAGGCCAATAGCCTTCTTAGAAATATAAGAAATTGTCAGAGGGTAAATATTTTTCTGTGCCAGGAAGTCAAAGGGTTTTGGTCACGTGGGGCACTTATACCTTCAGGATATGGCTAAGTTGGAGAACCGCAAAGATGAGTATTACACACCATGACTAAGAGAAAAACTGAGGAGTTAGAATAGACAAAAAAAAAGAACCTTAAGGAAATATGTATCAATGAGATATTATTATTTTTTTCCCTGAGTGCATTAAACATTTTATTCTCCATCTGAATATGGAGGGTTTTATTCCCTGTCATTGGAGTCTTTAAAGCACATTTTCGGAAAAAAATCTGTAGGTGAAATTTGTAGGGCTTTGTAGAAGAAAAGGCTAGTTGGTTTTTGTAGATGTTTGTCAATACCTTACCTAAATAAGTGGCTGAACACGGAGCAGGAGACCTCCAAAGGATTTGCTCTAGCGTCAGTGTGGAACAAAGAGGATATTGTGAATGCATAATCTTGGTGGACATGATAAAATCTTGCAGTTTATCCTACAGGTCTGTCACATTGATATTTCAGCAGGTGATACTGTGCAATGGTGAGATATCAACAGGAGGAAAAAACTACAGATAAAGCAAAAGGTGTAGGAGAGAAAATACACGTGAGGAGAGAGAATGGAAAACATAGTTCATAATACTGTCAGTTTTTGTTGGTGCTGTTATAGCCATGTTTAGATACAAATTTTGGATTAAACTCCTTAAAATTATTAGTTTCACAGTTGAGCCTTAAATTATGCTTTGCTTTTCAGCTGCACTAAATCTCAGTATAATGCATCGCTACTCTATGTCTCTTTGAGTGTCACAGAATTCTGTTTCGTTAACATCAGTAAAACGATGTAAAGAGACTGATGACATAGTGTACTGATGGAAACGAAACAGTTGTGTTTCTTGCCATTAGAACCAAAATCTAAAGAACTATCTGCTAAGTTTCCTCTTGAAAATTGGTCTGTCTTTTCTTTGTTATTATTATTATTTTGAAAAATGAAGGGGGTAAGGGAAATTGAGTATTGTTTTCTATGGGGTAAACCGTATTTCCTTATTTCTATGTGAAACAAAAATATTTTCCAGTTTTCATCTGATGCATTGAACTCTGGATTCAAATAGGAAGTGATATTCAGTAATAGTATGGTGCTATCTGCTTTTTTTGGCCAATCAGTAAATAGATTTAGTGGGGGGGGGGGAAGGAAAAGCAATAGAGAGATATAAGCAATAGAGAACATACATGTTTCTAATTGAAATTTAAAATAATATAGGCAGCACAGAAGAGCTTTGAAGGGTATCTGGAAATAGCAGATGAAAAGAGAGACAAAAAGGCATGCTACACAAATGAGGGGTAAATACAAAACTGGATACATGTTTTATTTTTCAAAGGCTAGTCAGAAGTGCTGACCTCAGGCATTTTCTGAATGCAGTGCTGAGGTGACAAGTTATCCCCAGTGCTACTTCTCACCTTCGCATATTATTTCTCACCATATTGTCACTTCCATAAAACCTGATCAAAACTCATCCAGATTGGACACCATAATCTGGATAAACCCCTGTTGAGTGCATATTGTACAGTAAAGTGTAGTGTTAAGTATCTTCAAGTATTTTCTTTAACTAAAAATATTACTGATAGGTGGTGTCTTAATCCTATTACATTATATAGCTTGCATGGATATTTTGATTTGTAATTTTTTTTACCAGCAATTTTGTGTATTTCACCTGGCCCTTATATTGCTTTCCTTACCATACCTCTTTGTCATAGATTTGATTGTACTTGCACCAGCCATACAAGAAAAGTATATACAAAGAACAAAAGGTTAACATGTTTAGCAGAATAATTTATTTGCTCTCTGATTTAAAATTGAATGTTTAACTCAGCTTTTTTTTGAGAAATAATGTTGGCATTTATATGTCTGTGTGGGAACTCATGCCTTCTGACCAACGAATCAATATGATTACGCAGAAACATCTTATTAAGATGCACTCCACTCACATATCTCACAACTTTGGCATAATACCCTACTTATACACTTTGCTTACTTATACATTCTACCTGTTTATACATACTTATACATAACCTATACAGTTCACTTACTTATACATTCTATAACTTATAACTTCCACATATCACACTACTTACCTTTTACAACTTCTACATAATACAGTACTTATGCATTTTTCTTGCCTATCTTATACTACTTATACGTATACATATTACTCTACCTATACATTTTACAACTTTTACACAATTCAGTACGTATACATTTTGCAACTGCTGTGCATGAAATCTCACATTGCTTGATTGGTTTCTCTATTTTGTCCATGAGCTCCACACACACTTTTCTGATAATATGATTGGTTTTACCCTAGTGCAGCACAGTCCTTTTTTATCTATTCCTTGCTGTCTTGGTATTTAGTTTTTCAGCTTCTTTCTCAATTCTTTTCCAATTTAGTACAGTTTACCTTTCAGTCCTTGATGAATTCCTGAGGGCTCTAACAGGTGGGGCTCCTGATCCAGGCAAGCAGCATCAAGATGATGACAGCAACAAAACCCACCCAGTGATCAGCAGCCAAGTTAGTCCAGGAAATCCAAACAAAACAGCAAAGAACAGGGAGCAGATATAAGCCTACCCCACCTCTCCTCTCAAACCTTCAGACTGGAGCTGAAACCCCTCTTGGGGCTGATGTGCTGCAGCTGAAGGTGGAAAGGCCAGCTGAAGCCAGTGAGGGTAATACCAGCCTGGTCCCACTCTGAGGGCTCTGGAAAAAATAACTAAAAATGGTTTGGCTGGGGCGCACTATCAAGGTTCAAATACTCTACAACATGTCTGGGTTTATTATTTTTAGTTGTTCTTATCTTTTAGGTTAAACAAGAAAAACTATAAAAATGAAATACATTTCATAATATTTAGAGGGAAAAAAGATACTGTGTCTTCATGATAAATTTGTTTCTTCAAAAGATCTTTCTTATGACCTATTTTGTCAGCAAGTTCTCGTATCTAGGAAGATTATTTCTGTTGGCTAGACAGTTTCAAAATGACAGGGTGAGATTAATAATATAAATACAAGTTTTCCTTGTTCTATTGATTTATTGGGTCCTAAATCTCTGAACACTCACCTATATTAGTCATTTTACTATTGAGAACTATGAAAAAAAGCTACTCAGATGTATGAGTGTTTGCAAGAAGGAGCACCTTTGTTAAGTGCAATTGATTAGCAACATACTACAAAGAAAGAATACCTCCTGTGTAAGTATCACTGTAATACTTTGGGTGGATCAGATACATACAGCATAATCCATTCCTAGTAACTGTGCAAGGGAGAAGCTTAAGAAATATCTTTGTCTGAAATGTGGTCATGTCCCTGCTTCTATTCCATCCACTTCCACATTTTATCCATCATGGGTGTAGGAAAGTTACTTGTCTGAGGCCATAATTTCATGTACATTAGCACTGCTATAATAGGTGGAAGACTTGCATCAGGGGACTCATCTTATTAAGACTTGATATACTAGTTTATTTTTTTCTGAATGAACATGAATACTAAGCTACATATGAGTGAATAGACAGTATTCTCATTGCAAACAGGTAAAGTGTGTGCTGGGCTGTGTCAGGATGAGTATGATTAGCAAGTTGAGAAGGTTATTACTTTCCTCTGGTTCTGGATGGAGCAAAAGTCACTTTGGCAATGCTGAGTAAAATAACAAGGAAAAATGGCCACAAACTGCAGACCAAGAGATTCAAAGACAGCTTAATGAGGCTGATGCAGTGCTGGAGCAGGCTGCTCATTGGGGGTTGTGGAATCTCCATCCTTGGTGACTTTCAGGAATTGACTATTAAGCCCCAGCAGAGTTGAACTTGTGCTGGCAAAAGCCCTTCTCTGCTCTCAGTGGGAGGCTGAATTAGTTCCCTATAATAACATTTCTCTTTTGCAGCGAATGTTATTATGAATTCTAAGACCTTTTACAACATAAAAAAGTAAAGTAATGGGTAATTAAAAAAAAGGTGACTTCTTGAATTTGATTTCATGCTACATAATTTTCTAAGGTGGATTAGGTGGCTGTTTCTTTCTGCTCATTGGTAATTTTTGAACACTAATGCTGATACACCAATTTTGGGTGAGATGGATCTAAGCCTAAGCAATGTAATTTCACCTGATGGAGTGGTAGCTTTTTACACTGTTGTCATGTCCTTCATTGTCATCTGCCCCCAGAACTGAAATTAAAATTAGAAAAAATTAGTACAGGTGTTTAATATTGAGCCATCTTCCAGAAAGATCTTTTCTACTAAGATACAGCAACTTCATTACAGAGAAAAGAAGTTAAAATAAGTGTCAAGTCATAGCTTCTTAACAGCATTTTAACATTTCTGTATTTCCATATAATGTAAATCTACCGATAATTGATTGCCTTGTGTATGTTTTATGTGTTGTGATTTTGGAAAATGAGGGCATGCAGTCTCTCAACAATAGCCATAGAATGTACAGATCTAAACAGACTGTATAGAGAAATAATTATTTCTGTCTCTCTCACACACACAGTCTCTGTGGAAAACAGGGCTCTGTACAACCTCCTTGTCACGTTGTTTACATGCCTACTAGAAGTGGTTGTGTTTTTCTTTGTCACTCAATATTTATGTGTCAAGCACAACGACAAGGGTATGTAGTTTGCCACCTCAGTGGCAAACTACAGCAGAGAAATTCATAAACAGAAGCTTACTGGTGAATTATCCACATCTTCTTATTAGTGTAGAGAGAGACGTGCTGCTGTCAGTTTGAAATGATTCCCAGCCTCTGGAAGGCATAAAAACAAAATTCCCCCATGGAGTCTCCCCAGGCATGCTGAGATAGGAGGATACCTGGGTTGCCCAAAGATATGGGACCTTAAAGAAACATCTGAAAAAAGTCCAAAAAAACAGTAGTCTGGCAGGATAGTGCTGACATCTCTCTAGCTTTTGACAACTTTCTGGCACTAATTGTAGCTGCAAGCCTTATTTTGCGGATAGACTATCTAGCCTGCTGCAGACTTGTAATATTGGCACTAATTTATGTTTATGAGGAAAAAAGAGGGAAGCTAGTAATTTGTGCTGTTGAGTGGGGACCTTTGGAAGATGGTGTTTGGAGGTACAAAATATGTCAGGCAGACTCCTTGGATTGTAAAAAACTGGTGAAGCAGCAGTTAGCAGAACATAGAGGATCAAAAAAAAAAAGAAGTCCAGAAACCAAGTCTCGGCTTGTTCTTCCTTATCAATCAGGATAACAAACTGCACACAGGCAGACAGCCCATCTCAGTAAAGCCTCAGAAAGCCTTCGAGTTAAACGTGAAAAAAATATCTTCTGAGATCCTTCCTCTGCATCACTTTGTCTTGTGGCAAGTGCATTTTTCATTCAGAATTGAAAGAAACTGGCTTGACTTACCTGTGACCAGGCTTTCTGTGCTCTTCACTGGAGGTTTTCTCAAGCCTGCTGTTGGGATTTTGTTTCTAGTTTGTCAGCTCTGCTGGGGACACTAATAAGTCTGTCGATACAAGCTTTGACTACATGTTTCTTGGTGCTGAACTGCATCAAATTTTTTTCCTCTTATCATGCAACTTTATGGCTTTCTAAAAGTTGTGATCCACCTGTCAGCAGCAGAGCTGCCTGGTAAAACTTATTTTTTCTCATTCCTTTCCCACATGCATGCCACAGCCTCTAGCAGTAGAAAAATCCCAATGATTAAAGTGTTTAAAATATATGACAGATGTAGGGTGAAGTGCCATTGCAACACTGGGTTACTGTGAGACAGCTTCTTATGTGTATGGAGAAAGTACTACTAAATAACTGGCAGTGTCACAGCAGTGCTATAGAGGTCAATCTGCTCAGTGCACATTTGTGTTTCATGTTGTATTTTTCTGTCATTTTTTGCCTTTGAGTGAAGATCACAGCTAAAGTCCAATCTTCTATTTGCTGTTCAAGGTGGACATAATTTCAGCAAGCTTTTGTAGTGGACTTCGGTTTGCCAGGCATATTAAACTGCTTTTTGTACTGATTTTATATTAAAAGGTATACACACACGTGTGTGTGTGTGCCTGCATATATATTTGCTTCAGCATATTTGTTGCTGTTGGAGATGTCATTTTTCACCTGAGGGTTAAAATGAAGATTTCAGAGATTTGTGATATAAAATACACTGTACTTTCTTGTTCTAGTAGGACTTTTAACAGTATATCAGAATTATCTGCCAACATGATTACATTCCCTGGAATTTCAATTGATTTTGGTATTTGGATTCTAAACAGTAGCCTTGTTTTACTGACTCCTGAAGCAGCTCGGTCTCAAGAGATACTTCAAAATATTTCCTCCATGTTTCCATATATTTGTACATTGTGCAAAAAAGATTTTAAGACAACCAGCTTCCAAATACTGGTGTGTAGATAAAATAGTAACTGCACATTTAGAGATTGTTTGTTTGTTATGATGGAGTTTTGTTGCCTTCGTTTCTATACTTGAATATTTTGCAGAGTATAACTGTACATTTGAATGACTGTTTGACTTCTCTTGCCTGGGAGGACTTGGGAGTATTTTATGAGAAAGGAATATAACTCTATTACTGTTTGCTACCTCCAAAAGTAAAATATTAGCAGGCTTAAACTTTTGATTTGAGTGACTATTATCACTGCAGTATTGTACATATAAAAATACAAAAAAGTCATGTGGAAACAAAAAGTCCTGCTACATGAATGCAATCAGCTGGTCCCTGAAGGTGATAGTTATATAAATGTAACTAAACATTTATATAGCGCTATTTTAAAATTCTTCCTGGAAAAATCCTTTTTTAAAAAAATTATTTTCCAGCTGTTAAGAAATGTGTGCTGAAAATAGAATTTCATTTTTTGTGCTAACTTCAAGTTCTCCAAGTTTTATTATATTTGGATATAATTATGACATCTTAAAATAAAGAAATTATAATTTTCTCTTTTTCTTTGCAGAGTCACAGTGTACACTCTGTGGGGAGCCTGAAGGTGAGTGTGTTTTCCTACTAATATTTTTTAAAGCAGCTAGAGGTGAACACTTGAATCTAATGATACTTGTGCACAATAGATTGGAAATAGTACATGAATGACGGAAACTAATGAAAAACATTCTACCCTATGTTAGATACAAGAAAAGATTTGAATTAAGCTGAGTAAAGCACAGCACATGCTCCAGGTAGAAAATATCTTAAGGGAAAAATATTCCATTAGAACAAATTGAAATATTTACTTCTTATTCTTTTGTGTGTTTGTCAAACTAATTTGGCAGTAAGCAAGAGTGTAAAGAGGCATTTAAGGACATCAATCTGAGCATGGAAAACAAAGAGATTGGACATAAAAAGAAATGAAAAATGTTTTTAGATTTGATACTACATTTACAGAGAGGTTAACACATTTTAGCAGGTGAAGTGAATAAATACTCCTTCTGAAATAAAGATAATTAAGCAGTAACTTACGCAGCTCAAATACGTATCCACATGACAGTGTTTGTTGGTTTGTTTTGTTAGGGTTTTTTCCAAGTGGCTAATTAAATGCCAAGATGAGACCCACATTTTACTTAAATGAATGCTGAAGCAATGAAATTATGATTTTTAAAGTAGGCTATTATTGAGGAAAAAATCTCTAATTTATTTATTTATTAACATTGGTGCTGTTTTAAAAAAAATGTTAAAAGGTTGGCCTTAGTTTGAAATCAACCACCTGGAGTCTTTCTAAGAAACAGAGTTCAAAATAGTCAATGTAAATCCTGGAGTGAAATATATGAACTAAAAAATAGGCTGTTTCCAAAGACATTCAGCTTTATATCTTGAATAGTTGCTGAAAAAGAAGTTTCAGCTTCTAATGTTTTATAAGTTTAGGAGGGAGAAGTTATTAAGATACAAAGCCCGGAAGTGGAAGGCTTTGAGACCTTGCATCTAGGGAAATAACTCAGTAAATTAAATAATAATTATCTCCTTCTCCTTTGTTATCTACTGACAAATAACTATTTTAGAAATTTGTTTTGACTGTATTCCTTTAATAAACAGTCAATTGTAGATTTTTTAAATTTTCTTTGTCCTTTATTTGATAAATTTATAGTAGTACAGATACATGTATGAAAAGGAAAAATGAGATTGGTGTTTGTTTGCCTTTCCTGAGATATTTCTCTCCTGATAAGTTTGGCCAGCTGTAAAGTTATGCATTGGATTAGTTCTGTTTTATTATATGCTGTGTCTGCTTTGTAACAATAGTTCTCCTTTCTTTACATTACTGCTCTTTCATACTTCTTCGGTTTTGCAAATATTAATAAATATATATGGACTTTGTAAAAAGAGAATTAAAAAAGAAGGGTAATACTTTTTTTAACATTTATATGACTAAAAAGCCACAATCAAAAGATAACTAGAAGTGAACTTTCCCAGGAGTGAATGTCTTCTGGATCACCTGTCTCTCCTCTAAAACACAGTCTTAGTGGAATGCTAATTATTAATTCTCTTCCTCAGTTTTAAAAATATTGACATAAGTGTCATCTTTGATTAGTGACAAGACTTAGAATCTGAACTTTTTTACATGCCAGATTAGCACAAATTCTTATCTAGCACTGAACATTCACAGAAGTTTGATATGTGATTTTGTGATGAAGAAGCAGTTGCTCTGTAGATATGACTTTAGTTTTTAGAAGGCCATTCTAAGAGAAACTTCATATCTCTGTTGTATAAACCAAACCAAAACAAAAAAAACCCTCAAAAAATATCCTTTTCCTATGCAATGTTCTATAAATTCTATTGTGGTTTCATCATAGATAAGAGAAGGGAAGAACTGAAAAATCAAGTTTTTGCAGTGTTCTAGGTATAATTTCTGACTTTTCTCTGTAACCTTCTCCAGAAATTTGAGATACTTTGTGGCTTGTAGTTTGGATTTTTGGAATTTGAGGAAAATTCAGAGAATATCACTTAAAGTTAGATACTGTTTGCCTCCAAGTTCCTTTTTTCCCCCTTCCTTATCAGATAAAAAAACCCCAAAGTTCATTAAGTGCCTTAAAGTATTTCAGTATATCAAGGTGAATTTGCAGAGATACAGGACAGACATGCCACAGTGTAGTCCTCCTATACTAGTTTCCAAAGTGTTAAGCAGAGATTCATTTGAGAAATAGTAGATGTGGGGAAATCTCCCCGGCTTGGCTGAGAGGAAGACAGTGTTTCACATCTTATGTCTTCCAAGTTCCTCTGAAGCTGTTTATGCCATTTCTTGAAAGACCTGCAGGCAGCTAGGTGTGAGTTTCATGCTCTGCTTTCTGTAACAGAGGTGACAGAATGGAAGCATTTTGCAAGCCTCAAATTCTGCTTGTCAAATTGGTCAACTGCGGTCTCACTGTTCTTGTTACAGTTCATCCTTTTTCTAACCATCACTCCCCTTTCAAGACCAGTGGTTTTGTCCTGGATTATCTAAGTGTCATAAGAATGACTGTGTAAAACAGAGCTCTGTGCTGGGAGCGCTTTGCCAAGTTTTTAGCAGTTAGTGCTGCACTGCAGGAAGCAAGTGCATTTATCTGCATGCACATTGTTGCACAGGTGGGGAGCAATGTGGGCGCATATTTTGTAGAGTGAAAATGTATCAGATATGGAAGGAAGATATAAATTATGAGAGTAAAGATTTCTCATTTCAGTGTTTTTCCCGAGAACTTGTGGTTCTGCAGTGAAATGTGTCATGTGTCCTCCTTTTCATCTATCTAAAGAGAATGAGTTGGACAAAGCCGAAATCTCTGTTTGAGAGTAAGTCTTTTGTATGAGCTGCAAAGGCTTGTGTGTTCTGTTTCAAAAATCATGGGTTTGCTGTGTTATTGATAGTGTGCCAGCTACCATTCCTCTCAGTGTGGGATATTTGAAGACCGTCAGGTGTTTTTTTTATACTGCGAGGAAACTAAAGTTGCCAAATCCTGTTAGTGTGGCTACTTCAAGCTGATCCATCATCTGGAAACGCAAGAGCAGCAATGACGTTTTCAGAGAGGTGACAACAGCTACCTTTGGTGAAGAGATCTGCAGTTGACAGATTATGTTGTCATAGTAAACATTGTTGGGTTGTTCTTTGCTTTATTCCTGCTCAGATTTTAAGTGAGGACAGCATGTTACAGGCGTGTGTCTAGCTCAGTCTTTGTCACAGCTGAGGTACTCTGACACACCGGTGTAGTCATGAGAAGTTTCAGGAACAAGTATCCCCATTAATCCTCTAGCAGATGTTTCTGTTCTTTCTAAATCTTTGTACTTATTCACAGAAGGTTTTGGAAGGACTGTATGATCAAATTTAATTTTCTATATTATCAAAGCAGAAAACAAAAAAACTTTTGGTGACAGCCAAGGTTTCAGTAGACCACTCTGTCTTCTCAAAGCCTATGCAAATGAAAGCTTTTCTTACAGGCATTTTTAATATCCTTCATAACTCCAGTAGCATCTTATTCTTTCTATAATTTTACCAGGCAATTCAGATTCTTCCTCAGTGTCTCAGATCTCTTTTGAGCTGTGGTATACACCCACAGTTTGAATTAAGTTCACCCATTACTTTTTGCCAGTAACTGGCACAAGAACTGGTTGGGTTTGTGGTAGCAAACTTTAAATAGTGAGTCTTTTAATTAGTAAAAGAAATATTCTGTGCAAAATGAGACCTTAGAGGAGACCTATTTCTTAATGTATCTCACATTGCACATTGGGATTTTTTTCCTAAACTTGCTTTTCTCTTAATTTAAACAGTGAAGAGTTCATGCAGCCAATGCATAGATACTGCATGACTCCAAATATCAAAAGATTCAGAAACTTCTCACAATTATATTTCATCTGATAATAAATCCAGTTGTCAGAAGTTTAAGATGTTTTTTACTGTTGATTTAAATTTTTTGAGCTAAGATGCCCATATAATTTTGTCTTTCTCTGAGAAAAAATATTTGTGCAAAATTTTTAGCAGTTACAAGAATGCTAGCATATGTCACAGATTTACCTTTACAGAAGTTGATGTCAATTAATTGTAGAAGGATTTTTAATATGATTAATAGTGGAGGATGAATTTAATTTATTTTTATTCTGATTTTATTTAGTAAAAGAAGTTTTGAATGTTCTGAAATAAAAACAATTGTACTGTTTAGTTATATTTGCTCACATGATGCATAAAATATTTAGTAGAATTTGGGAAATACAGAAACATTAATAAATAGTTGACAATAGTAACAACAAAAAAACTCTATATTCCTTGATGAAAAAAATGTCTTTTTCAGAAATGTCAGTGTTAGACATGTGTTTATTTCAGGTGCTGTCAGCTTTGGTGCCTTCTGTGCTCTGGTTAGTGCTAGTGTGTTGGAGTTTGGGGGAAATAAGTCTGGTTTTTTGATTTCTTTTTGTTGGCCTGTTTTATTTTGTTTGGTTGAGGGTTTTTGTTTGGTTTTGGTTTTATTTTTCCTCTTTGAATAAAGGATCTCGAGAGTAGGTAGTTCGAAAAATACCCTAAACTTGGCAATATGTCTTAATATTGATGATATTCCATCCATGTAATTCTGGCTCTGAATATAAACATTTCCCCTGGTATCTCGTGGAAAACTATTGCAGGCATATTAATAACTCCAGAGAATTTCCTTAATCTTCATTTTGCTAATCTAAACATTTAGTAATCCACACTGAGAACTGACAGTTTTGCCGCTGCTGGCAATGACTTTCAAGAGTCCTGTAGTCTTAAGTTTTTATTCTTCTGCTGTATTTAGTAGACCAACAATTACCAGTAATAAAAGTTGTCTGAGGAAGAAAAGTACATTTCACAACACATAATCCTTACATTTTAAGGAAACAATAATAGATAATAAAATATACTTTGCCTAATTTTAATATTTCTTCTTTTCCCGCTACTTATAAAAAAAATCACAATTTCTTCACATGAGAAGGTTTCTTATTTTGTATATGTACCATGAAATACTTAAATAGATTATGGTTCCTGCTATCAATATAATTATAATTCTTAATTATTACCTGAAGTGATTGAGACAATGCTGAGTTTATTCAGTCATGTATGAAAAATTTTATGTAAATATAGGGTCAAGGTCTTCAATCTTTCTGCTTTGATCTATTTGTACAGCAACACCTTGGTTTTCATAAGCAGACACATTTGTGTGCCTGTGTGAACTTCCTTGCTAGCATTTAAATAATAATAAATTAAATTACTGGTGGTATGAAACTTCCTCCTGATCCAAGTATTTTTAATAAACATTTTTTAACACTTTAGTTGCTACTCTCAAAGTGATTTGATTTGTCATTTTTATAGAAACTTTTTCAAGTTTCACAGAATTGTATTGCTGTCATACTCCATTGGGTAGTCTGTAAACATTGAACTTTCTTTTTACAAAAACATGCAAGTTAGTGTTTTTAAAAATAACCTGCAAAATTTGGAGATTGTATGAACCTAAATTCTTTTTTTTTTTTTTTAATCTCTTTCACTGGGCTAATGTGTGAGATTCTACTAATTAATTTCTTTAAGATACCCAGTTAGAGTATATTCACAATGGGCATTGTTCTTGGACTATAAAGTGATGTGATGTATGTTGTGATTTTTAGGAAAGAGTTACAGTATTTTTTTCTTGAAACAATATTGAACCACATGTTGCTACTGTATTTTCATGTTGCCTGTATTTAGGCAGACAGCAAGACTTGTCTACAGTATGTCTGCTAAAGATTTAGCTGCTGAAAAAGTTCTGTGTCTGGCTATACTTGAAATATTTGAAGATTCAATTTTGAGCTGATCATTCATATATAGTTTTAAAAGTTATATATGATATTATTAAAATGAATACTTTTGTCTATAACTAGTAATAAATCTGCCCATTTTATCTAGTTGAATTTAAATAGATAATGGTATATTCAAAAGCCTAGGTCCTATGTAAACTGAGTGTGAGATATGGTGATACTAATTTTGGTTCTTTTACAGGCTATCTTGTAGTTACTTAAGATAAAAATGTTTGAAGAAACAAATCTCATTTTGTTTTAAGAAAATAAATTATTTTCTTTAATAAAGTGTGTTCCAGGCCTTCCCTTAATTTATATTTGGAATAAATTAAATTAATTCTTCAGCTCTTTTTACTTCTCATATATACAGGAAACAGCTGTACTCAAAGCTACATTGTTATTCTTGGTTTTTTATCTGCTGATCCACTCCCCTGAGTTTTGCAAACCAAAGAAAAAAAAAAAGATTTAATTTAGATAAATCGGATGTAGTCCCAAATGCATATTCACTTCACATTATTGCAATTAAACAAACAAACAAAACCAAAGACAAGGACCATCTTCTCTCTTTTGCTCCAATATGAATGAATAAGTGAAAAGCTGATTTGATTTCTAGGGATGAGGGGAGAAAAGTTGTCCTCAAAGGCTATAGTCAGCACACACTTAAGGCTTCATGCTTAATGCAGCATTAGAAATGTGAGTATTTCCTCTGCCAACACTGAATGAAGTTGCCAATGTAATTTGTTCCTGTAGGGGAGTAAACAGTCTCAGGACTGCAGTGTTTGCTGGAGTGGAGGCCAGTGCGAGTAAGGTCGGTGCAGCCTAGAAGATGCTGATATTTTAAATTAACCGCTGCATAGAAGTAGATATGTATATACACACGCTTCTTTTTTCCATTTTTTCTTCTTTTGCTAACTGTTTAGCACATTTTCATATTACATGAAATGTCCTGTTTTGCGTAGTTGTTCTTATATATCAGATTGGTCTGTTGAATGTTAATTTCTGCAGGAAGATATTCCTCTTAAAGATGCTGTTTTAGATGTCTCATAAATGAAAACATTTCTTTTATAGTGTGAATGGTCTGTGCTTTCCCTCAACTTCTAATTTTCATGCTCTGCAACTCAACTGTAATACTGCTTTGTATGTATATGGAGAAGATCTCTTTATGTTGAACAGTTATGTCTACAGAATATTGCCTACAGCTTCTAGCATACTTTATGTTTTAAAAACATACTTCTGCATCTTTGTAGGATAAGAATCATGGTGGATTTCTACCTAAACATAGAGATTTATTATTTTTTTTTAAAGGTGGTACATGTCAACATTCACTCCTTATTTAATTTACTATGGATTTGAACCAATAAAGCTGAAATAGCTGATATTATGGGTCAGATTTTTTTATTCTGCAGTATATAGATTGGCGTGGACAGTTTTCAAATTTGATTTGGCTTTCACCATATCACTCCCTGGGTCTGTCCTTTTGTCCCAGGCTCAGGGCAGGCTCAGATGGTCAGCCTGGCCACTGCAGACACCTGCTTATAAGGAAACCTGGGCCTGCCTTAGCTTGCAGTTCTATATCTAACAGGAGCCTTGTGCTACTGGGGAATTTTCAGTGTCTTTGTCCTTTTCTAGGAGAAGGTGAAGCTAGTTCTATATGTAAAGTTGAACATGAGTGAGATGCAAAATGCTCTAAGTGCCACTGGATCTTCTGTATGGAAGATTAAGTTACTGTTTCTTGATCAGTGTATAATTCTTCTGGGTAGAGGGAGAGCCTTAAAAACATCTGTGATTGTAAAGTTTGAGAAGCACAGCTGTAACAGAAAGCAAAAACTTCCATTCCTATCACCACACACTGCAAGCTTCAAGACTGAATATTTCCAATCCATCTCTGAAACCCATGCACAAATTACCTTATTATTATTATTGCACACATGTACATATTTCATTCTGACTGAGCAGATCATGAATGATTTTTACTTTGATTCTAGATCATTAGTCTGAAAAGGTTAAGAAACAGTGCGCTAGCAAAGGAACATGGTTTTGAAGCCAAAACCTGCGTTAATTTAAAAGAGATTTCCATGCAGAAAGAATGCTGGTTTCTCCTGGAGTGTACATTTGCATAAATCTTAGATAACTTCTGGCAATATTCATCTCAACAATGTATGAAAATCCTGAGCTCTTACTTAGTGCAGAGCTACAACTGATACTGGTGGAAATATTATGTAGAAAAAGTGCTAGGACTTTCACAGCAAAGAACTTCAAGCAGATTGATTTAGTCTTCTGTACCTGCTGATTATTTTCCATAAGCTTTCATCACAATTTTAGTCACTGGAATCTTCTCACTCCTTATAAAATATTAAAGGCAACATTTTTCTATAATAATATGTGACAAAGAAATAGCTTTGAGTATGTGGTTGGAAATATTTTTTTTGTATCTGCTGGCTGACTGTTCATGAAAATGAAAAATATAATGACAGCAACTGTGTTTATAACAATTAGCTTGTGCAGATGAATGTTAAACAAGCTTTTCAGTGCTGGTCTCTGAAAAATATTTCAGAAAAATCTTGACATGGTATTGTTTCCCTTACTGGAAAAATGCATTTCCAGGTGCATCGAGAGGCAGCATGTCCCGCACAGTGCAGTTCCTACCCCAGAGCTGGTTTTACAAATTTTAACCCCACACGATATAGCAGAAACTTGGGTCAGTGTGTTCTTTCCCCACAGCTTGTTTTTCTTGGTGGTACAAATGGACTGCCACTGAATGCCTCGGCATGCTTAGCAAAAGGAATAAACTCTTACATTAATGCTGCACAAAGGCCATGGTTCACTCTTCATTTGTTTTACCTAATGTAGCCCATGAAAAGATAATGGGACAAATGTGTTCTGTTGGATATAGGGCTTTGTACATGGTCCAACAAGTTACGTGGAAGAAAAAGATAATTTTGTTCACTGTTTGGAATGGACTCATTGTTTAATTAGAAACTTTGAATGTTGAACTTGGTTACACTAATGTCCATTATCAGCATTCCTTATGAGACAGATTAATTATTAAAACATGGAAATAATTTATCTTTCGGCATATGTGGAGACAGTAATCTCTTGGGGGTTTTTAGCTTGTGTTGAATTTTCATTATGCCATTACATTTTTTGTTTGTCAAGTATATAATAAGTGTCCTTTTTAAGAACTGAATATATGTGTTTGCAAATCAGACTCCATTCTTAAAATAAATAATAATAGATAATGAAGAAATAATAAAAGATAATTCCATCTCAACAGTCACTGTTCCTTACCAAGAGCATCCAAAACTAGTGATGAAACAACAATACTCTTGCAGATTATTGTAAGTTATGGATTTTGTGAACTGAAATAAGACTTTAAGTTAATGCCATGAATGGCACCATGGATATTTTATTTTTGCCTTTTCCTCAATAACCTTCAGTTCATCATATTGATATAGAAGAAAATGAATTCCCTTACTGATGAAAAACATGTGGGTGTTTTCTGTCTTCCTTTGTTTACTTTGTATTTACTGTGTATAAACTATGTTAAAAATAGTTTTGTGCTAGACATAGTGATTTTCACTTTTCTGCTGGTGAAGCATCTGATTAAGTGACTGTTTAACCACTGCAATATTTGCCTTGTACTACAGAAACAACAGGGAGGATCCGGAGGATATTCCTGAAGACAAGCCAAAAATGGCTTTTTTCTTCTTTATTTGGTCTATGCTAGCAGACTAGACACTTTATCATCAAGAAAAGTCCATGCAGTTCAAATTCTGGCCTTTTCTTCTGTAAGCTAAATCTGATTCTTGATGCCGTAAGGTTTATGTATGTGTTATGTTTTCTAGCTAGCCAGTTGCTGAGAGTTTAAACCCAGTTTGGGAGAGGAATTTTTGGAATTATTTACTTCATGTTGTAAAAGTGCTCTCATAAAAGGACATGTTATTACTGTCTCTGCCATGAGAAGCTCTTTGCAGCAATCAATATATAATTTAGGAATCCTGCTTGATACCAAAGGTTCTCTGCCTGCAAAGGTTGGGTCTGAGTGCACTCCAAGTATGGGGCTTTTTTATAGTCTGTATATGAATGTCTTCATATTGATCTAAAACCTGTAAAAGGAAAATTCTTGCTTTAGGCAAAAGACTAGCAGTGAAGGGTTTCTAAGCTTCAACAGCCATAGATATAAATGCAGCTCCCACAAGACTAATGACAAGGACAAATTCAGCTTTCAAGGTTGAATTCCAGATATTTGGTAAATAAGCAACAGATTCACTGACTGATTGAGGACTTCAGGTAGAAAAAAGATCAAATTCCACTTAACAAGGAGAAGCTGGAATTGGGGAGGAGAGATAAAGCTTTATATGGTGGGACAAGAGCAGAATTGGGGAAGCATAAAGAACATCTGAACTATCACCAACAGATAGTGATATTCAAGAGCAGTAAGAAACAAAGAAAGGGAGATCCCTCTCTGTGTTTTATTTCTATGACACAGTAGAAGCTGCTTTTCTTGTGCTGGATCATGGCTTAAGTCACAATAAGAGAAATGTGATTTATTTGCAGAATCTTTATAAATCTAATTTGTTTGTTAGTGTTCAGTGTCTTTAACCTTGAAAAGGTGAACTCAGATTACCCATAACCTGAGGGGAGACAGACATATTTATGATCCCCCAAACCAATATAGCTGAGCTTCAAGTTTTCATTCTGTGACATGAGAGTAGAGAGACCATGGAAGGAGATTAAACGCACCCATTTCTCTTATGGGAAAACCAAGTACAGAAGCATCATCTAGCACAAAAGATCAGATCTGGATGTGATAGAACATGTAACAGAAGAGGGACAAAGATGAACTTTGTAACTGGAATTCCTGCTCTGTTCCATTGATGCAAGGGTTTTTTCCAG
The DNA here is from genome assembly GCF_009650955.1 of Corvus moneduloides. NCBI lineage: Eukaryota > Metazoa > Chordata > Aves > Passeriformes > Corvidae > Corvus > Corvus moneduloides. The sequence goes on from NC_045478.1 coordinate 21,844,080, forward strand.
TCTCATAGCTTCTGGTGGGTTTACCACCTGCAGTGAATTTGGTCCCATTTTAGCATTTTAATATGTCTGTAGAAAACATTTGTACTCTGCTGATCCACATAGTACCTTTCTGCCATAATTATTTCAACACAGCAAATTCAGGACTTGATGTATCTGACTGAGTAGGATACACAAACTGAAATGATAAATGTGTTTGAAATGGGACAGTTAAGGAAATTTTGCACTAAGTTTTTTCTACCAGACAGATGATGCTGAATCCTTTGTGCCTGCATCTGTTCTCTATTCCTAACATTATCTTTTAGAAAGATCAGCCTCCGAATATGAAGACATATAAAGACTTGTACAATATATTTTAACTAGACATTGACAAATCAATCATTCCAACTCACAGCGGAAAGCAATAGGCAATTTGTTACTGTCTCCAAGAGTGATGGAGATAACAGGAAGAAAAGTTGGAGGAGAATCCAAAGTGGAACACTGACAGAAACAGAAACAAAATGCAGCCCTAGCTGACTGTGTAGTCACTTACTATCCCTGCTGACTGATTGCAAGATCTTGCAGCAAAAATACAATTACTACTTGGTTCTAAATAACTTGCATTCTGTAGCAAACCTATGTTACCCTCACAACTGAAAATGAGATAACTTATTAACATATGATGAGTTACATTTACAGTTGAAACTTCAGGAACAACCAGTTCTGGAGATGTAAGTTCAGTACTTGGAATTAAAAAGAATAATGTCCCATATTGTATTCTGGGATACTGCTACAAAATAATTTTTTAAATACTACGTCATATTAAATAATATGTTATTGTAGCTAAATTTTAAAAAAAAATACAGTCACTCTACATGGTTTTCAGTATATCTTTTTTTTTTGTCAGAGGCTATTTCTTCCAGAAAAATCTGCTACCAGAGAATTAAGTGCTTCCAACGGAGAATTAGAAAAATACAATGAATCAACATTTGGATGTTTTTAAGGTTTAAAAGCTGTAGTAGTAAACAGTACAATTATGTAGCAAGAGAACAGTGTCCCATTGTAATCTGTTGTGAGTCAGCTGTGATCACATCACAAAATGCTCTGCCATTCAATAGGTATCTAAGTGACCACAGCAACAGAAGGCTCTGAGGCAGAACTTAACACAGCTAGTTTTAAACAGAATCACAGAATGATTTGGGTTGGAAGAGAATTTTAGATGATCTCGTTCCAACCCCACTGCCATGGGCAGGGACACCTTACACTAGACCAGATTGCTCAAAGCCCCATCTAACCTGGCCTTGAACACTTTCGGGGAAGGATCATCTGCAACTGCTCTGGGCAACCTGTTCCAGTGCCTCACTACCCTCATTATTGAGAATTTTTTCCTAGCATCTAATTTAAATGTCTCTGTATTCAGTATAGTAAATACGTAAGGCGTATACTCTGGTCAGAATGTTTATGCTTGCTTTGTAGTGATTGGTTGTTTACTAAATTTTAAATTTCAAATAATATCGAGCATGTTTTGGTTGAGTCCACAGAGACCTTCTTAATAAGCTGTATGATCTGAAAAGTGATCAAATGTACACTGAAGACAAAGGGAATTTATGAAGCAAAAGTGACACTATTTAACAGAAGCAATATTTTAATATAGTTGGTAGTAGTGAATGATAATTGTTTTCAAACTAAAATGTGGGAACACAGCAGGGCAATTCCAAAAAATGTCAGGATCTTTCTCTCTGACTGGCTTAGAAAGAGATAAATGCATTATAAATATTCACAGCTTTGATGTTCTCTTCAAGTCACCAATTCCTTATGGAACGTTTTTCACTCTGTGGTAAACATCTCTCCTGTCTCACCCTGAATTTAGTGCCCTAACTCCCTCCATTCTTCTTTCTGTTTCCTTCCAGCACAATACTCCATCTACTGCTAAAATATGCAGAGTAGAAGATTTTATTTCTTGTTTGAACAGGTAATACATTGATTAATAAATGGTGCATAATTTATCGAAGAAGTAATTGCTCACACAGGGGTAAATTAGGCTTCCTAGCTATTCTGAACTTCTGGAAAGCTTTTTTCTGGCTCTAATTTCTGGCAGAATAACATTGATACAGTGTCTCTCCTCAGGAGAATTGACTGTAATGAATACTAATTTTAAAGGGGTGATCTAAAAGTTTAGGTTGAGGTTAATTTTAGAAGAAAAGGTCAGACCTGTTGAAAAGAAGACATATCTTGGAAATGTAGGGATTCAGATGACAACGTGCTTACTAATGTTTCATAAAATAAATATACTCCATAGCTGATTGACAAGCTCTCCTTCAGAGGTGAGAGATCCTTCAGTCCCTGTTCCACTTAGTTTAGAACAGGAACACTGAAACTCGGACTGTTTTCCAGAGTAATGCTCTGGTCTGGATTAAAGTCTAATGGAGAACAGGTCTCCGGTGGCCTATGTAATCATTCTTTCTTTGAAAGAGTAGATGGTTGTTTAGCTGTAATGGGACAAGAGAAAGAGACAAACATATTAACCAAAAGCAAAATTCAGTCACCTATTCTGGTTCTGTTTTTAAGGAATAAAAATGAAACAAAGGAAGACAACAGCTCTGTTCAGTGAATAATTCCATTTACATAACTTCAATTTGTTTAGTATTTCCTGTGGTTTACATTTCTACAGTTTGAGTAATATTAATGTGGATAACCAGATCTAAAGCATGGCCTTTCGGTACATATCCTAACATGTTTAAGAGACATTTGTAGTAATACCACATTTTGGAGAGACCATGCACTGGATTACTAGGCTTAAAATCTCACTTTTAGCAACGTAAATTTGACTGAAAATTATTTGAAACACTAAAAGGAGAAGCTTAGTATGCTAGTGGCCAGTAGCTTTCTTGGTGATGTTTAGGATGCTGACATCAGCCTGATTGTTTTGGATTCATTGAAGTGCTTGAGCTTACAGCTCTGGCTAAAGCAATGGGATTGCTGGCTCCTGGACAGCAGCTGCAATGACCTTGCTTGGTCCCTTCATCAGCTTTGAAGGATTGATTTCAAACTGAGTGTAAAACAAGTACCTTCTTCGATGACTCAATAATCCAAGCCTGGCCACTTAATGTGTGATTTTTGTGCTTTTATTGTATTTGAGAAACAAAAAGACAAAGTAATATTCTGTTTATCAATATGTTTGGTTTAGCCTCAAGTCAATTTCTGTCTTGCCATTTTACTGCACTGAGCAGGGAAACAGCCTTGATCCTCAAAAGACATCTGGATGTTTACATCTAATAACAAAGGCAAGCTCTAGAGCTGCTCTCTGAGTACATATCAAAGTGTTGATGAGTGGGTTGTTTTCCAGTTTAGCTTTGTAATGAGAAAAAAAAGAGGTGTTAATGCAAAGAAATAAAGTTTGTAATTAAGCATATAGTAGGAATTAAACATAATCCTGAAACAGAACATCTCAGTTTCTTAAGTAAGCTTGATATCCAAATGCATTCTGTCCTTTGTCTCGTTTCTCAAACTGATGCACAAGACAAGATCAGCTAAACTGACCTACAAATTATTTCCCTCTCTTCCCACTGTGCTTTCCTTTCTTTTGTCCTACTTCAACCAAGTAGGACTTGTAAAAGTCTAAATCAAACAGTTGAAAGCTACCACTTATAACTGTTTTGATTACTAACTTTTTTTCCAGAGCAGCATATTAAAGGTGTAAGATAGCTGAATGGGTGGCCAGAGAGGCAGCTGGCAACCTGAGTTCTGATAAATTAAGACCAATGCATAGATCCTATTTCTTGTACAGAAAAGTATTAAATATTTGGAAAAGTCCTTCAAATCATTCTCTGCTTCCACTGCCACCTGTCCCTAAATGTCCATGGACTGCACTTATAACACAGCACAAGTGTATGCTAGTAAGGATGATGCTTGACAGAATTGCCTTGGAGGTGTGTGATGGTGAGTGAAAACCACTGCAACTCTCAGATCTGCAACAGAATGGCAATTGTTTGATCAGCTGTGGCATCCCTCTGAAAGCTCTGGTGAGACTGGAGCCTTTCAGTCTTACAGAATTCAGGCATTCATTGACTGTTCCCAAAGCACAGTAATGCTGTGAAGATGGAAAGAAAGTCACTTGCAGAATTGTAGCTGCTGTGCTCTGTGTCTGGAATGCATATAACTCTCAGACCCTCAGATACATATTTCAGTGGCTAAGGAGGAGCAAGTTACCTCTTGGCTCCTTTACTAGAAGAAGGTGAAAATTATTGGAGGAAATTCAGAATTGGAGCGGTTATTAAAAACAAAAACAACAAAAAACAAACAAACAAAAAAACCCAAACCAACCAAACAAAAAACCCCCCAAAACAAAAGAAAACAAAAACAAGACCCAAAAAAACCCCACAAAGGAAACAGGATAGAAGAAGGAGGTGCCATGGGAGCAGCAAAAATATTGCTGATGCAGCATTATATAGAAGTTAGGCTTGTGAGTTAGTCAGTCATTATCACAAGACACTTGTACATTTTACTGTTGACCTACTGGGCCATGAGGATAATGACAGAAACCTTCCACAGGACCTCAGGAGACATTCTGAAGTACACAGCTGCCAGGCCTTGGACTAAGAACAATATATGCACTTTTAAATACAAAATTCAGCTGTGAAATTGCCGGTCAACCAACAACCTAAGAAAGGCTAATACATTATTTGTTTAGTTGTCTGCTTAGCTGCTCAATTGAGCACAAGCTTTGTCTTAAGCAGTCAAGTTTAAATATTTCATTATATGTCAGTAATAATCAGCTTAAGCTTGTGCTGACATTTTTTGTTAAATTAGGTATATTTGTTTGACAGCTGTGGAAAAAGAGAAGTTATTTGTCTCGTAGATCAATAGGGCTGCCCCACCTACCATTGAATTCCCATTGAAAATTAAGCATCAGCTGGCTCATAATTACCAAGTCAGCCTTAATTTTCAAGAACGTAAAGCTGAATACTACAGTGAAGCAATGTTGAATGGCATGGCAAAAAATGGGATTTAAGGGCTATATGTGAAGAATTTCAAAGATGCATGTAAGCATTTCTGTTGTGCTGCATTTGCATAATCACGTTACCAAAAATACAAAACTGAAATGGATTAAAATGATAAAACCCTGAAATATCTGAAATGAGACCTGTTTATGAATATTTTCTGTATGCAAACCTGTATTTTAAAAGCCTACTTTCCATGAGAACATTGCTGCTGTTATTAACTGTCAGGATGCTTACGTCTGTTTTATCAAACAAGTGCATTTTGATATATAGATATTCCATAATACCTCCAGCAGTTAACTCATCCCATGTAACCACAGAATGAAGTTTAATTTGCTGTTGAACAAAGTCTCCTGTCAGGAGTCTTTGCTGACACAAAAACAGGACAAGGCTGTTTTTCTTGCAAAAGACATTCAGGCAAAACTATGTATTCAAAATGAAGTCTTTCATCACTTTAATCAATTTTGAGCTTAATATGTTTAATATAATTTATTTACTATTTAATGCAGCTCCCCGTTGGTGAGAAACATAAGCAGTTAATGACCTGCAAAATGCTTCTATGTAACTAAATTCTAAAAGCATTTGACAATTAATTGAATTAACTATGTCTTGAAACCTGCCATTCTGGGAATATTCTAGTGATTGATAAAGAGCCTTCTTTCTACACATAAAGCAAATTTTTCTCTGCCTACAGCTGTGTCCATAAATTTCACTGTGAATCAGTGTACATATATGTAAGCAGTCGTAAGATAAATGGCCTTAGACTTAATCGTTTTAATATAAAACTTATATTCTCATTTTAGATTAAAAACACATCACAATTGTACCAGATCACTTGAACATTTGAGCTGTGTATTTACTTTTTTCCTATAAAAAGAGGGTGAAATATCTGGGGAAAAGTATTTTGATGAGCTGTCCTACCTCTTGCTCACAAGTGCTAATTTAGCCTAGATTTTTTAGCAAGGTTTTTATTTATGTATTGGTCAATCTAAGGAAAAAAAAAGTGGGAAAACAAATGCACTGGAAGTGGCACAGTCCAGGATGATCACTTCTGTAATGTTAGTTATGGGTAAAGATTTTTAATTTGTTTCTCATTTCACATATGTTTTGTAAACCCTTCCATAATTTTGTCCTCTGCACTGCAAGTCCCAGCCTACAGAATTCCTGGGGAGCAAGACTGAAGAATTTTTTTTGTTACTAATCTCTACAGATATAAACTTAATCCTAAACTTGTTTCCAAAAATAATAAGAGTATCTGTTGATTACTCAGCTGCTCCACAATTCACCAGTTACAGGATTAAAAAATAGATGGACCAACTTGCTTTAAAATGTAAAATGTGGCCACTGACCCATAAATGAATCTTCAAAATTCAGAAGAGTATTTTGTTGTGTGTGTCTGGGGTAAAAATAAGGATTAGAAAAACATGCGAAGTGTGAGCACCGTACCTAAGTCTTGGGTGAGTTATGTATGTCAGCCACATACTGACAAGTAATACCATCTCTGCTCCAGACTGCACACCCAGCATCTCATTGCTGTAGACTATTCAACATCTTGCAGATACACTTACTGTCTTTCTTTCTCCCCCAAGCATATTATCTGACTCTTCTCTCTTTGTTATTTTTTCTCCTTCTTCAACAACTTCAGACTTCCTCAGACTCACCTTCAAATTTCGTATGTCAAGCTTGCCTGCAGCTTGACTCACACTTGACCCTACTGTGGCTTGTTTACTTTTGTTTAATTAAAATGCACCCATCCAGAGCTCTGGGCGCGTTACTGACTGCCTGCATTGCAGAACCTTAAGTTTCTTCAGTATTTTCACATTGCTTTCTCTATATTCCTGGAAAAACCTCTTTCTTCAATTACAACAAGCAATGTAAAATTTTTCCATCAAAACTGTCCTTTGAATCCTTGCTTAACTACCAAACCCCTACTTTTACCTTGTTTAGCCTGTCAGGAATTTAATTTATTTCAGTTACTGGAGAAATAAACTACTCTGGTTAGGAAGGTCAACCTTAAAGTCATTGTTTGTGTATTCTTTTTTTCCTGTGCTCTTAAGATTTTTATGTTAGTGTCAAGAGAGTAGCTTCATCATATGAACACTAATTGCTTTACTGTGGCTCAACAAAACCCAGTGTATTTTCCTGTGTTACCCAAATACTTTTGGATGGGAAGAATTAGCAAATGGAGAAGTATGTCTTCCTAAGTTAGCCAGTAATTTAAAAAAAAGAAAGAAAAAAAAGGAAAGAAATACAAAAATGGTGAGTTTCTCATATATGGAGCTTCAGCTTTGTTCTTAAGTGCTGAGAACATCAATAGCACTGTAAAAAGAATGAATAATTCAAGCAATTAGGAGCCTGAATAAATATGATTTATTAACCTTTTGGATGATATTTTTTTTTTTTTCAAGCGAGGGAACTTTCTTATTCATCTCTTCTTTTTCTTTCCTTATTCCTCTCTCTGTTTCTGGTTCTGTCCCCCAAAGGTCATTCTCATCATTTCTTCTGGCTCCATTCTCTTACTGCTCCTTCCCTCTGTATATCGCTCTTGGTTTTGGGTGGCAGTTGCTCTTTTCACTCCTTTTAGCCGTAGTCGGACATCCTGCACCCGGCCCCCCACTACAAGCAACAAAGAGAAATAACAGTGTGTGTGTGTGTGTCAGGACAGAGAGGGCACAGGAGCAAACACAAAGCCACGGATGAAATGCAAATGTATTTGAATTTCTTTTCGTTAACCTCACCAGCTGGGACATCCCCCAAGCAGCACCTGGGCAGTGACACACAGGCTGGGACACATGCACCACGGAGCTTGCTCCATGCCGAAGGGTGGCTGGAGCTGCTGTTTCCTCATGGCTTCCAGGGATTCACAAAAGCAGTGTGTGAATTCATTTAACCACTGGGCTTTGATCTTTCCCACAGCAGGGCAGGAGTCAGGCAAGTTCGATAGTGTCTCCAAGTATCACAGGCCAACGTTAGCTACACATAGATGTTCTGCTTGTCAAGCACACAAGACTAAAGTATTATTAGTAAGAGGTATATGCTTTTCTACCCCCATCTGCAAGTCACTTGAGCATGTTTGCTATAATCCTCACCATTCTTCCACTGTTTTCCCACAATGTGCCTCAATTCTGCTCATCTGACTTTTTCTTAAAGACCTCTATAATGTCAGATGAATCTTTGCTGACTGTAAAATCAGTGACATCACAGAATACTGCAGATACCAGCTCTTGGTCTGATGAATCCCACCCTCACTGACTGCTCCAGTTTTCTTTGAAATGCATTCTTGGAAGGCCTAAACCATTTGATCAGAAATCAGTCAAGATATGATACTGTCTGGATTGCCTGGTTCTGCCTCCAGAGCAGCCACAGGGACTCCTAAAACTCTAATTTTTGTGCTTAGAGAGGGGAAAACGTTTCTTGCCTATACATTGCTGGTGAAGAGAGTCATCACTTGGTATTGGAAGCAGAATTAGGTATTATTAGTACTTACAGGCATACTTGGACTTTAAATCAGCAATTTGGGTATAATAAAGTGTACATAGGAGGAGTGCAGAAGAGCAGCAGAGGAACTGCATTTGGTGCTCTGCTGCTCCTGGAGCATGATTGTTTGCTAGACACATTACAGAGCTGCTTGGTTTTCTTCTTGAAACACGTGGTTGGTGCACTTCTAAAACTGTACATTTCTAGAACTTTTCTGCTCCTCCAGAACCACTTTTGAGAAATTCCCTTTTTGCTTTGCCATTGTGAGACAAAAACATAGGTGTTGTGCTATTTAGAACAAGATATTTATCAGAAATCATTACACAGGTAACAAAGATCTTGTGAGATCTGAAGTCCTTATTTGCATTTTCAAATCAAAAGGGTTTTCTGACTAAATATTTTTTATTTCTTTTGTTAGTCTAACTTAAATTTTGGTTTCCATCTTTTTAACTTTCTTTTTCCCAATGTTAGCTGTAAAAGATATGTCAATATATCAATGCAACTGTAAAATACTTTTTTCTTTAACCAGCATTTCACATAAAAATTTTATTGGTTGTTGTATGCAAAGTATTTTTTTTTCAGCTTCAAATTACAAATCTGTGTTTTTCTCTCTGTTTTTGTGGTAGCTTAATCCTCAGAAAATCAAAATTACTGAAATTTCTTCTGACTCTAAAAGTGGTTAAAACTGGTATAATACTCTGTTGAGAAATAAAGGCCATGCTACACAAATACACAATTCTATTAATGTTCCTTTTGCCATGGAAGTATGCTTCTAGGGTCTCTAATAAGAAATGCTAAAAGTGTTTAATGGTGTTAATTTTAATTTCTTAATTTAGGAAGACTTTAATTCATGACCAAAGTATTTGGTTATCCTTGACAAGCTTGGTTCAATTTTTTTTCCAGTGGGTGTTATAGTTCTTCTATTTATTAAAGTATGACCTTATTTTTTGTGGTTTAAGAATGTCTTTATGGTCTTTTATTTAGTAATGTTTTTATTATATTCATGGACTCTTAGAATGGTTTGGGTTGGAAGGGATCCTAAAGATCATATAGTTCCAACCTGCCTGCCCCAGGCAGGGACTCTTTCCACTAGACCAGGTTGCTCAAAGTCCCATACAGCCTGGTCTTCAACATTTTCAAGGAAGGAGCATCCATAACTGCTCTGGGCAACTGTTCCATTGCCTCATCACCATCATAGTGAAGAATTTTTTCCTAATATCTAATCTAAACCTGCCCTATTTCAGTTTTAAGCCATTCCCCTTTGTCCTATACCTCCATGCCCTTGTAAAAGTTCCCTCTTCAGCTCCCTTGTATGCCCCCTTCAGGTAGTGGAAGGCTGCATTTAGATCACCCAGAAGCCTTCTCCCGGCTGAACAGCCCCAACTCGCCTCATAGGAGACCTGCTCCAGCCCTCTGAATGTCTTCATGGCCTGCTCTGGACTCACCCCAACAGGTCCTTGTCCTTCTTCTTTAGGGGGCCCCAGAGCTAACAACAGTCCTCCAGCTGGGCTGTCACTAGAGCAGAATAGACGGGTAGGATCACCTTTGAAACAAGTGACTGATGAATTCTGCTTTCCTAGAGGTTAGAGTATATCATATATTCCTGGTGATATATAGCCTGTAGAAATCCAGCTACTGTGATTAGATCGAACAAGGGAGGCTTGGTTATAGTAGAAGACATGGTGGTCCCATGAAAGGTCAAATTTTCATCAATTCTGCACTGTTTGCACTCTATGTTTTCCTGTGTTGTAAATGAGCACAATTTCATTGAAAGTATTTCTGACCTTTTCAGTGCACATACTTTCCTTTTGAGATTCTAAAACTTTGTCTTGATTTGTTCTTGACCTGCAAGAAAATAACAACTTTTTATTCAAATGTTTTCTAATTATTTTGGTACTTGTGCGCAAGGGCCAGTGAAGGTGATTCTAGAGAAATTGAAAGATTTTATTTCAAAAGCAAGAGCTACACTGCCCATTTCAGACTTAAACAACCTGCTCCCCAATAGAAACGCTAGCTGTTCCACTACACCAGTAGATTCTGACATTCAAAACTACAGGAGCAAATTCAGAGAACAAAAACCATTTGAGTTATTGAAATCACAGAGTATTTCATATGCTTCTATGTGTTTGCTCTATCAACCTAGATTATATTTACCTTAACAAAGGCTTTATCACATGAGCACAGAAGTTCATTTCAGTAAGTTGCTCATGTCCATTCTCTGTTCATTTGCAAATTCAGTTGAAAGTTTGTTCAATGTAACAAAGAAAAATTTATACTAGCTTTACAAGGATAAGTAGCAGCCATTTAAGTTTTTAAGATCTTAAAAAAATAGATTGATCTAAGTAAATAGAATATCTTCTGAAATAATTTCTCTGTATGCAATTTAGAAGCTACATTAATATGTGCAATCATAAATATGGTTGTTTTTAAATCCATGAGACCAGTCTAGGTTATTTCATTTTAATGTCTTCTTTCTGGATGTGACTTTGAAGATGAGTAAGACTCAAAATCTACTAGGCAGGATCTGCAGTGTGGTTTGCATTAACTGTGTCAGTTGGTATAGATTAATTTCTCTGTTAAGTGATAACTTGCTGCACTAGCAGTGCTAGTGACAGTGAAAGCCCTCTGACTCTACAGCCTGGATATATGATTGAACTGCTTTGCTCTATACCATCATGAAGACCTTTTATGTTTCTCAGTCTACCTGAGGAGTCTAGAAAATATGTTTGTACCAAAAGTACATTCAGGATCATAATCCTTTATTTGTCTCACAAATCTCAATGTAATATCCAGCCTAGTGTGAGACTTTGGTAATTAAACTCTACACTGAGAGCTATGTGCTTCATGGATCATTGGATATGCTAATTACCTTTTACTAGGACTGTCACCTGTATTTATGGTGTGGTAAGCAATGGAATAATTTCGTGTAGTTGGCAAAATTAGTAGTTATGAAGGTATTCTAACTGTGGTGGATTTTTTTAGATAAAACATAGAAATATGATGCTTTTTTTCCCTCTGTACTCTGGCTAAATGAACCTGAACATCTTAATCTAAGTAGGTCTGTTGAGGGTTTTTTTCACTTCATAAAGTGTATTTGCAATGTATTTTGTGTTTTCTATTGCACTTGGGTTTACATGTCCTTTTACCTTTCTCTAAATTGGAACAAATTGTTCAGAGCTTGAATTGGATAAACAGATCTATTCTGTGTAATTCAATAACTGCTTCATATTGCATAAATGGTTCCTTTTGCATGATATGGGACATTATCAATATCATTTTCTCCTCTTTGCCGTGATAAAAGAGCACTAATGCAGTGTCAAGAAAAAGTAGAGTAGTTTTCTCATTTACAACAGTGGTGTTCAGGTTATTCTTTAATTTTATGTCAAATTTTATTTTTTGTTTTTATTTAGCTATTAGATCTGATCAGGGAAGACAAACAATGTAGTAAATATATATGAACATCCACTTCAAATGTAGCCAAATTCTTGTTTATATTTTATCTGGAAACGGTATAATAACAAATGTGATTTCCCTAATTAGAAAATAGAGGTAGAGTTAAGATTTTTGCAATATTAATACAGGAAAAGCACAGGAAAATGTGTAATGTCTTGTAAAGCAAAAGACTACACCTGTCTGACCTCTTTATGAAAATAAGCTGAAGTTTATAAACAACAAAAATATTAGATCAGGCAGAAGCTAGTACTATTGTGGTTTTCCCCGAAAGACTTTGGCATTTCAAGATAAAGAATCAAGTTTCCAAATTAAAAATGTTGTTTATTTTAAGTGACATTTTGACATTTTATAGCACATTCGTGTGACAAATATTTGTTTCTACAGAAGTTCCTGGTGATGTACAAGCTGTACCCAAATGGTTGGGGCTTTTGGTTCTCTGTTGGGTTACCAAAGAGTCAACTCCAAAAACTGTCTAACAAAATCTGCTCCCAAATTTTGAGTGAGCTCACTGAGAATGCAAATAACAGAAAGTGAAAAAGAGTGAACTAACGCTTTTCAGTAGAAAACAATAAGACAATAAAGGTACATATAATGACAATCTGATTACCTGTGTCTATTTCAAAATGTCACTTTAGAAGTCAAAAAGCTCCTTTTTCAGTGTAGCACAGTAATAACTTAAGTGGTCTGCCTCTGAAAGCTACAGGTGCCCTCATGTTCTTGAGAACTTAGAGGTGAGTGGTTTGTTTATCTCAAATGCAGGAACCAATGCAAAGTTTGAACCAGAGTAAAACTCTTTATGTATCCCTCCCCTAAGAGTAGAAATATATCTTCAGAAGAACATAATTTAAAAATTAAATCCCACTTTACTTATATTAAAAAGAATGTCTCTGGTGATTTTCCTGGGTGCAATAATGAACTTTTGGTTGTAGCTGCACTAAATCCACTGCTACATAAATTTCAGCACTTTGAGTATCTTTCAGATTTTTTTATCTTATGATATTTTAGAGGATTTTTTCCTCAAATTTCGTGTTCCATCATGCATTTACCAGTATGCTTCGTTTTGCTTAAACCTCATTGTTTTCTGATAATTAAACTGTATTTGTTCGTGGAGAAATGTGGTATCTGTAGGGAAACCCACAGGAGTTCCATTTTTTTAGCATGAGTTGATGCTTTAAATCTGGTTCCAGTTCAATGGGAATTTTCCCCCTACTAAGTGTTGCTGTGTGCTTATAGGAAAAAAAATTTAAGCTGTGATTCTTGGACTGGATATCCACATAATACTTAAGAGTAATCAGTGTCATGCTGAACATCTCAGCTTGTCCACACTGTCTAAACACCAAAGCAGAACTTCGATTATTCAGAATTGGTGTGGAAGCATATGGGACAATCTGATTTGCACATACCTCCTTTGTGATAAAATGGTTTTCCCAATTATCTGAGAAATTCAGGTAATACAAAAGATTAAATCTGCATCTCCTTCATAGTTTAATATAATGGGTTTTGCAGTCCATTCAATATTATAATGGTTCCTTTAGTATCAGCCTTGTCAACAGAGTTTTTCAAAGACAAATTTACTGTTATATTCCTCACAGTCATTAATTGTCCATTTGTTTAAATATATATTTTTACTTATACATTTGAAAGTCTACATGTACTAAGTTTGCATCTCCTGCTACAATGAATTCATCCCAATGATTCAAATAAATTAAAAGCCTGAGGTGACTTCATCAGCAATTATTAGTTTAGAAATCTCTGATATTAGAAGTGGCATATATTACTTGCTTATACTTGATTCATCTATAGTGATCAGCATCAAATGACAAATTCAAATAGATGACATCAAAGAAGAAAAGTCAAGTAATTTAGTTCCTTCTCTGAGCTCTGTCAGTACCAACTACACCTAAACAAACTGGATCAGCAATATATCTGTACTTAAAAACTTTCAAATAAATGGTTCAGTAATATTCTTAACTAACTTTTTCTTTCTTTCTTTCTTTCTTTCTTTCTTTCTTTCTTTCTTTCTTTCTTTCTTTCTTTCTTTCTTTCTTTCTTTCTTTTTCTTTCATTGATAGTACTTTTTTTGCAAATTTCACTGGCTCTTTCTCTACCCTATAGTGGCCACTGATCACCCTCTTGTTTATAACACATTTGTGCACGTTGGAAGAATATTACTGGGCCATGCTCAGCCTCCTCACCTTCAAATTAATTATTACTTGAACCGAAGGTTGCAAGTAATCTATTCTATTTTTTCTAACCCCTTTTACTGTTCCCTGAATTTTTCTTCATATTATCTCCATCTTCCTTAAAGTGTTGCTGTGTAAAGAAGATACTGCATTACTTGGAGCTCACTTGGAGATCACTGGTGCTGAACTGTGCACAATTATTGCATCTTTATCTGCTGAGCTGCTGCTCACCTTTTTACTTCCTGTATTATGACTGTGTTTGATTGCTGTTTCCATGTACAACGCTTTGTGCTTGCCTCTGGGAATTCCAACCAGTGGCTGAAATTTTAAAACCCTAGTCTAAATATAATTTTTATTACCATTTCCAGTGTGCTTAGAACCTCTCTTCCCTTAGTCTAACAATAAAATTTGCTCTTGTTTCTGCCGTTATAAGTGGAACTGGTGAAAACGGTTGGTAGGTCTCAACCCTTGCAATCCCTGATCCAGTCCTACTTGAAATTCTCTTCCATTCTGACAGCAAATCATTGGTAGTTGTTTGCTGAGAGAATTTTCTCAATTGATTGTCCACCCATCTGATGGTGATTACATCTCCTGCCTTAGCTTTTTAATGAGAATATTATATGGAATAGTGTCAGAAGCTTTAATTAAAAGTCGGGCTATGTCATATCTGCAGCTTCCCTTTTATCCAGCTGACTTGTCATAGAAGGAAAGTAGACTGGCTTGACATGAGTTCTTTCTGACACATGTACATATATTCTTTTACTACCTTATCTTCTAGGAGCTTACAGATACCACGGTTAATACTTATCTTTAAAGTTATTAATTTAACTAGATGTTTCTCTGGGCATGAGGAGTTTTCATTTGTTGTTTTGGGGTTTTTTCCTTCTCCTACAGGTCCTTGATAAATACTTAGATAAATACTTAGTAATATTCTGAATTCCAATAGCTAATTCTGAAAAACTTTGAAGTGAATGTTTTCAATCTCTGCCCCATTGCTCACATTTGACCTATCTGCACCTTCTTTTATCGTATTTTCTTTATCAGTGCATTTAATTATGATTGTTAAATTAATTCTGTTAAATGGGTCTTCATCATTTATCATTCATGTAAAGATTAAGGAAAAAGGCAATGGAATAGATTGCCCTTCTTTTTTATAATTTGTTCTCTGTTCTCTTTTACATTCTTTTGTTTTCATTGTTCAAGTGTAGTTATGGACCCTTTCTGTTGCCTTCTCTTCTTTGTTCCAATAAGAACTTTTTTGGTTTTTTTCACACCAGTCTATTTGATTTATTTTCATATGAACATAAACTACTCCCATGTGTTTCTATGATTACTTTTCTGCTTTCAGATCATTAAAGAGCTCCTAGCTCAGCCAGAAATATCTCCAGCTTTCCTTCCTCTATTTTCTTCACATATGTAGAATTTGTCTTTGTACACAAAGAACAGTCTTGCTAAGGGGAGTATTTTCGAACTACATGCTCAGATTAGTTGAAATGTGTCTTACTGTGTTTTTGTACCTACAAGGATGTATTTTTTAAATAAGCTACTAAATATACTACTTTGTGTTTTCAGACTGAAAAAAGACAAGACAGAATTTGAAGTCCACACACAAAGATGAAAAGCGTCTCATGGCATTGATGGTATCAGAAACAGTAAAAGATTCTGCTTTCAGCAAACCAATGCACTTAGATTACCAAGTTCTTAGTTGTTTAAGATCTTCTGTAGCTGTTTACAAAAATAATCAGCTCTTCTGCCCTTGTTGTTTTGGTCAGGACAGTGTCAAGAGTACGTAGACAGTTGATTGCAATTTTTTCCCCTCAAGGCTAAGTCTCAGCAGGAACTGGAAGATACTGTCTCTTAAGGAGACAGATGCTGTCAATCCCATTATGATATTGCATTTTTTTATGCAAGATAGCTCTTGGCAATTGCAGAGCCTGGAATTCAGTAGGAACTAGCTGCTGGGAGATATCTTCATTGATGCCTCTGATGATGCTGTCAATCCTAGGTTTTGGTCCTATATTAGCCCAACTTCCTAGAACTACCTATCTACAGCTACTGTCTCCAGCATCTCTACCTTAGCTTGCTTACTCCAACTTAGATTTACTTTTCAATAGAGACTTGAGCTTTTGAAGTTCATTCTTGCTATTTAGTTTACTCAGCTTTTCAATTAATTAAAATGTTAACTATAATA
The DNA here is from genome assembly GCF_009650955.1 of Corvus moneduloides. Taxonomy (NCBI): domain Eukaryota; kingdom Metazoa; phylum Chordata; class Aves; order Passeriformes; family Corvidae; genus Corvus; species Corvus moneduloides. The sequence goes on from NC_045478.1 coordinate 21,860,360, forward strand.
GCTTTTTTTTCAGTTAATTTTCTCCCTCTAGATTCTCACTGAATTTTTCACTAATAATTAAACTTAAATCTGACATAGCTGCTCACTGGATGAATAAAAGGAAAGTCTTGTACATCTTCCCTTTCTTCTCAGACCTCCTATTATGACATTGAATAAACTGGACTCTTCCTTCTTCCTGAATTCAGAGGAAAATTACTTCTTAGGGAAGTATGCCTGCCCTTAAAAAACTAATTGTATCATTCAGGTCAATATTGCAGTTCTGTGATTTGTCTTGCAAAGAAATGCTGGAAACAATCTTCTGCAACTTCAGTTGTTTAGTAGGACAGATAAAATGTCCTGTCTCAATAGAAAATGGCTTTATGAAGAATTCCAGAGAGGACTCTGAGAATTCCAGAGTCTAGCAGAGCTTTAAAATACAAGAAGCAACTTGTTTGACTCAGAAAATAATTTGAAAGATACAGAGTGTGAGTACCAGTAATTTTTTAGCCAGCTGAACCAGTTTCCTGTCTCTAGGAAAAATGTTATCATTCAGCAGCAGACACCAATACACCTCACTTGAGAATTTTTGCCAGATAGTGTCACAAGGATTTCCAAAGATTGTATATTATCTTCCCATTTATCATGATGCTGTTTGAAAATGCAGTAAAGTCATTAAGCAACACTACTGTATTTTGTGTGAATTTATTCTTTCATACTCTTTTTTGAGATCTAATCAAGAGGTGTGACTATCCCTACTCTGATTACATAGCCAGCCTACTCTTGTTCTCACAAGTGAAAATGTTTACACTGGTCATGACAGATAACATGCAGATGTTACTTCATAAGAAATTATCAAAAGGTTTTGATTCTGCTAGCCTTAATCCTGTACATTTACATATATTAGTGTGGATACAAATATGCTGCTAGCAAGAATTTTTCTTGCTTCTTTCCAGTCCTGTGAGATATTTTTCTCTCTGACAGAAGATATTAGTAGAGTTCTATGAACTATGAACACCTGCGACCTTGCAAACCTTTGTTTATAGTACAGTAGAAAAATATTTTGACAATGGATGTTTTAGGATTTTAGCCAATCACCCCAAGGGGTGGCTGATCATTTGACCAATTAGACTATGAAGAAAAAAGTCTATAAAAGAGTTGTAAAATAATTAAATAAATCAATCTTGCTGCACAATTGCTGCCTGCTGGAGCTCCCTACCACTGTGGGATATCGTGACATACTAAGAACCTCTTTGTCTCTATTCATGTAAGTGAGATATATACGGAGATATATATATATGTATATATACACATACACAGTAGTTGATGTAACCTTACCAAAGAAAAGGACATGTTTAATCTAATTAAGTTTCAAAACCATGAGACAATAAATTTAGTGATTTCAATGCTTGAAGAAGGAAAATTGTTTTAACCACTAAGGGTTTGCTGAATCACTGGGACAAAAACACACTGGAGAAAATAGAGACTCTTGCAGTTCCTAGATGATGTCTTTTTGCCATCCTTCCTGCAAAGGGTTTCAAATGCAGTGTTTCCTCTTTATTGATACCTAAATTGATGCAGTGGGGTCTTCTATGGAGAAATTCTGATCTTCCTCAGCTAGGACAGAGCTGCTTTGAGTATTGGAGGGGATATATAAAACAACATTCTCTGAAAGATTGAATCCTGGGCAGTTCAAAATGGACATTGAATGTTAGTTGTCTGACATCTTTTCTGAATATTCCTCAATTATCCATACATCATATGGGGCATAAAGATAATAAATAAGACCATGTGAAATGCTCCTAATCTCTGGAGTGGAATAATCTGTGAGGCTAATAATAACTACAGGTATTGTTTGACTGCTCATTGAGACAAAAGAATATTGTAGAGATGCATGTAAGTGAGCACCCACCATCATGGGTTCTGAGTGAAGCCGGAACCCTGTGCAAAATAGAATCAGACCATGTAATTAAGGCCAGTCAAGCTAGGGTGGCAAATTGAAGTACCCCAGTAAACTAATTCTTGCACTTCCTAACTACTGAAAGGCTCACTTTTAAAAATAATGTTCTTTAATGCATTTTTTTTGTTTATGTGTATAATACATATTGGTAGGTGTTGGTTGGTTGCGACTGAAAGTATAGTTAATTGTAATGTTGCCTACTGTTTTTCAATGGAAATAGTGGGGTATTTTTTTTTTTTTTTACTTCTTATGAGGAGTTGTATCTTTTAGGACCTTTCCAGAATATCAAGCAGCTTGTCCTAATTTTCACAGCGAGCAATAGCTGCTGTCCAAAGGAAAAAGAAAGAAACAGCACAGCTGATATTTCAGTAGGAGCTGCAAGCAGCAGCTACAGTCTATGGAGGCATACTTCAGCCTGAGCACTACAATTTATTAGCCTGGGAATACATATAAACTTTCTTCCAAAGGAAATGCTGGATACAGAGAGGCATGTCTTCCCTTATTGCCCTCTCCAAAGAGTGCTGTTGGGATGCATGTGCCAGCTTAGGAAGTTGGCTGGCAGTGTACGGCTCTCTGGCTCACAGGACTGCGTAGAGGAAGATGAGAACCCCTCTACCGCTTCAGTTAGGAATAGGGGCCATTTCCTTGGCATCTCTTTATCCTGTGGGGAATCCTGCACACCATTATCAAAAAGAAAGCTAGGAGAAGAGCACTACAGAAAACCTGCCAAAATGAAATAGTGAAACCAACAAACATTCTTATAGCAACCTCACCTTGATGTGTTGTACAAACCTAAAGCAAAGTAGTGCATAAAATAACAAAGAATTCAGAACAGAGCTTCAGAGAGCAGAGTTCATTGTGTCTGTTACCTCCGACAGACTGAATAGCCCTCTCTTCATAGCCAAGTTGGAAATAATCTGCAAGACTGAAACAGAGATCAGAAGTTAGGTTCAGTGAAACCAACTGCTACCTCCCACAAAGCATTGAAGAGCCGTCAACAAGTTCTTATGAAACTTCATGCTAGAAATGCATTTCTTACTGGACTGTGTGGGAAGGATGAGTAATAGGCTCTTATTGTGTTTCACTTTTATACCCTTTTCCCTCAGAATAGATACACAGTAATTTTCTGGAAGCTCAGCAGTCGACCACTTGCTTTGCAATTCATCAGTATTGGTTATTCTTTATTTAAATAAGCATTAAGATTTCTTTATGGTACTTCAGATCTGATGTCCTGGCATATCTGTGTTTAAACATTTACAAGAATTTTCATATATGTTTTAAAATATTTAGGAAATGTCAAATTAAAAGAGGCTAGAAGCTGTGGCTTCAGAACCTAGGAATAGTATGTACTTTTTTGGAAAAGCATATCAAAAGCTTGAGTGCAAAGTACTTCAAGTGCTAAGATAGTCTGTCTTTATGATTCTGATAATTTGAAACACAAAGTGAAGAACTGTGGAAAACCCCATGTAGTTATATACTCTTTGAAAAGAATTAGCTATGAAAGTCATGTTCCTTGAAGGAATCCCATTTCTCTCTCATGATTGATGGTTTTCAGATTATTTTTTACTTCCTCCTATCTCATCACAGTAGATAATTCCACACTGTCCTCATCATGCCTGATTATTTCCACCTTTTCATTGTCCTTTCTAGATAAGTAAGGTGTTATCTCTCCCACATATCAAATATGTTGCATCTAGTCTTCCATTTGTGTTTCCCCAGATATTTCACAAACCTCATCATTCGTTATATTCCTCTCATTCTTTATTCTTCTCTTCATCAGTCCTTGCACAGTTCTGCTTCTGTCTGAATCTTTTTGCCTTTTTGACCTCCCTCATTTTATATCAGTCCCACATAAACACTGTCTAGTTTGCTCCTTTTATTGCTTTCAGATTTTGGTTTTCTCACCCCACATGTGACCTCTCCAGCAACTAAAAGATTCCTTTTTCAGAGCCATTTATTATTTCGATATATTTATCTTTTCCAACTCAGACACTGAACACAGGTACGTTAGTGTTTGTTAATGCCAGCATTTTAGGTTTACAGCTGTTGATTAATTGGTTTTGATACTGCCTGAGGTTGCAGGCTCCAGTAGCCCACTGCAGTGTGGTGCTTATGGCTCTGTATCCCCAGGCTCAGAAAGGCTGAGCACCTATTTCTGAGAGGTATACATATGTATGTTCCTATATATATACACACAAACATATATATCACTATTCATGTGCATGTATATATATGTATCCATATATATGTGTGTGTATATACATGCCTAGGAACTTCAGAATACTCTAGAAGCTGGCCTTAGACTCTCAGTATGCCTAGAAGCTGGCCATTCAGTCCCACGTCTCCTGAGTTGCTGGCACATAGACACGGGAGCCATGGAGGCCCACAGCCTGGCTCTGGTTGCTGGTGTTGAGAGCTCTCATCCTGTTTGCCACGCATTCCAGCTTGATGCTCACCAGCATTCACCTGTGCCTACTCAGAACAGAATTGCATCCACACAGAAGGTATATATGACAGGATTAAATATGCGTGTAGAATACATATGTGGCGATCAAGCACAGGGCATAGTCAGACAGGTGTATTGTGCTATTGCCTGTTTCCACTTGATTAACCCCATTTATCAGATCTTCCTCTATATTCCCTCTCCTCTTCCTTTCTGAGCCACCTAGGTACAGCCCTTTCTTCACCTTTACTCCTTCCACTAAACACCCCATAATAAATTACACACATTCCCAAAATTTCTTTAAAATATCCCTTCTTAAAGTTTTACTCAGTCTCCAAAAATGTGCTTTCCCTTCATCCCACAAGGAGTCTCAAACCTTTAAGGACAGCTACCCCCTCCAGTATGGAATGTGGCCATGCAGGAGTGTTTCTTTCAGTGCATCAGCTTGGGGTGTTTCACCCTGGAACCATGGTGTAACAGGTGCCCTTTCTGGTCTTAGGGAGCAGCTGATTTAGTGAGCTACTTTTCACTGATTAGGTTACTTGGGTTCCTCTGCCTGTCATTGCTTCTCCAGTCCTCACTGGGCTTTTTGTATTGGTAGTGATTAGCCTCTAATAAAATAAAATAATCTAACACACTGGAAAAAGCTCCACCCCAGCTTCATAAATAACACCACATAAATAACCCTGCTTTGTGGAAAAGTTCTGGTTTTTCCTCCTTTGAAAGATGTTATCAGTATGATTCTGGGATGGGATTTTTACTACAATCTAGTACTGAAGATTAACTTTTTAGCACAGACAGGATTTTACAGAAGTCTTTTAGCTATTGAGCACTGATTAGAAGTATCAAGAGTAAGAGACTTCTCATTTGGTTTGAAGTCTTCTGTAGTGGTCTAGTATTTCATTCAGGTGCAAATCCATTGTGTACTGCCTAATTTCTGATTCCTTAGCACTCATAAAGTCCATGGTACAGAATCACTCAATGTCCATGATTAACCCTTGATATCTAAGTTGTATTTAAGCTGTATCACCTTATCATGCAATGACATTTCAAGGTGTTTTTCTCAAGGCACTTGTTCACTGAATTCTGTGGTGTCTACTGCCTGAGAGAACAGTGGGGAAATAAGTGAGCTTTCAGCTCTGATTTAGGCCAAGGGAGAGTTAGCATCCTTGGCAGAGTTGGGCACAGAGCACTAGAAAGGCTGGGATACCTGGAGAAGAAATGGCAGTAAATCTGTCCACATGTACTCTCAAAGAATGCCAAGTACAGTCAGGTCTATTCAAACTTCACTGGAGTGTTGAAAGTGGGCCTTATGAAAAAATCCATTTGGATTAGTCCTGAAAACATGGGAAAGCAAACAGTGTGTGTATCACATTCAAGATAAAAAGACAACTGAGCAGCTATTCTGACCATAGAAACACTAGTCATATATAAAAAATGGCGAAAGCTTGAAAATTTCTGAGAAGTTCTGATAATCTGAAATTTGTCATTCTAAATTCTCAAGAAGTTAAAAATTTCTGTAATTTCATTTGAAATGCGTGTTTAGAAAGTATTTTGATCTTGTTCTGTTTACTAGTTCTTAAAAAAATACACCTCTCCTGGGATGAAAGGGTCCACAGAAAGTACAGACACCTGCATACACAGGGACTGACTACTTCTTATGTGTATTCTGATGCTAATTAAGACATTTTCAGTATGCATCCAATGATGGGTTTTATTTCGTAACAGGAACACTTACCAAGAACAGAGTTAGAACAAAGGGCTCCAGGTTCAAGATTATGACATCTGGAAGTTTTTTATACTTTAAATATTCAAATTCTGTGATATTGAAATATTTGTATTTTCCAAAATATGTTATCAACATGAAACTATTGTATCACTAAAATATTGGTGTATGAAAGTATGAAGTGGTGCAAAGCTTTTCTTAACATATTCGAGCTATTAAAGGCAGGTCCTGAGGCAATGAGATAAATATGGTTAGAGTAACACCAGCATAGGATGGGAGCAGTATAATTAGTTACACATATATGTTAGTACATATTTGTGCTACACTGTCTCAAATCCCTGTAGAATTCAGATCTTTGTGTCTGCTGTGATTGAAATACGAACCTAATACATCTATGAGAAACAAGAGGAAGGTTTTGTTTTCTAGTTATTTGGGGGGGTTTATTTATACATTTCTTGGACAAACTTCTGTCAAAATCTTTAATGCTTACTCTAAAATATTCCTGTGTATTCAGCAATCACACCTGATTCATGAACTAATGCAGAAAGTCATAGCGTCTCTCAAACATTTCTTTTCTTCATAGGAGAGGAATATCTGTTCTATAAAGTAATACCATTACTTTACAAACCATCCTTCACTGGAAACTTTGTCATAAGATACTCAACACAGAGATTCATAAAATGAAGCAGATGAAGATGAATTTTACTCTGGCTTACAGAAAAATATGAACCTATATAAATTTTACAGGATGGAGAAAACATAAATCTGCAGCAAAGAAAGGGTAGTAAAAAGACCAAGTGTAGTAAATAGATAGGATTTATCTTTAGATGTGATTATGAAGTGGGCAACAAGTCAGTAAAGTCAGAAGTGAGAAGCCTTTGGTTTTAGGAAGGAGAAATTTCTGAGCATTGAGGAAAGGAGGCAGGGAGGGATAGAATGTGGAAAACTATGGTAGGTGACGGATTAAAGGGCTAAAGACTGAATTTTTAAGGATGAATTCTGCAATGCTTTAGAACCATTTAGTAGATTTATGTATGAAACACATGAAAGGAGAAAATTTTTAAAAAACAAAATAACTACAAGTTCTGATCTAGGGGTAGGTATGTGTGCTAGCATTCAGTGGGGAAGCAGGTGGAAGGAATTAATCTCATTTAACATAAGGTTTTGCAATTTGGATTTCTGAATGACAACAAGGTGTACAAGGCAGTCTTCATAATCCTGGGAGAGAAGCAGGAGCGTAACTCATCTGACATCATCTTTAAGATAAAGTGAAATTGTGCCTTATTTGTCATTGTTGACTTTAAAGGGAACCTAGATGATGAAGGCAGATGCAATGTCTGTATTAGACATCTATTTGATCAGTGAAATACTCTATTCCTCTCCAGCCTTTTCTTTTATACAGCTCACCTTTGTAACCTCAGACAAAAAAACTTAGGAAGCTAGGAGAATGGGTGCTGAAATTTTCTTGTCATTTCATCTCTCTGATGAGGACTGCATCCAAACTGAATCATATGTTAGAGTGTCCAATATTGGTATCTTCGGGGAAAAAAAATGGGCAGGAAGAAAAGCAAACCATAATCTAATCATAAATACATGGCTCAAATCCCATATTAAAAGAGAACTATTGCTGAGACATCTGCAACACAACCATTTCCCATTTTTCTTTTCATTTCTCAAGCAGAGAGCACAGAGACAGGTGAATAACTAGGACTTCTGTCAGATGCTTTGCTTTGCTCTGGTGTGTTAGAACTAACATAGCAAAATCAGGAAACTTTTCAGATTGCCAGTCCCCCTCCACTGTACTAAAAGAAGGTCTATCTGTATCTTTACCAAACATTTATAGATGAATACAAATACGTGTCCCACAACATGTACAGCTTGCTGAAGACCTTACATATAGTGTTATTCTTATGTAATTACACAAGAATGTTAAGACAGACTGGAATTTGAAATGGACTGTTAAAAAGTTTTGTAGTAGTGACACTAGTTTTCATTGCCTTTCCTTCTAAAACAGATGTCCAAGCCTTTTGAGCAGAATACTTCCTGTCTCTTTCCATCTCCAAGTTCTGTTTTCACTACATCACATCTGCCTCCTGCTGTTCTTTCCTATAATTTCTTTCTTCACACATCAATTTAAGAGTATGTGATACCAGTGCCAGTGAAATGTGCGGAGAATTAAGAGTGGCTGTTCTCGATAAACCCAGATGTTAAAGATATTACCCACTTATGCACCTACACTGCTACTTTTTCTTCTTATTAGCATATGTGGCTTTGCTGTCATTGTGATGCAGTACAATGTAGATGAAAGCTGGTCCTCCTGCCTCAGTTCAACCAAAGATTTTTACAGATAGTCACTCTAGGGTGCTGTTACTGGAGTGGGTAGCTTGGGGTTCAGCAGAGACATTGGGAAACGAGAGGGTGGAAATGGCTTTGCTTGCCAGACCTCTCCCTTCTCTCTTGCACTGAGCAGCACTGCACCATGTGGGGACAAGGACTGGAAAGGACTGTGGAGCCCCATGCCCTGCTGTTGCAGACAACTATGTCACATAAAGCAATAAATGTATGGAGTTACAGTGCCTGACTGTGGCAGTGTCTGTCTTAAACCTGTTTAGTGAGATATTTAGTGTTTTTCAGGTGCTGAAGGGAATGATGAATAAGAGACTAGAAAGGTGATACATTTATCTCTAGAGTAAATAGGAACAAGAAAGTAAGAGGCTGGGCTGGGTGAACATTGTGAAAAGCAAAGCACAAGAGCAATTTAATGGAAAAGTCTGCCTTGACAAAGAGCTTGCAGGGTGAACATACATGCAAACCTTAAATGCTCTGAACAGATTAATCTTTGATCACTGTGACAAACTGAAAGTTTGTAAATATATTCAATTACTGACAGTTTATATCTGATTATTCACCACTTTCAGTGAACTGTGAAATATTTATGATTCATGTTTATGGAATCCATGATTTTATGAATTATTAAATACTATTTCACATGAAGCCATTATGGTAGTTCAGTATTTACTGGGAAGCTTTTGGCAATGTAAAATCCAAGGACAGAAATAAGAATTCGTAGAGTCACGGAACAGTCTTATTTCTGATTTAGAGATAATAAAAGATGTTGTGTGGGACTGTGTCAAATGCCTTACATAAGTTTAGGTAGACATCTGTCTCTCTCCCTTGTCGATCCTTGCAGTCAGGGTCTATCTATCATAGAAGGCTGCCGGATTGGTCAGGCAGGATCTGCTCTAATAAAACCTCCTTGTCTTGTATGTGTCTTAAAATTGCTTCCATGAGGATCGTCCCCTTGGTATTCTGAGGCACAGAGGTGAGTCTCACTGGTCTGTAGTTCCCTGGATCTCCCTTTCATCCCTTTTTAAAAACAGGAGTGATGTTTCCATGTTTCCGCCTCTGGGGACTTCATTTGACCTCCATGACCTTTCAAACATGAGGGAGAGTGGCTTGGCAGCAGCATCAGGCAGCTCTCCCAGAACCCTGGGATGTATGTTGTCAGGCCCCATAGACTTGTGCCTTCTCAGTTTCATCAAACAATCACGAACCTGTTCTTCACTTACAGTGGGAGGGACTTCATTACCTCAACCCTCACCTGGAGGTTTAGGAACTTGAGAGAAGTGGGAAGCCTGGCTGCCAGTGACAACTGAGGCAAAGAAGTCACTGAGTGTCGCAGCTTTCCTCACATATGTTGTCACCAGTTCTCCCTTTTCATTTCTCAGGGAGGTAGATTCTCCTTGGCCTTTCTTTTCTAACCCCTGTACTTGGAGAATGCTTTCTTGTTATTCTTCACAGAAGAATATCCTTTCAAACACAACAATAATTTGTTCCTCTTCATTATTTAGCTCAGATGCACCAGCCCGCCCCGTCTAAAGATCATCAGTATAGATAAAAAGAAGATTTATATTATTCTAGCATTTCACTTGGTTAAATTATCTTTACTTTGAATGAGGTGTTTGTCATCAACATCACCACCTGATTTTAATTGTATATTTTCAAGTGCAGTGTTACTGATTTCTCATCCATCTTTTAAAGTTGCTTAGTGAGATGTTAAATTTTTTTCTGTGCCTCAAACTCTTACTTGTTCACAAATTTTAAAAAAATCATGTTTTGCAACTTCATCAGTCAGCTGCTTAGTGTTCAGAGGGTTAAGGCAAATAGACCCTCTTAAGCATGAGGAAAAAGTCTTCGTAACAGCGTTGGTCTTTCTGTTTGACAAATGCTGACTAATGCAAGCCTTTTTTTTTTTAATGACCTTTCTTAGTCTTATAATGTTGGATCTGTACAATTTGATTCTCATTAGTCATGAACCTAGTGAGAATATGAAGACGTTATGCAAAAAAAGCAAAAACTAGGTTTCCAAATCATTCAGTGTTAATGTTGTTATAACACAACCTTCTGCCCATGTTCTGTTTAGTTCACAAATGTTCACTTGTTACCATCCTTGAATCATCTGTTCAGTCTTCCAGCGGTAAGACCAACGCAAAGCTATATTTTATCATTTGCGTGGGTCCTTCTCTTCAAAGTGGCAACACATGCATCTCCTTAGAATATGGATTTTCATTAAAAAATTTTATATTTGATTGATTTTTCCTTTTTTTCTCCTTCTTTGCAAAGAGTTTTGAAATACAGCACTTCTTCTGTAACTGTATTTTTAAACATGCCAGTATGAGTCTATCAGGAATAACTAAGTATGAGTACCACTAATGAGTAAACAAGTGTTTAATCCAGGTTAAGGCATATAAGTGTAGAAAATGCTTAAATCCTAAAAAATCCCCCAAATATGAAATGTAATACTACTAGTATTTTTTTTCAATGCGAGCTATTTATTTCCAAATTGGTTGTAACTAATCTCATTATGAAATCGTGTTTTTTAAAATGCCGTTATGTTGAAAGGTGAGGGAGTAAGAGAAAGTACTTGAGGTGATGGAAGTAGTAATGTTCATAGTGGCTCTTTTATTTACAGTATGAACAGACTAATTTGAGCTCAATTTTTCTATTTGCATGTCTGCTGCTTACACCTACATAGGAGAAGATCAATACTGTTCATTGGTATAACAAGCCTGCCAAAATAGAAAACAGATTAGTTCCTGCTTGTGGGTGATCTCACCCAGGTTTTTCATCATGTATGTTACTTAGTCTCTTTCTCTTTCCATTAATGGCAGTTGTCCATAGCCATGTATGCTGTGAACCATTCATCAGTATTCCTTGTGTTTTGCAAATCCCATGCCTGGAAGTTGTATCAGATGTTCTAAATTTGATCCCTCCCTGTTCAATTTACACCTCTTCTCTCTGAAGCACTTCCAGTTGTTGCAGTGTTTGAAGAAAGGCAACAGCCATAAACAATACCATGAGTTTTGTACCCTGACTTCTAATAATTCTCTATTTTCTTTCCCATAGAGTTGTATAATTGATTCCTAGAAGGCCCCATAACCCATATGAACAACACAAAGTAAAATTCGATGACAATATATTATAGCAATACAAAAAAAAATGTAAATGTACAGTTCAGCTTTAAACTTTCACAAACATTTCCATTAAAATATTATTTGAAATTTGTCAAAAGTATTGTAGAAAATAAATGAGCTGCAGAAGCAGCAAAAAAGACTGTGGACTGTGAAATAAGTATGCTGTGCTTGAGTGACTATTTACCTTTCTTAAGAAAATGACCCCATTGCTGTCATAGGTAAATACCTCTGAATGACTCCAAGAGAAATTTTCCTCACTTTCCAAAGGAGGAAAGTGTAGGGACAATAAGAAAAAAGTCTCCCATAGCTAATTCTAAGATTTTATGCTCACTTTGGTTATAATCGTGCCTTTTTTCTCTTATTTTTCTATCCTTATCGGTGCCCTGGTTTCTAGGGCAAGAACACCCGGGTTTATGACTTGGTAATAAGCCAAAGGATGCTTTTGGCCAAGTCTCTGTTCTGTATGACTTGAGAGATCAGGAGCTCAGAGCATATTATGTGGTGTGTGTGGTCACAATTCACTTGACATGCAGCCAATGTCAGTTTCTCTAATGTTTATTAATCTTTAAAACATCTTAAATTTTATTCAGTTTTGTGAACTCTGAAGAGTCTGGATTTCAGACTATTATCCTGTCTCCTGGTATATAACCTTAAATGCAAGATATTAATAAAATATTCTAACTCTCTCTTGGCTACTTAGCCGACAAATTTGTGTTACTTTTATTTATTTATTTTTAAACTAATGTAAGGCAGGCTAATATTTCAGATAATGTTAAATGTATGAGGCTTTAGAGAGGTTAAGTTTTTAAGCAGCTTTCTAAGCCTTAGATCATTTTAATTCTGCCTCATTTAAAGACAGAAAGCAATCCTGAAAAGCATTTGAACCAATAACTAAAAGACTAAAGGTTAGATCATAAAAGAAAAATATTGTGGAGACAAGTATCTGTTCTGCTTAATGTGCTCTGCCTGAGGCACATTTACCTTTCTTTCAAGCATATATTTTACCTGCCCAATACGGCGCTCAGACATTCCCAGTTTTGCTGGAATAAGCCCTTGTACTGCAAACTTGATGAAGGATGAACTTGTCTCTAAAGATCACCTGTATATCATTCTAAGCTTCAAAGTTTGAGTGAAGTGCTGGTTCTGCTAAAGGCAATAGGACTTTTGCCATTGGCTCAACTGCCTATTTCGAAAAATTCTTTACAGTTTGCACAAGTGATCAAAGTTGTGCAGCAGGGAGGCTGATAAGGCCACAGCATAGCTGGGACATTTGTACTTGGTAGAACAAAGATTAAAATTATTTCTTTTGGAACTGAAAACAGTAGAAAATATGTTTGCAAATATGTATTATCAACAAATATGTTTTTCACCAAAGTAAAATGTCAAGCCTAGAGGGTTAATGATTTCAAAACCACAGTGCAAAAATGGGAACTAGATTGAAAACTACTTTACAACCTCAGTTATAGCAGATTCTGACATTGTAAACAGTATAATATTTTGCAGATATTTGATTCTGCTACCTTCTGCTTAGAAGAGGCTTCAAGAACAGTCTGGCTGATTTGTTGTACCACAAGAGGCTGGCTCCTCTTGTGGTACAGGAGTGCTGCACTAGACAAGGCTCTTATCACTGAACTGGCCATTCATCCAGTCTTTGACTTAACAGTGTGGCATTCCATAAGTGTCTGTGCAGTTTATGGTGCATTGTATATTACTCTTGCAATTGGCTGTTGTTTGCTTGTCATGACGGACTGAAAAAGTAAAAAATGGGGTAAAAAGAAGCACAAAAAAATAAGGTAATGTTATTATGTAATCAGTGAGCCATTAATAAATTGTTAAAAGACTCTGCTTACAGCCTGGAATAACTTTTTCACATGTCCTACCTAAAACAGAATTTGCAGGCTCAAAATTAAATTAGGTAATCACTCCTGTGATCACCTTTCTCTTATCTTTGTTCATTGTTTTACAATCACAATTGCAATCCAACCAACAGGAGGGGATAATTCCAAAGGATAAATTGTCTTGTAATTTCTGCTTGTGCAGTGCCCAGCACAGAAAGACATCAAATAAAAATCAAACAATTGCTGCTAATAAAGACTGATAAAATATCCCATCATTCCATCAGCAGCATCCTTCACTGGCATATATTTTCAAAGTTTTCTCTTTGTGTTCCCATTTCCAATTATAAAGCAGAAGATAAAAGGCATGATAGTGAAATATGGTAGGACCTAGGAAATTGCTGGGAAAAAAAAATTACTGTTTACTTCTAAAATGAAATGTGAACTCTTTAATAAAACAGAAATGGCCTTGTGGGGTACATTCCAAGAACTGTAGAGTTGCAGATAAAAACTGAATATTTCAGAGAGGCTGAAAAAAAATCAAATGCAGCTGGATATAGTTTTGCAATATGTTTATACACTATGTATATACGGAATAGCTAAGAACTCTCATTTGTTAAGCACTGCTTCACCAAGGTCACCTTTCTGTGTTGTTTGCATAGAAGTCAGATGTTAGTGTTAGGGGAATATACTGTGTTATAGTACCTGATTCATAAACCTTTGCCTTTTGCCTAATTTATCATTCCGCTGGTGGTATCAACAAAGTGAAACTTGTTGGCCACCTTTGTAAGGAAATTTAAAAGTAAGTCTGGAAACCTACTCTGATTTCAGAATGATAAGAAGAGCTAAGACGTGAAATCCCAGCTGGAGTGCAGTCATTACGTGTTTTGTCAGGGACTTAAGTGAATGAAGGACTTCCTACCATCGGTTTTGAGGGCAGAGGGAAGAACTCTTGTATCCAAACTGATGCTAGGTGCTTTCCTGCTAACACAGATGGCTCTGATTCATAGAGGTGGGAAGTATATGTGATATGACAGGTAATTTTAAGTATAGTTATATTTAAACAAAATTTAAAGGTTATTTGAAATTAACGATTATTTAAACAAAATCCTATGAGTCAGATAAAATCTAAATTTTTTTCCTTGAGAAATCTTTTCATCCAGGATGCAGGGAATAATTTCCAAGTTTTACTGCTTGCTTTTTAAATTAGGTTTATGTTTTGGTATTATATAATTAAACAGAATTAAAAGATAATTAACATTACTGCATTAAAGTTGTATATATTCATTAAATAACAATTTTCAGCAAAGTAGTTCATAAAGCTCTGAACTCTGATCATAGTTCTCATACCAGCTCTTTCTAGTTTACTATTAGGTTACTGTCAGGATTGGAGCCCAGTTCAGATATGTACTGATTTGTGAACTGTCTTGCAATTATAAATACTAATATTGCTGTAGGGACCATATCTAGTGGCAATTCCCTGGTTCATTGTTCTGATTTTTCTAGACATGGTATTACTTTGTACACCTGTACCAAATCCCTAGTGAGTTTATGAACTGCGCAGCTGCTCTTGTGTGCTGTTAACAAGTCTCTTGCAGAGCTGTCTGTAGTGTGGAAGATTGCCACATTTTGATCAGTTCATTTATCTCGCTTCAGTGTTGGGGTCTAATTGGTTATCTCATTGTTAGCTGTATGCAGCCCTTATCTCAAATGACAACATTGCTCTTAATTTAGTTTTTTTATTTTTTTAAAATTAAGAGTCCATCCTTATTATTCCAAAGAATAACCTTTATTTGGGGTACCATTTCATCGGTGAGTTTTTCTGCTCTGGGTTTAGGTTTCTTACTCATCATGTAAATGGGTGCACATGCACAGTCTGTTCTTCTGGACATTTCTGGAAATGGGTTGGGGGTTTTGAGGGTCTTTGTGATCTCAATCCCTCACTATTGGATTGACTCTCAGTAGACTGTTCATGACCACTCTTTGACCCCATTCCTTTGCTTGCACTGTTCTTTAGGTTGTGCAGTCACCATGGACCAGAACAGGGAAGTTGGGCCTACCTCTTTACAGCCCCTCTTCCCAACCACATCCTGTTCTAACTTGCCCATTTGAGTGGCCATTGGTGTTTGAGGCCTAGCAGTACATGAACTCCTTACTTTCCAGAGTTTTACAGTGACTAGTAACATTATTTTAAGTAAATATGATTCTTCATCATCATTGCTCAGTCTGTGTTTTGGCGTAGGTGATGTCCCAATCACAGCATGTGCCCTGTGTCCTGTGTACCTGCCAGCTGCAGTTAAAATTTTTCTGCTTTTATTTAAACAATTTTGATCTTCCCTGGTGATTAGTTGTGCAGCAAATGCATGGCATTATGTTACTTTGGCATAGCCCAGGGTATCTCATAATTCATGATTAGAGCAGAGTTCCAGGGCACTGTGCAGAGTAAGCAGTACAACTCTTCTGTGCAGTTTCCCGACATGAACTTTGTTACTACCCTATATATGTATCCAGAACTCTTAACTGTTATATTTAAGACCTTGCAGAAGGAGACAAGGTATCAAGAGAACTGGAAAAAAGCAATCACGCTGCTTGACTGTAAACAGAACAAAGAGAACAATCTGGCAATTGTTGACAGTTAACATCAATCCTCAGAAAAATTCTAGAGCAAAAAGTCAAATAAAGTAGAGGAGCAAAGCACTAGCTGTCATACATCTTTCATTTGATGCAGTACACTCTCCAGGATACTTTTATTAACAACCTAGATGATGGAATAGAGTATGTTTATTGTATCTTGCGATGATCCAAAACTGGGAGAGAGCTCATATGCCGGATGATGGGATCGGAATTCAAAATGATAATGACAAAGCAGCAGTGCATGTGAAAACATAAAGCAAGAATTATTTACTGCAGTGATACAAAATGCAGACAGCTGCTTTGGTAGCAGTTTTTCAGAAAATCTGAGCATGAGCCCACTGTGCTGTAAAAAAAAACAAGCACAAAGCTAAAGTACAGCCAGAAAGATGCATAAAGTAATCAGAAATGTGGCTTCTGGTATGCTAGAAAACTACTGTTTGGGGCATTGTACTTCAAGAGCTGTGTGGTCTAGTGGAGTTAGTCTGGAATAAATTAATGAGATGAATTACAGTTCTGTAAAGTTTGACCTGTTTCATTATTGAAAAACACTTTAAAATGGCAAAGTCACTGAAGAACTGTCATAACTCTCTTTGTAAGTGATGGAACCTCCACCACTGGAGGTTTTTAAGAACTGGTCAAACAGCTCTTGGAAACAATGTAGCTATCATTTATCTTACCTGGACTAGATGACTTCCCATGGTTCCTTCAAGCCCCATTTTTTATTATCCTGTGATTATTAAAGCAGAAGTTCAAAGTTTTGATCACAACCAAATTATACCCCAAATAACTGGTTAATATTTCTTAATTTCTTAATAATAGATCCCTCTGGGTGGATTAGAGTGAAATGACAGTGAATGATCCATGTTTATACGTGTACATATGTATATGTTGAGAACTTTTATTTCAGCTGGACAATTTTGACAAGCTTGGTCTAGTTATCCAGATGGAGTTGTCAGTGTTGCTGATGTTGAGGTATCTGTGATAGCCAGTGGGGGAAAAATTGGAATTCTTTCTTTAGCAAGTCACTCTCATAGATTCCTCTTATCAATGGCCATTATTTATGTTTATGCTGTAAACGAACATGCTCCCATCTGACCTTATTACTTACTTTAAAGATAGGTTCTACCATTTTTCCTATATTAACAAATGTTTGAGGAATAAAGAAAAAACTAATTTAAGAGCAGCAGAATCAGGATCTCGGAATAATTTAACAGAATTTGACAGTATCTCACATCAACAGGAGTTGAATACATTCTTCAGTATACTAATGGGTTTGGACCCTTAAAAATAGGACACTGTCTTATTTTTCCCCTTACTATTAAACACATGCCTTCCATGCAGCTCAGTCGTGGTCTTTGCATTTTCTTCCTCTAAACCAAAAAAAAATGTTTAAGCAGAATGTAGGCATTTTCTGTTGGATGTTTTGTATTCAGTTTGAACTGCTTGGTGTCACCTTAACGATAAAACTGGGATAGCGTAACAGGTGCTTATTGTCTTTTTCTTCCTCATTGTCTTTCAGATGTTATGTTTTGGCATATGTTAGTGGCTGTCAAGGGGATATTATTGATCTACTGAGACATCTGCTCCACTCACATTAATTTGACTGTTCTTTCATGAAAGATGAGTGCCTTATGACTTCTCATTCCTAGCACAGTAATACTGACCATGTCTTTGCAGCTGGAAATTAACATTATTTAAGATGTACCTCTAAACTATACAGTTTTTGTTTCCTTCTAATTGAATGTCATTCTTTTTGTCGGAATTATCATGTCGTGAACTATCTAAGGAATAAAAATCCAAGTATTTAAATAGTTACTTTTATTTTTAAAATGCATACTAACTCATTATTTTTGATGTAGCAATAAAAAGGTAAATCTCTTTCATAGAATCATAGCAAGGTTTATGCCATGGGCAGGACACCTTCTACTAGACCAGTCGCTTGGGTTCCCATCCAGCCTGGCCTTTAACACTTCCAGGGATGGAGCATCCACAATTTTCTGGGCACTCACCACCCTTACAGCAAAGAATTAGTTCCTAATATGTATCTAAATCTATCCTCTGATTTTTTAAGCTGTTTCTCCTTGTCGTGTCACTACATGCGCTTGTGAAAAGTCCCTCTCCATCCTTTTTGAAAGCCCCCTTCAGATACTGGAAGGTTCTCTAAGGTCTCTCTGAAGCCTTCTCTTGTCCAGGATGAACAATCCCAGCTGTCTCAGCCTTTCACAGGAGAAGCGCTCCATCGCTCTGAGCATCTTCCTGACCCTTCTCCAGACTCACTCTAGGAGGTCCATGTTCTTCTTCTGGGGGTCCCTGGAGTTGGACACAGCACTCCAGGTGGGGTATCATGAGAGTAAAATAGAGGTGAAAATCAGTGCTCTCACGCTGCTGGCCACACTGCTTTGGGTGCAGCCCAGGACACAACTGGCTTTCTGGGCTGCCAGCACACCCTTCTGGCTCATGTCAAGTTTCTGGTCAACCAACACCCCCAAGACTTTCTCCTCAGGGTTGCTGTCAATGCAGCCTCCACCCAACCTGTATTTGTGCTTGGAATTGCCCCAAGCTTTAGAATGTCTTAGGGAATAACCATAAGCCAGAAAATAATCAATTGACCTTTTTAAAAGAGGAAATTAATTAGTGGGTCCAGGCAATGCTATACTTTCAGTGATATTTATGAAAGAAAAATATGATTATTTTATTAAATTGAAAAAGAAAAGGAGTGAAATTCAACATGCTAAATACAAAAACAGAAAACTGGCAGGCACCAGCTAAACCAGCATCCAGAAATGTACCTTCTTCCCCTAATTTAACCCATGACTCAAATGCAAACCGCTTTCATACTATCCAACTTGAAAAGCGTACTTTTATCTTGAATTAATTTACTTGAAAATAGTACAGGTTTAAAAACTCTTGAGGACACAGCAGTCTTTTAGTCCAAGTAACCTAACTTTCTTCTTGCTTGAGCTACCAGCTACTGTGGTTTGTTTAACTAAGGTGTTATTTTGTAAAAGTGTTTTCATTTGTCTACATATACATTTTATTGCAAAAAGTGAATGAAGTTCTGCTTTGAATATCAGTTTTGTATTTCCCTGTAGTTCTCCTTATTCATACTAGCTTTTATCTTTGAAGTCGTGAGCAGATTAGTGAATAAACTGGTTTGCTATCTGTGCTGTCATTTATGCGGGACTCAAAAAGAGGAAACAAAACTTGATGGAATTTTCTGCTCACTCCTCTTATCTCAGCAACCTTATGAGATGGCTTATGACTACCTTGATATCTTGATATTTTGTCTGTTGTGGAGAAACGCATTTCTCCTAGAAACATGTAGTATTCTCTGGTGATTATTATCAACAGTTGGCTACTATACTGACCCCTATGTAGGACCTAAAACATATCAAGTAACTGTGGTGTCTTACAGATTCACAGGAACAACTGAGTGTGAAGCAGGAATGAAGAGGAAGAGAATAAAGGTATAAGTGGATGAACAAAAGAGAGAGAGAGAAGTTAGCAATGGTAACATTTGGATGATATTTTGATGATAGTGAAAGACCTGAATTTTGGAGGCAGAAAAGCAGTGGCCAAACAGACATATATGAGTGAATGACCATTGTAACAGTTTGTGTACAATGCTGTAATCAACTTCCACATCGTTGTGACCGTTAGGAAATTCCTATGCATATTGCACATACCATGGTTTTTACAAGGTCTGTACCTTGGAATTCCAGTGAGCCAATTTTTATCTCTAATTTTAATCCTTAAGAGAAACTAAGACAGACCTTGTAAAGAAATAGCACTGAATTCTGGAACAGAAAATGTGTTTTCTATCTCAAGGCAGACATATCCTTTCTCTAGGAAAGTTTAGGTTTCCGTAGACTTAGACAATATTGAAAGCTAAAATTTCAGATGCTGATTAGTACAATCCAGTATATAGTGTATAATCTAATGTTACACCCTTGTGTTACACCTCAGGTGATACCATTCTGAAAAAAATACTTTGAATGCTCTGGAATATAATATATAAATTCCCTTTTTTAATATAGCCATAGTTATATAGGTAGTTAAAAACATATTTCTACTCCTAGCAGAAGTTCTAGGAGCCCAAGAGAAGGAACATCACATTTCTGTTACACTAAACAATTTGACTGAGGTATTTTCTTTGCTATCACTGAAAGTTCAAATTATATTAGTATAACTATCAGTGCACTGCATAGAATCTGGTCTTGTTTCCACTGAACTCAATGGCAAAATCCCCATTAATTTAAAAGGCAGCAAGAATGATCTCCAAATGTTCCTCATATTGAACTGTTCACAAGCTGTGCCTTCTTCATGTTAATCGGCAATGAATTTTGTTTGTCAGTACAGCTGATAATTTTGCATTAAAATAATAATAGAGAGATGTGATGACAGCCTGCCATTTTTTGTTCTTAAGTCAAACACTTGATGTGACGGACTATGTGATTTCTTCATTTAATGAACCGCCAGCTGAAGATGCAAATGCTGTAACTGACACAAATCAGAAAAGTTGACAAAAAATCTTTAATATAATTTAAGAAATGTTTTTAGTGAAAAGAAAATTTGTTCACTTGTCTTCTTTGCAGACAAATAGCTTTTAGAATTTTGTATGTTTAAATTTACCCCTAGACCTTTGAGAAAAGGAAATAGAAGAAAGAGAAACAATGCATTCAGTTGTTGATATTTTGGCTACTACATGTGCTATATAAATAAATAAGTACAAAAATTCAAATTAGTAGAATGGGAGCAGGCTTCCAATAATATAGATTAATCAAAAAATCACAGGCAGCATTCTACTTTTCTCCCTAATTTTAATGTATACAAAAGATCTTTTTACTTCTACAGTGTATGAATTCCATTAAGTCCTAATTACTGGCTTCTCACATGCATGACTGTAACCCAAGGAGCCCTTTATATACTTGGGCAGGGAAAAGAGCAAATCTTCCTTATCTTCCTTTTCATTCATGGTGAACACTGCCTAAGGCTGTTTCCTCCTCTTTTGACCTCCTTACTAACCTTGTTGCTTTTGAGGAAACTTAGCAAGCTGTATTCATTTCCATTAACCAACTGTTCAGAAGGAAAGGTGCAAGCAAAATATAATATTAACATGACATGACAGAAAAATTGTTAAAATGGCTCTAGTGGCAACTAATACTTGTTTTTCAGATGGTCAGCAATTAAATCATTGTACTTTTATTTTACTTTTTTTCACCATAAAACTCTGGTTGCTTGGTATATTACTATCTACGTAATGTTCTTCATTACTGACTGTAATGTCATCACTTAGAGTAAAACTTTTCCTGTTCCTGCAGAAAGTGGTCTAAGAACCTGTGTTACCTATAAAAAAATACCTTGAAAGCAGCCATTTAGTTAAAAAGAATCCTTGGAAGCATCCTTCTATGTGCCATTTACCACTATAGCCAATGCAGAGTTTTAGACACCATGGAATTTAATGCATCAGGAAGACAAAAAATCACTGTGTTTTTGCAAAAGAGAGGTTCACTGGTATAGAATCATAGAATCATTTAGGTTGGAAAAGAACTTTAAGGTCATCAAGGTCAACCATTAATCCAGCATTGCCAAGTCCACCACTAAACCATATCTCTAAATGCCACATCAACACCTTTCCATGAGGAAAGTTTTCCTAATATGCAATTTAAACCTCTCCTGGCACAAGATGACACCGTCTCCTCTCACCATCTCACTTGTTACTTGGGAGATGAGACTGATCCCTACCTCGCTTCAATCTCCTTTAGGGTACTTGTAGAGACATGAGTTCACCCTCAGCCTCCTTTTCTCCAGCCCCAGCTCCTCAGCTGCACCTCATCAGACTTGTACTCCAGACCCTTCACCAGCTCTCTTGCCCTTTTCTGGGCACCCTCCAGAACCTCAATGTCTTCTTTGTAGTGAGGGGCCCAAAACTGGACACAGCACTCGAGGTGTGGCCTCACCAGTGCTGAGTACAGGGAGGTGATCATTGTCCGTCCTGTTGGCCATGCTTGCTGCTACAGGCCAGGGTGTCCATGGCCTTCTTGGCCACCTGGACACATGCCGTCTCATGTTCAGCTGCTGTCAACCCAGCACCCCCAGGTCCTTTTCCACTGGGCTGCATTCCAGTCACTCTGTCCCCAGCCTGTAGCACTGAAGGGGGTTGTTGTGACCCAAGTGCACTATCTAGCACTTGGTCTTGTAGAACCTCACACAGTTTGCCTCAGCCCATCAATT
The DNA here is from genome assembly GCF_009650955.1 of Corvus moneduloides. Lineage (NCBI taxonomy): Eukaryota > Metazoa > Chordata > Aves > Passeriformes > Corvidae > Corvus > Corvus moneduloides. The sequence goes on from NC_045478.1 coordinate 21,882,642, forward strand.
CAGCTATTCCAGATCCCTCAGTAGGGTCTTTCTACCTTCCAGCAGTCTCTCTCACCCAACTTGATATATCTGTGGACTTTGGGAGGGTGCATTCGATCCCCTCATCCAGACTGTTGATCAAGATACCAAACAGAACCGTTCTCAGTGCTAAGTCCCAGGAAACACCACTCATGACTGGCTGCCAGCTGGATATGACTCCATTCATCACCATTCTCTGGGCCCAGCCATTCAGCCGGTTTTTACTCATTGAACAGTGCACTGTCCAAGCCATAAGCAGCCAGTTTCTCCCAGAGAATGCTGTGGGAAATGGTGCCAAAGGCTTTACTGAAGCCCAGGTAGGCAACATCCACAGCCTTTCCCTCATCAAATAAGTGGGTCCCTCTGTCATAAAAGAGTATCAGGTTGGTCAAGCAACACCTGCCTTTCATAAACCTGCCTTTCTTTTTGATGAGTGCCATATTTGCTAACTTTCAGATCTCTCCTCCCCAGGTAACTAGGACTGCTGGTAAATGATGGGAAATATCTCAGTGAACTCCTCCACAAGCTCTTCCACCAGCTCCCTCAGTACCTTTGGGTCAATCCCAAGGTGCATTGGTGTAGATGCACCTCACCTGGGCTGTTGATCCTGACACCTTTTATGGGGACAGAAGCTCTAATTCCTACACAACCATTCTCAGGCACTTCCATGGTTACTAACATGTTAACAAGCCTTGTGTCTTTGTTCCTGCATGGATCTCCAGCTCCCACCTCTCCTGAAGTGGCAGACTAAATGACTTTGCTAGCTCACTGTCCCTCAAACACCGGCGTGCTGTCCCCAGACTTTTCTCTAGTGATTCTGGTTTTATTCCTTTGCCCCTTCTAATCTACTTTAAAGCTCTTTCAGTGAGCCCTGACAATTCCTGTGCAAAAATCCTTCTCCTCCTTTGAGACAGGTATACCCTCTCTGTTGACATTAGGCTCATTGTTGTGTAAACACATGATCAAAAACCTCTAAAATCTGCTGGCAATAGCAGGCTCAGAGCCAGGTATTGATCTGCTGACTCTTCCTGTTTCTTCCTTTATCATTCCCTGCAACTGGAAGGATAGAGGAGACATTGCTTGTGCTCCTGATCCCTTAACAAGTCATCCCAAGGCCCTAAGGTCTCTCAAATGCCCTCAGACTTCTTATTGCAACTTCATTGCTGCCCACCTGAAAAATCAATATTGGATAATAATCTGAGGCCTGTATCAGGGTAGAAAGCTTTCTCTTCACATCTTTAACCTGGTATCACTCTGGAGCAGATCTCTAAATCCTCACAGCTTTGTCTAAGGCCCTCAAGTCTTGGAAAAGAGGCCTACATAAAAAACATGGAACAAGAGTCTGTTCTGCACCAGTGACCTGGACAAGGCCTGGGGGAACTCAAATATGAATGCAGAGGGTCATTCCTTTACTTGCCATAACAGATGTTTCTCAGAGTGATAAATGGCTATTGATGCCTGATATAGTATCTCAGAGGAATTATACAGTATTGCTTTAAAAAGGGGCAATATAACAGAATTTGTTTATGTGTGATCAGGTTAATCACTTGTGTTTTTCTGTGCAGTACTGGTGAAACATGCTTACTGAAAGCAAAAAACCTATGTTCATAACACTTTGAAGGTAAATGTTACGAAGATCACTTAGCAAGGTCATTTGTCCCTGTCATATCTCATAACTGTAGTTCGGATTTTTTTTTTAATTTAGGTATTTTTGTGATAGCTTTTAATTATTATAAAAATATAAGAAGACCACATTTGGAATACAAAAATTATGCATGTGGACTTTTGGAGGAACATTTATAGCTCAACTGTGGCTTATAGTGATGTACTTTTAAAGAGATGTGTAGTACCACTTTTCAACATGACATTCTTCATTTTTCAGACACCCGTCCTTTTAGAAAAGAGATTTCAGTACAAGTTTTTACTTGTTAGTAGAAATTTTTGCTAGTTCTTGAAATTTTCTCTATGTAAATTAGGATTAAAAACTTACGAAGGAAGACTTTTAAAACTTAGATCCTTGAAAGTCTTCCTAAGTCCTCTTCAGTTTTTTAGCTGTGGTTTTTTTTTCTTCCATATATCTCAGCCTCAGCTAGATGGTCCAGAAAACTGCATTTGCTTGTGTAACAAAAAAATTACCCTGAAACAGTATGTTTTGATAGAAAGTGGAATGACAGCCTCTTGTTTGCTCTTTGTTATAGATAGATTTATTGTCTTGACCCGTTTCTGTTTTAAAGGATGAGGGAGAAATCTGCTCATTAAATTTACTTTTCATTTTCTGCTTACATTTTCCTTAAGAATGTTTTCAGAAAAGCCAGAAACATTGAAAGCTATTTGACTATATAGATAAGCACCAAAGAATATTGCTGATATACTATAACAAATGCTGCTATGTTGTACACATTGAATTTACAACACCTCCAGCCTGAAAACATACAGAAGTATTCTCATGACATTAAGCTTCTAAGTGCCTAAATTGGACAGCTTGTTTAACTGGCTTGGATACCATCAAGAAATAGACATGGTGTTCCCAAAGCTAGGAATAGGGGTTTAATTTAGGTACCCTTTCTTTCTGTTGACCAGTTTAGGGAGTGTGAATACCTAAAGACAAACATTGTGAATAATCCACAAAGGCCCAGTTGCAAACTTAGCATTTGACAAAACCAAGTAAATTAGTTGTGTTACTTGCAGAGTGAAATAATATCCTTCTATGCTTCTATCCATTGACAGGACCTTCGCAAAGCTTTAAAAAAATTGCTCTGGCTCAGGTATTGTCCTAATCCTAAACTGCAGTTACTAACATCTCCATAGCTTTTCACTGAGGATGTAGGTGTCACTCGGGTATGATTTAATAATTGTGATGCAGATATAATGATTTGGAGTGCTAGGAAGGCTATTTATAAATAGTCTCCACAAGTAGCATGCTAACATGATTGCTCAATCAGGAAGCGACCCACAGTAGGTATAGTTCTATTGTAAAAATACATTTTTGTATTTTTCTCTTTCTCTGACACAAACAAGAAAATATATACCAGAGCTAACATTAATTGTTGATGAAGAGAAAGTACCAAAATCAGCCTCCAAACATCAATGGATGCTTTTGCCTAAATTCCTTATGTTACTTATATATAACCAGACTGTCATCAATCTTAAGAAAGGTTATTGGACCATGAACAGGGCATTATCTTTGATTATAACATAAAAACATTCTGATTTTCTACATTTAAAATTGGTAATAGACATCAGTAATCCTTGGATAGCTAGAATCAATAGTTACAGGCAGAAGTATATCAGGCTTTATTGTTTACTTAAACATGCGGCCATGTTACTGTAGTCATTATAATAACAATGTACTATATTGACTGAATTTTTAATATTTATATTACATTGAGAGAACTCTATCTTCTAGATACGATGTATAAGATACCATATAGACTTAAAAAACCACAATGTTCTCACATTTTTTATATTCTTACTCCAAGTGTTGTTCAACTAAGAAGTTCTTTTTAGGTGAAAGGGAGTCATTTTTGGAGGATATGGCAAAGTAACATTAGACACAGCTCTGCCTTCCTTTCCTCTGATACAGTATTTACTGGATTAGCCATATCCAGAGTTTTAAATGATACCTTTGTCGTTAGTATGTTTTCAGTGTCCATCTTTTGAAAGGTCTGTTATGTGAGATATTACTGACTCTCTGTACTTTCTACTTCTTTGACAGATAAAGCATTCATAAATATTGGGTGTTTTAACTTAAATTTTTTTCAGTTCAACAAAAACTGGTGGCATATATTGGCAGGACAGGACTTGTGAAATTAGTCAAGCAAAATATTAATTCTTGATAAAAAACAGTATGCTGTTTTTTACCTTTCAGTGTTCATTTGTCTAGCCAATTGTGACTGGCTGTTATATTCTGGAAGTTTCCTTCTTTACAGTATTATTGCATGGTTTTATTTTCATAATTTCCTAATCCTCAGAAGAACACTACCTCTTGGGTTTTAGTTTGGTTTTTTTGTGTTTTGAAAGCTGTGTGAGATATTATTTAAGATATTTAGTTTGACTGACTATGATTGGGAGACTTACTGTCTTCTCTAACAAAGAAAAATGGTTCTCATCAGCTGCAAATAAGCTCACTAGATATAAATGACTAAGATTTTGTTGTCTACCCATTTCATGGGCCATTTTGTTGAACAATGGCTTATAACTCACCAGTGGCTTGATATAAAACACATTGGACTTCAGAGACTTTGATGGGGACAGGAAAATATTTTACCACAATTAAAAAAGTTACGATGTGATGAAATTCTTAAGAAAACCTCTAAGAACAATACAGCCCATTGGTTAATAAATACACTGTGCCAAAGCTAAAATATCTTAGTTTTGTTTTCTACTCTAGTTTTTTTCACAAGAGCTGAAATTTTTAGAATCACGTAGTTCATTGTATTGGTAAATAAATACAGTGCCAAAGCTAAAATACCTAGGGTTTTGTTTTCCATCTATTTTTTTTTAGGAGGCAGGATTTTGTTTTTGGCAATAATACAGTCCTCAATTAATAAAATATTGCAAAATATTTAATTAATAGTTATTATTGCTCCTCAATGTTTAGCCTCACAGAAAGATTAAATTCCCACAAATACATATTCATATCAGACTAAAATATTAATACTCTAGTACCAGGGAAGAGAGTGAACTAAAACAAGCGAGCTACCTAGAATATGTTTAGGTTTTGTCTTTTATCTATTAAAAATTCCAGAAATCCAAATTGTTACCAGTAGTAGCTCTCCTAGAATAGTTACTCAGCTGTTTTGTTTGCCTGATTCATCTTTCTGCAAGTTTATTTAGAGAACATATTGGAGAGTTAAAAAGGACCACTGTATGCTCAGCTTGTTTATAAGATGTGAAACTCCCACATCAGTTTGATTTTCTGCTTCTTCAGGCCTTCAAGATGATGGGGGTAGGGGGAAAAATAAAAAGAAAAACCCAGAAAATATTTTCCAGGATATATAAACCAAAAGGTGAGAAACCAGAAAAGAGTATCTTACACAAACACATTTCTAGGTAGGATAAAAGAGCAAGAAAAAGATTTTACTACCTTATAATTTCTATGATCAAATGCATGTGAATGCAGTAGCTCTACATCTTCAGTGTAAATGAATGCCGTACCCATAGTTCCGGTAACCTTTATTCTGTTGTATTACTTCTCAAAGCTTCCACCTCTCTCTTTTTACAGTCTTGCTGATGTTTTTCCCAAGAGAAAATAAACAGAATTTGTCATGACCTTTCTTCTTTCTTTGGCTTGCTTTTTCTTCTCTTTTTCCCCTTTTCATTATGTTAAGTTTCTCCTTTTCTTTTCTCACCTCTCCACTTGCTTGAATTCCTGTATCATTCATGTCTCCTCCATGAGCTGGTACCCATTTTACATTGAATTTTCATTACCTTAGCAGAGGTTGTAAGAGATGATGTTTCCACTAGCTAATGGAAACTTCTAACTCATTGCTAATTCTTCTTGATTTCTCTAATGTTTTCCCTCTGATGTCTTACAAAGAGTAATGCTGTTTGTAAGAGTGACTTTTCCTTACATTACACCTGCGCAACGCTGCTTACAAAAAGCTTTAATTTCTCATAAAGCAGAAAGTTGCTTTTTCAATAAGAACAGCAATCCTAATTCAATAAATCAAAGGTTTATCTACCGCTTGGAATCTGCTCTTCCCTCTAATCTTTGGATCTCCCAGGTGGGAAGCTATTGTAGCTTTCCATATATATAGTTACATAGTTACAGACAGTTAATAGGAAAAACAAATGCTGGAGCATAGACTGACTGCAGGCTGTGTGTAGCTGGAGCAATGTGTGCAAATAGGATATATTTATTACTGTCCTCTGCTGATATTTTAAGACTAATGCATCTCTTCTTCTACAAAAATACAATCTTTTTTAGAAATCTGATGAGCTTTTTCTCCTGTAGTGTGTGATTCACATATAAACTGTGTTTTTCCTGTGGGCGTTTAAATCTGGAAGCCTGCACACAAAACCTCCCTGAGCCACAAGACATCTCTAAAAGCATATAAAAGACACTTCTGTAGTCTGAACATTTAATTTCTTCTGAAGAGTTACTACTGCAACAGTTTATGAAGAAAACACCCATGCATACATCCATTTAATGTGTAAAGAGAACACTGTCAGAGAATAGCATCATGCTAGTTTTTGAGTGAAGAGGAAAGAGCATCCTAAGTGACCATGATATGTGGGTTAACTGACTTAACCAAGGGAAATATGGCTGTGGTAATTGGGTTCACACCCACATAACCTGCCTAAAGTGCTCACACTGTCAGACTGATGTTAGATTTATTCTGAGCTAAACCAGAAAACACCACAGCTCTTTTTCACGGTTTGAAGATCAAGCTGTGTTGAACAAACGCCAAATGAATAGTCTTTTCTGCTACACCATGTTTGAACACTGTAGATGTCTGAAGATGTAGTGCTGAACATGGATTTTAATCAAACAGCTTAGCTTAATTTATCAGTGTGACATTTTCCACACAGTTTTGCAAAGAAATTTAAGGACTTTTCTTCAATTGTATTAAACTTATGATAAATAAGACATAAATATATTCTAAAAATTCTTGTTATTAGCAACAGCAGTTTCATTCAACAAACTTGTTTTTCATTTCTGTGTTTTAAGAACAGGAAATTTTCTGATGGGTTTCACAGGTACAAGAATGATTGTTCAGCTTACGGAATACTAGACAACTACAAATACTAACAATAATTCAGGCCACAGAGTTAATTGTTTTATTCCAGAAATTTAGCAAAAATATTTCTATTTTTTTCTACCTTTTCTATCAATTTTTATTGACAGTAAGAAGACTATATAAGAAATAAATCATAATAGATAAAATTATCACTGGAATAAAATCAATGTTTGCAATACCATGGGAGGAAATGAAACCTGGTTTAAAAATGGATGTCTGAAAAAAATCTGGGGAAAAAAAAATAAAACGTTGTGGCTTCATTAATGGTAGAATCTTCTTTCTTTTTTTCTGTCCCTTCCTTCTTGACATGAAAAATATGTGCTGGACTCTGCTATCATCCTATTTATTTATACATTTTAGTTGTCTCCCTTATATAGACATTTTGTTGCAGCTGGATAGTGTGGTTATATTTGGTCTTGTGTTATCCAGAGCTTCTACACTCGCTTTAATCTTTGTCTTTGACTAAGTTTCTATAGGTAGCAAAACAAGACAGGTGAACTTGTAGGACTAATTTTGTGACCTGGACCTGCATGTTCGTTTTCCTTCTTGCAAGTGTTAGCTGTAGTTCTTTCCTTAGTGAGTGGGAAAAACTTCCAGAAGATCAGTGACTGGGAAGGACTTTCTGAGGCAGCTGCAGGCAAATGTTTGTAGGTTGACCCTTTCTTGATTTCACATCTAATACAAGACAGTTAACGTAAGGACAGTAGTTTATGCATAACAGAAGAGTCTGATCCAAATCAAACCCAAAGTATTTTTTGAGATCAAAACTGTTGCATTAAAATTTTTACAAAGTACGCTTCTTTAAAAAAAAATTTTTAAGCACATCTTGTAACTAGGGAATCTGTGTAATGGCAAAAAGGCTGATAGAGATTTCAAGAAGCTTTCAGTTTTTCCATTTGTTATCTCTAGCTACATGAACTAATCTTCTTCTAAGAAATCAATGCTGAAATGTTAAGAACCTCACATGCAGTGGTGCAGGATGCAAGCTAGGGCAGAATGAGTAGAAAACATTTTGTTCTAGGGTTCATGAGTCTGTCTTACCCCCTCTGGGTACTGATTATGTTTCAGGACATTTGAATAGCAGCATAAAAAAAATCAGTTCCTTTTGTAGCTAAATGAACTATGAATTAAATTTGTTATCAGATGACCAGTAGCTGTTAAGCATTTTCCAGCTGAGTAAGCTAATAAACCTATTTACTCTTTCTGCACGAGCAAGCACAGGCCCATTAGCTGCAAATGCCTGCAGCAATATTCTTTGACATATAGAAGGTCATTCTCCTTTCATTGTCTTCATATCTTTATAGTTTAATGGTTAGCAAAAAGAACAGCTGCAATAGTTCTAATTAGTAATTTAAAATTGCAGTTGTAGGATTTTTATCCTCTTTAACCTCATTCTGACAGATTAGTGCTTTATATGCATTTACTTGGAAGACTCTTGATTTAAACTGAAATCACCTGTAGTAATTTAAAATGTCAGAGGCTTTATTAAAATTTGTTAGGAAAAATATTGTGCACATCAAAAGACCTTGCTCTTGTTCTTTACTTTGTTATTCAACATTTGAGTGTTCGCTTGCAAGATCTTTGCAAGTGATGGATCAGGCTGAAGCTAATGGATTATTTAATTTACCATGTTTTTTGATAGGTACTGTGCACTTTCCCATTTTGTGGCAAGGTGGCAGAATGTTCAGATTTCTGATACATTCCTCAGGACCTGTTGCAGTCCTCTAAGTTTCTGCAGTAGGTAACAAAAATGAAAATATGTTACTGCTTTTATTGCCTGTATGTCCATGCCCTCTCCATCAGTGTCAGGTACAGCTGCTACACTGGCTTTCCGTGCTCTCTTGCAAATATTTTTTGGAAGGACAGAGCCAGTTCACAGTGCAAGTTCATGACACACAAACATCAGCAGGAGACAAAAAAACAGATTCCATTTTTGCTCTGTAAGAGTGATAATGATAGTTTTTGGTGAATCTGTGGAGTGTTGCTTCTGGACCTTTGAGTTTTTCTGCTTGATCACAGCAACAGTTATTTAAATTTGTATCCTACTGCACTGAATAAAATACCTGGTGGAGAAGAGTAAACTCTCCCCCCGCTGAAGCTAGAAAAAGCTCTATTCCATGCTCTTTTCCTTCCTAGAGAGCTTGTATCATGCCTACTAATATCATCAGTTATTCCTATAATTTCCTCAATTTTCTATTTTATTTCTTTTTTTTTTCCCTTTATTACTATGCTAAATAAGCTTCTCAAATGTATGAGGGATTTAAATATCTGCTTACATTTCTTCGCATTTCTCAGTTTTCATTTCACACCTCAATTTGCTTAGAATTATTTCCAAATTTCTACAGTTCCACCACAAACTGGTAGAACGCTTTTGTAATTCCTGGTATCAAGAAGAGGCTAAATATTCATAAAATGGTATTTTTGCTTTTACTAGTAGGCTAAAAATATGAATTCCATTAACAAATATTGATATTTTTAGTGTGATTATTGATAAAGGGTACTAGAAATAAAATCAAGTTAAATTACAATAAATATGTTTTAACTCAGTCATTTTTCTTTGCTCTTCAATTATACCCAGCTGTTCAGATTCTGGTTTTAGCCAGGGGGAAAAAAGTGTAAAGTTACTTAAGTGATTAGTTAAAATTAATATTGGCAGTAAACCCTGAAACTGGCTGTGAGATACTTCATGTCATCAGATGAACCTTCCTGCCGTAGGGTGATTTATTCTGGAAGAAATATGGCTAGTTCTCTTCTGTCTTATTGCTCATTCAGTACTGGGCCTTCTATATATTAGAAATCTTTATCTGGCTTAGCCTCCATTTCTATGGGTTCTTTGAACTCTGCTGACACTGACATTTTTGATGGGAAAGGCTCTTCTTTCTTTTGGTTGCCCCATGTTTTTCATCATACCTGCTTTGGTTGCAGTAGAAGGAAATACAGACTTTGCTTCTGCTTTTCCTTTACATCCCCTTCCTGATGCTAGAGGATTCAAGTGTTTGGTCCTCAGGCTGGTCTTTCTTAATTCTGCAGTTATTGTGTGTGTGAGGAAATTGAAGTTCTTGTTATGTGAGAAGTTTGTGTGACATGGAAAAGTGTTTTTCAATGCATTTGAAATTCTTGTCTCAAAACTTCTGAAGTATCATCTCCTTTCCACAAGTGTTTGAGAGTTTGAAGTACTCTTATATGTGAACTGTTTACGTATAAATGCTTAGGACCAGGATACCATAAGAGTTCCAAAGTCTCTGACAATGTGCGTTGTCTGCAAACCTGGCCTCTAAACACAGTATTTGCAAGCTTATATTGCTAGAGTTGTTACCACACTTTATTTTGTAAACCACCTACGAAGGAATCTTATTTTATTTTCTGAGTGTGGTAATCAAGCTGTAAATATATAATTCTTGAATCTGTATGTCTAGGGTGAGTAGACAATCCCAGAACTTCCATAAAGAATACACCATATAACTGATAACATAAAATCTTTGCACTGAGGGAGCATAGTTATAGTAGAAAAAAATTTGTAAACCCAAGAATATATACAAATCACAAAACCTGAAACAAAATGTAGTTTAAGAATAAGAACAGCGTTTTAAATAGAGGGACATGGACTACAGCAATATTTTGTAGACCAAATTTATTTTGCTATATACTCTCTTGTAGAGAAAATTACTGGTACAAAACTGTTGTTTAACCTAGGTATGCATAGTCTTGTCATTCTTCAAGCAATTTTTCATAAGAAAGTTATGCCAAAATCTGACGGAAATGGGGGAAGTTCTGAGTCTTGCTGTCTACCTCATGACCTGTGCTGCACCTTTAATAGCATCTCAGAAGTGCTGTGAAGGGCCTTCATGTCCTAAAGCTAGCTTGCTTTGAGCAGACAACACTTGAAAATAGAAAAATGTCAAAATGACTGGGCTAAAACAAATGGTGTTTGTCCACTGATTTCCTCCTGGTCTCCATGTCCTTGCATGTGGTAAGGATCCTTTCTTCCCGTCTTGGTCCCAGCCCAGGAAGCTCTCAGTTGACTTCTGCAAGTTGCATTCAATGCCTTCTTTAGCAGTAGGAAACAGGCATGCTGACATGTGCCATTGGCTCTGTTTGCAGCCCTCACCCTACCTGTACCTCAGCCTCTGGCCCTATGCTGGAGACCTCTCTCTCATGGAACACATTCCTGCACTCCTCTGGGGAGGATCAGCCCTGCCCTTCCTCCACATGCTTCACCCAGTAGAAGGTGCAGCCACTAGGAGAAGGCAAACAAGGGCTTTCTGGACTGACTGTTGAAAGATGTAGCACAAATAAAATAAATAAATAAAATACATGTTGTCTGCCACTGCTGAACAGATTATTTCTTCAGGAAAGTTCAGAAGATGATTTGGGAACCAGATGCTGGAATTTGAAATCATACTATGCTGCTTTTTCTGTAATCCCTACACTGACATTTCTAGGACAATCCTAGGTTGTCTTATTATGAGTACATTATAATATTGCCAACTTCTGATTCAAATTTAGCTTTTCAAAGTTTCCGAGTGCCATATATAGGCAAGAGAGAGCAGCCTGGGTCACTGAAGACAGAAGGATTTTTCCTCCCTGTTGACATGAAGGTGCTTACTTTCAGAGCAGTGTAAACTAGAGAGCGATTCAGTGTTTGGTTTTCTCTGAGGACTAATTTGAATTACAGTACATGAATGCTTATTCTTGTCATAGTAGTGCCATTCACTCCAGTCTCTTTCTCCTGCAGTTCTTAATCTGTGATCTGAAAGCCAAACTGATTACCACAATGATCTCTACCCAACTGATTTTTTTTTTAACTTTGAAAATTTCTGTCATGATTGGCACTCCCACAAATTGCTGTACACCCAATGTTTCATCCCTTATAGTTAAGAATGATAAATCTAATTTACTCACTGCTCCTGCCAGCCCTATGCTAGGTTTCAAAATAAAGCTAAAGCCTCACAACCTCACAATTACTGTGTCCTACTAATGTTCTGGTTTAGCTACAAAAAAAAATAATTTGTGTGCTTTTTACACACTTGAACACAGGTTTTGTATGAGCTATTCACATTTCTATTTCTGCTAGAGGCAGTTTCAAAGTCCTTTCCAGCCAGAAGTATCATCACAAGTTTCATATGCTTTCATAGTAGCAGTAAGACACTGGTGAAATATGGCTAACTGGACAAGTAAACTTTATGAGCAATGTTTGAATTTGTAGCTCAGTGGTATTAACTGAGGCAAGAAGGGAAGTAAGATTGTTGCATTTCTAATGCATTGTTGCATTAGAAAATAGTCCTCAGGAGTATGTCCTTCATTCTCCTTACTTTTTTACCACTTATATGAATTTTAAGAAAATAAAAAGTAATTAAGTGTTAAGCTAGTATTTTCTGTGGGTTTGCATCCCTGAATGCAATGCTAGGGGATATTCTCACCCTCAGCTGTGCCAGAATTCTGGGGAAAAGGGGAAATATGACTCCTGATTTCTTAAAATCCTCCCCTCTCCCATCAGTTCTGCTACCATTCTTTGCACTTTTGTTTGGGTTTTTTTAAATATTTCAGATTAAGGGTCCAAGGAATAGTACCCAGGCACAACTCCCATGCAGACAAGAAAAAAACTCATATTGTATCTAAGTTCTTATTACAGCATTTGTCCTCCTGATCTTTGCACTTCCTTTGTTTCTGGTACACCAAACAAAGGACTACTTAATAAGTCGTTTTTCTGTTGACCCTTGCGAAGGCTTCTAGCTGAAGATTTCTAATAAGTCAGTTACTTGAGGAGAATGAAACTTTCCAAATTAAAAATAACAACAGTGATGTGTTTAGAAACAAAATTATTGTGTTAGTAGATGCTTATCACAATACCAATGAAAGAGCAATTCAGGGCTTTATTTCTACAGCCTGTCTATAAGTAAGGGATAGATTGAATTTCTATTCTATAGGAAGGTATAAATGTGTGAAAGGAAATGCAAAACAGAACGTATGTAGAGCCTTTTTTATGTCCATTGCTTTTGTGATGGTAGTAAGGTTTCTGTCCAGCACTGCTTTCAGTCTCAATTGCTTTGACTTTAATGGGGAGTTTCAAGAAGGCATCACACAGCACTCTGTACAAGAAGATTTTATGGGGTTTTTTTATAACTATGTAAGTTCCTAATTTAGGTTTTATTATTTGTCATCGTTCTTGACACAATTTTTTATTGCTCTTAGTTGTAATATTCAATTTTCTTTTGCCACTCATTTCTTTCAGTTTGGTCTAACCTGAAATGGCACAGGAACTGAGTGAATATGTATTCTATTAAGTATCATGAATTATTCCTTCATGTGAGCTTTAAGAAACCTTTTGAAATTAATTTGCTTTTTAATCTATTTGTATTGCATTAAGATTCCTCTGATGTTGACAGAGCAGAAAGTGTATAGATCTACTGTTCACTGGCTGACAAGGACTGATCTAATATTAATTCACAATTATTACCAGTAGATCCCTGTAATAAACAGAACATAAGCTTTCAGAAAAATAGGGCAAGGAAAGAACTGCACAGAGCAGCCAGTCTATCTCCTGCCCTTGCAGGATTGGTGATGCTGAACAGATGTTTGATCTAGCTGGTTTTTCAATGCTTCCAATAATGGAAAGGCCATAATATCACCATCAGTTCTGCTCCTCTGCCTCACTATCCTTGCTGTTAGAAATTTCACCTAATGTTTGATCCAAGTCTTTCCTGTTTCAGAATAAGCTCCTTAATTTTTTTGTGTATGAAAGAAGGAATAGATTATTCCTTCCCTTTGGCAACAACCTGTCCCACATTTTAAGACCAGTCTTGTACCCTGTTGGTCTTGTATCTGTTAGACTTAAAAGCAAATACTCTCAGTCTTTTCTCACAGGTTATGTATTCCAGAGTTCTGATCGGTCTCTCTGCACACCCTATCCTGTCAAATCTGCAGACAGCTGAGGCCCTAACCTGTACTGCATGTGAAAAGAGAACAACTTTCCATGCCTTCCAGCTTCTGCCCTTGCTTATATGTCCTACTATGATCCTTATTTCTTTCCCCAAATAGCATGGTATTGTCTACTTAAAGTGTGCTAAACTGTAACAATGGTTACTTTTTTATGTAGAACAGACACATGACAATTTGTCCTCCAGCTGGTGTCTCCCAAGTAATTTTTCCCTGCTGAGTTTAGTACCTTGTCCTTACTAAATCCAATCCCATTTTGTTTGTTTCTTCTTTAAGACATTTGTTTAGTTTTACAAGATAATTGTAAGCCTGCCCTCATGCTGTCCCAATGACATACCCAGTCAGTCAGCCAGTCAGTCCCATCTGATCAAAAAAACCCCCAAATTGCCATTACTTATTCATCAGTATTAAGTGGGGACACCCCATTTAACATAACATAAGAAAATGGCCTTAACTTGCACCAGAGGAGGTTCAGATTACAAATTAGAAAAAAATTTCACTGAAAGAGTGGTCAGACATTTGAATAAGTTGCCCAGGGAGGTGGTGGAGTCACTGACTCAGGAAGGTTCAAGAGGTGCCTGGATGGGGCACTTAGGGATATGGTCTAGGAGTGATTATGGTGGTGCTGCATTGACAGTTGAACTGGATGATCTTGAAGCTCTCTTCTAGTCTTGATGATTCTGCAATTTCAACTGTGAATGACTGGTTAGGATACAAGTTTTTGACTTTCCATCAGTTCAATTTAAAGTCATTTCACCTAGAATGTGTACTTCCCATTGTCTGTGACATCGCTGACTTTGTCATGTGGGCCAGTCTCAGAAGACGTAAGAAATTCAATTAACAGACACCTAAGGCTTGTCCTCATATATAAGACTTTCTATTCTAACACAAAAAGAAGTCATACAACTCTAGACAGACAAAATGTCGCCTGCCACTCCTTTGCTTGTGTTCTTCCAAGTGCTTATATTCTGTTACTTGTTTTAAAATTTTTCCTTTCACCAGAATTTCTAATTTCTAGAGCTTCATGACTAGTCAGCCTCCATTCCCTACCTTTTCCCTTTAAAGGTTTAAACTCTGTTTTCCCTTTGTAATCTCTTAATACCTTGTCCATTCTCCAAGGATTGAGATAATTTAGTAGAATTTGTGAAATAAATATTCCTACATGTCCTACAAGCCATAGCTGCCAAAGAGCAGTATTTTTCTGCCATGGCAGAAATGTGGGAGCCTGCTGCTCCAGGTCCCTGTCTGTAGCTACCCTGCGTTCTGCTCAACTAGGCCAGAATAAACACACTCAGTGTAGAGCCAAATATAGAAAGTCGTTTAAAAAACCTTGAACTAAAAGGAAAAATGGTCTATATCTAACAACTTTCTTTTTGTCCTCCATCTACTTCTAAATATGCTATCAGTATTTGTTCCACAGGTTTTCCAGAGTTGTGCACTAGCATTAGTTGGTTTTCATACCTGTCTTCAGGTGGCATAAATCACCCCCTGGAAATGTGTTTTTCTCTGTTGGTTATAGAAGGAGACTAAACAAACAGCATATACTAAATAGCTAATTTTTCATAAGCTACATGCAGACATGGTTATTAAGGAAATACCCTGAAGTTACTCGGCAGAGCAGTGGTAGAGCTGGGAATGGGCCAATGCTTCTGAACTTCTTTCTTTGACTGTTCTGCATCTCTAATTGTTGTCTTTGTACATTTTATTGCAAAAGAGAACTTTAACGTGCAGCAAAAATATAGAAAGGCCAACTTTTGCTATGTCTTTGTACTGAAAATTATTTCTTTTTCACTTGAGACTCTGAGAACTCTTTCAATATGGGCATTGGTGAATGTAATGCAAAATTTCAGTTTTATTTTTTAAAGTTACTTTTAATTCCAGCACCTACTTTAAGTACTATGTACCAAATTACCAGGTATCGTTGTGAAAACTGCCGTCACAGTTAGGGTTTGATATAATATATATTAATGATACTAATGGCAATTGATGTGATACCAGCTTTTTGAAGGATGTTATGTTATTTATCGTACAGTTTTACCTTTGGCCAACGTGGTATAAGTTTATTAGTGAGAAAATTTAAAGCAGAGATGAAGCATATTATTCTCCACTTTTTTTCTTTTTTTTTTTTTTTTTAAGCATCTAGTTTGTGGGTCAGGGATAAAGTTTGGCAGAATGTGTGCACAACCTGTCCACATTTTCAAGTTTTTGATATTAATTTTTCAGATCTTGTGTCTAAGGAAAACTGTAATAAAATAATTAGTTAAATGAAGTGAATTGCTTGGCATGTAATCAGGAGGGTTGAGGACTCTCTGTTTTGCAGTGCCTGATTGTTTTTTCTCTTTTCGAGGAGATGGCACATCAGATGTCAAATATGCATCAATCCAGATGCAAAGATCCATTTATATACTTGACCTCTGTATATAATGAGTGGCAGTGGTGCTTTCATTGCTGGCAGCTGATACTTGTAGGTTAGAATCCGAGGTTTAACTGGGAACTCAAACTCATTCAGCTGGGCCTTAGGCAGAAGAGTGGTGTGAGTCTCCTCTAACAATAAAATAATATTGATAATGGAGTCTCTTCTGCCCAAAGGTACATATGCAATACTGAAGACATTGTTAAAAATTAGGAAACCTTATGATGAAGAGAATTAGGGCACATGTATATCCTGTAGTTGAATCTAGGGACAGAAGAGAGCTAACTCAGAACTTGGAGTAAATTTCTGGCAAAGCACAGCACTGGCCATCAGAAGCCATTGCTCCATTGCTTTAACTCACCTGCCACTCACATTGCCGTAACATCCTGCTGCTCTCTCAGGATGGCTGCCCACAGAGCAAAGGCTGGAAAAGTAGAGATGATGGCTTGTCAAGGTCCAACATCTCTTTGATGAGAAAAGAAGTATATTTTATATATATAATGTATAAGGAGAAGATGAGGAGGCCAAGACCTCACAGGGAAGAGAAGCAGTAGAACTTCAACATGAAGAGAAATGTGAGGACAGACAGTTCATGTCTTTGGGACCTCTAGGGATAGGAACAAACAATACTTCACTTTTGCTGTTTTAATGGGATAGAACCTATTCTGTTTGTTTGTCTTAGGACAGAGCTGAACATACTGAAGAAACTTAGGGTGGGTTTGATAGGGACACCTTCAATCACATTCAGAAACTTCTCAATGTTAGAAAATTCTTGACACTATGCAATAAATTTGGTTGAAATGCTGCTTGAATTTACTTAAAATCTGTTCAAGATTTATAAAGCTGTAAATTTTTGCTAAGAATACAGATGGGCTTCAAAAAACATGTTCTGTAGTGCTGTCTCAGAGAAGAAAGAAAAAGGTAAAAAATCCAAATTAATTTAATGGCATCTCTTCTGAGATTATAAAGCCAGTTCTAAGAAACTGTCTTGCCTGAGGCTGCTGAGTTCAGTTTTCTCTCATAATTAGACTTTCTTACACTGTGTGTCACATCCAGTTGCAGTAAGACAATTAAGCTAAGAAATATGAAAGATAGATATTATCCTCTCCACTTTATGTCAGTGAAATAGTTCTAACAACTAAATCACTGCAAGATCTGTAGGACACAGAAAACAGCTCCCTTTTCTCATTGATTAAGTGCCTGAGAACAATTTTATCTTACTTTTTAAGCAGTATTAAAAATCATGTATCTTATTATTTTTATAACACATCCTCTCATAATATTCAACTGGCTCAGGATAAATGCTAAGTAGAACAAAAGAAGTTGTTGGGACTTCTTTTCTTGCCTTTTTTTTCCTTTTTTTTAATATAATAACCAAAGTTCCTGACAGGCATACCATAAAACAAACTGACGAAGCAATGCTACCAAGGCAAATGAAGATTGCAATTAGAAACATATATTACTGGAGGGGATTTGAGTTTTCTAAGTTGCATGATTTATTTTATTTTATTTTATTTTATTTTATTTTATTATTTATGGGTGATCTCTAGAGTTGTGTGGTTGAGAATTTGGGGGGTTTTGGAGGTTTTTTAATGGCTCTCATTATATAAATATCAGTGTTGCATTGAGGTTCATATTCATAATATGTTGTTTCTACAAAGTTCAACCAGTTAATTTTGGAGGCAGATCTAATTTCATATCAAAGCTGGTTTAAAAAAAGAGTAAATTAATGCAGCCTTCCTATTCTTACAGATTTTGTTACAGTAAACTCCAGAACATATAATATGAAGAAATGCTACAATATGAAAGGAGGTCTTTGTCATTTAGAAAATGCACATTGCAGACCAGATTTGGCTTCAAATACAGTTATTTTTTAAATGATCTGATAGTTTTTTTCTTTCATTTGGAAATGCTGATTTTTCAAAACCGAGTCTATTCCAGAGAGAAAAGCAGTTTCTTTAGAAAAGGTTTTCAAAGCCAAAGTTGGTCAAAGTGAAAGAGACCCAGAACAATTTGGCTGCTTGCTTGTTTGAATGCCAGAGTCCAGAATTAACTCGTAGTTCAGCTATGTATCCTGGATTTAGAGATGGTAATTGACCTGTTCCGTTTGTTTTAACTGTACATTCATGTATTTTACAATAACATTCAGAAGAATCATACCTAGGATTTAGATTATAATAAATAGTTGTCATCTCATCTAATAGTTGAATATTTAAAATCTAAAAAAACAAATACTTTTGATGGTGAGCCATAGTCTCTACTGGAGTAATTCCATGGACTCCAGTGAGTTATAACATGAAATAACTTTTCTCCTCTGGTTATATTCTACTTGAACAATGTTGAAAGCACAAAACTGTGTTGAAAGGATGCTAAACCAACCAAGTGAAGCAATCAAGTCTGGAAATGCCTGTGGGCAAAAGCCAATTCCGCATTTACTTCATTCCCTTGTGTATAGAGATTTTAATTGCACTATCACAAATCTTCCCTCATGAAATCCCTTCTCCTGTTTCATGGTCTTTTCCCTCCGAATTCAGTGCAATTCTTACCTCTATGAAGTTAAAAGGTGTCTTGCAGGCATTTCTGATAGAAGTCTGATATTTGTCACTGAAAACCTTGACAACTTTCCTACCACTTCAGAGATTGGCCATTGTTCAGCGCATGAGACACAAACCACACCTCATCATGGATGCACAGTGTCTCCAAGCCAGTCACCCTGGGGTGCTTTTGCCACTTGTTCCCAGGTGGGCTTATTTCAGCTTCCAATACAGTTAGCTCCTGTCACTCCAGAAATATAAATGGGTTCTGCCTATAGTTTGATGGCATTAGGGTACATACACAGCACTGGTAGCTACTAGAGCTTTATATTCCTGATCCAATGGAAATTAATTCTAGCACATTTTTAGAAAAATTGGATAATCCTACTACCAGTAGTAGAGGAGCCCTGCCTCCAATCAGGTGGAGAAGAGGGACAACTGTCTGGATCCAGTATGCAACAATACAACACTATACTCTGTTTTTCCTACCCTGATGAAACGCTTTAACAACAGATGAAGTCCAAAGGCATGGACTAAATGAATTCAATGGCCTTTTTAGGAATGGTCCATAAACTAAGTGAATGGTGTGTGTGTGTGTGTGTGTGTGTATAAATATATCTATGAAGGGACTGGAAGAGTGATGATGGTTAACTGGATGTACTGGAAAGTGTAGAACCTGGTCATGGTATAAATGATAGGGAATAAAGGTGGATACTGTCCTGGTTTCAACTGGGATAGAGTTAATTTTCTTCTTGTTAGCTGGTACAGGGAAAGGCAACAGTGCAGTGCTGTGTTTTGCATTTACTTTGAGAATTATATTGATAACACACTGATTTTTAGTTGTTGCTAATAGTGTTTACCCTAAATCAAGGAGTTTCCAGTTTCCCATATTCTGTCAGTGAGCAAGTGCACAAAAAGCTGGGAGGGAACATGGCCAGGATGGGTGACCCAAACTGGCCAAAGGGTGAAAGGGATATTCCAGACCATAGAATGTCATGCTCAGTGTATAAACTGGGGGGAACTGTATAAGCAGAACCAATCACTGCACTGGTCAGCAGGTGTAGTTGCATTGTACATCACTCATCTTTCTTGGATTTTACTCCTCTCCCATCCTTTATTTCAGTCAGGGTTTCACCTTCTTCTGAATCTCCATCCTGTCCCACCAAGGTGAGGGGCTGTGAGCAAGTGGCTGCATGGTATGCAGTTGCTGGTTTGGATCAAGCCCCAGCTACTTAAGAAGATGCTGCTTTTTTTGGTTGGTTTTTTTTTCCCCTCTCCCTTAGCTTTTGCATGGCTACAGTCCTTAGAAGACTCAGCTGGTTTAGTATAACTGGAATTGTCCTAATACTTAGTACATCACTGAGTCAGCTTTGTCATATAAAGCTCGACTTGGTACCTTACATGCTAATGTATAAACATAGTTTAGTCATTCTGAAAGCAGGCAGGGCATCAAAGGCTTGAAAAATGGCTTGGGTTTATCTGATAAAAGGAAAGAAAGGACAGGAGAACGAATATGAAAAAATACTGTCTCTTGGTTAGCAGAACATAATGAATGATATATGAGAGAGCAGATCAAGCTGAATACAAATGTGAAAGCAATGTCACATGAGTTAGAGGAAGAGAAGCTGATGCTGAGCTGAAAATGAGAGAAAATAATACTTTGTTTAGAAAATTCTTCTGATTCAAGAGCTTATAGTTTCATAATTTTCAAGGAAAAAACAAAGTCACTGAAAGTCAGGGAAAGTGGGAAAGAAGAGGCATTTCCAGAAGAGAAAGAATGAGATAAACTGAAAGAATTTGAAATGAATAAGCAGCTTCTGAAAGACATGTCATAGTATTTGACATGATTAGTGGCATAAAGTAAAACAGTTGAATTTCACAGGATTTCTTGCCTCTCATGAAGAAAGCAGATTTAGAAAGGAATGGCAGTAAAACTGAGCAAGTATATTATCTTGAAGCTCACTTTTCAGGAAACATTTTTTTTTCTCTTTTTTTTTTCTTTCTTTTTTTTTTTTTTGGTGTAATATTGTGGAACCTCTGTTTGAGACTCCTCATTTGCCCAGAGCCTAGCTTCAGAGTTTCATTGGACTGTTTCACAAATATCTCAACGTAACATATACAGTTTGAATTTCATTTAGCATATTTTTAACTTTTACAATTTTCTGGTCTTGAAAATTCAATAGCTTGATATTTCCAGGAGTCATGATATCACCCTATCATGATGTGTATTATGTCATTACTTCTTGAGTCATGGAATGCATATGCTCCGTGATAATGTAGGATAAATTGAAGTTTTAACATTCCATATGGAAAGATAATGTCATTGAATGTATAGATGAGATTCAAGTAGACTCTCAAATTTCTACCATCTATTTGCTGTCAGATATGGAAACTCTATGTACAAACAATAATTTTTAGATTTTGAGTAAGTATAAATAGCCTATGGCTGCCTGTGTTAGCCATCTCCTGAATTTGGAAACTGTTTTTTCTCTGTGGTATTATTCAGACAAACAGGAAAGAGTTACACTTGCTGTTTGAGAACAGAAATAAGCTCTGGCCCAAAATTTATGCTTTAGGTTGTTAGCTCAAGAACAGTTCTGTACTGACCACAGCTCCACAGATCCTGGATATGGGCAGGCTACAGTTCTGGCTGGACTGGAATAAATTTACAAGTGTCCTTTAAAAAAAAGTATTAGAAATACAACTACCTCGAAAGTTTTAGGAGTCAGGCTGTCCCCATGTGTTGTAAGATAGACTGATGGGGAAGAAGACTGGCCTGGATGAACAGAGAACCTTTCCGGGAACTCAGGAAAAGGACCGGGGGATGGTGGTTGACAGCGTCTGAACGTGAGCCAGTATGTGCCCAGGTGGCCAAGAAGGCCAATGACACACTGGCCTGTATCAACAAGAGTGTGGCCAGCAGGACCGGGGCAGTGATTGTCCCCCTGTACTCATTGAGGCCACACCTCAAGTGCTGTGTCCGGTTCTGGGCCCTCACTGCAAGCAAGACATTGAGGTGCTGTAGAATGTCCAGAGAAGGGCAGTGGAGCTGGTGAAGGGTCTGGAGCACAAGTCCTGTGAGAATCATTTGAGGGAGATGGGGCTTTTTAGCCTGGGGAAACAGAGGCTCAGGCAGAATCTTGTTGCTCTCTACAACTGCCTGAAAGGAGCTGGTAGTGAGGGGAAGTTGGTCTGGTCTCATCTCCCAAGTAACAAGTGATAGGGCATGAGCAAACAGGTTGTGTCAGGGGAGGTTTATACTGGATATTAGGAAAACTTTTTTCACCAAAAGAGATGTCAGGCATTTGAAAACGCTTCCCAGGAAAGTGGTGGAATCACCATCCCTGGAGGTGTTTAAAAGACGTGTAGATGTGGCACTTAGAGATGTGCTTTAGTGGTGGACTTAGCAGTGCTGGATTAATGGTTGAAGTTGATGATGAAGGTCTTTTTCAACCTAGATGGTTCTATGTTTTTAAGGTGTTGATTATTCAGTGAGCCGGCATACGTAATTTTAAAAGTGATTTTGAGCTTAAAAAGGTTTGTGGATATGCTAAGACATTAAAGTGCATTAGGTAAAAGAGGTGCTTTCACCTCTTCCATGGTTAAGCCAGTTTCTCAAGTGGAAGTCACTGGGAAAGCATGAATAATGTTTCTGCTGATTTTTCTGAAAAACTTTTTCATTTGTATGCTTGTTTTGCATAAATGAATGTATGTACATAACAGTGTGCCTGTAGATGATACACTATGCCTTCCTGAAAGTCTTTGGGTTATTAGATGTGGTGAGGATGGCAGGCCTGTGGTAGTCCACTGGGAAATCCTGGCTCAATACGAGGCAGTAAAACTGTGCTGAACTCCACAGGGTCCAAATGACAGTACACCTACATCAGATGATAGGTGTCTTCCCTGACGGCTCTCAAAGAGCTGGGGAACGCTGCCTCAATAAAGTCTCTGTACTCAAGCAGGGTGGGTGCTGCTGCTGCTGCTGTCAGTACAGCATCCATCACTGCAGGAAGCCAGGGCTGGGATTTCATCTGTAATGTACTTTTAGTTTCCTGATGAGGGCTACTTTGGAAAGCATTAGTGTTCTGATCTTGAGATGTCTGTATGCAGCTGTAGGTTCTACAACATATTTTAACACACTCTTTAAAACCCCTGCATTGAGTTTGGATAAACCAGTCCTGAGGCCATGATTATACTAGGAAGCATAAAGCAGGCTAAGTGCTTGAGATCAGCAGCAGAAGAAAATGGATTAATGATGGCTTTCAAAATATGAGGAAACTGTTCTGGAGTTTTTATTTTTTTGTTAGTAGTTGTTTTTGTTCAGTTTCTTAAAGTGAGACAGAGTAAAGAAATTAGGAAAATGTGTTTTGGGAGAAAGAAGCAAATAATGATCCAGTTTATTTGGCCAGCGTAGGTGCTGCTACTACATGTGGCCAGGCTGCAGGATACATATAATGAAGTGAAGGACTCTTTGAGAGACTTCCTGGGTAACCACCTGGGAGTCCCTGTGTGCTGTATGATCCTGTGCTTCTGTGCAGACAGCTGGTGTTGGCCTCACAGTCGTGCACTGTGGAATACTGTGAGTGTGCAAGTACAAGAGTGAGCTGTGTGAACAGACTTCAATGGCCAGTGTGAATGGTTACCAGTTATTAATAATAACAGATGTTCTATTACAGAAACCAGACTTATTAATAAAGCTCCCCTAATCAATTTTTTTTTTTTTTTTTGGCAATCTGTCTCCCTCAATTCAGTTGTCTAATCAGGAATAATTCACTTCTTTTTCCTACTCTGTCAACGCTGCAGCCATATGTGGCCCATAATCTCCCTGGGCAACCTGTGTCAGTACTCAGTCACTCCCATGACTGAAAAAAAAATGTGCTTCCTGGTGCTCAGAGGGATCCTTCTGTGTTTCAGTTTGTAGCCAATTGTTCTTGTTGGAATAACATAAATCAGAAGGCAAAATGTAAAGCAGCAAGTATCATCCTATATAATTATCATATGATTTTAAGAGAGGGGAAAAAACAATCAGTGAATTTTTGCACTAGAAGCTGACAGGACTAAGTTTATTTTAGTCCAGGATTTATTTTAAGGAGCCGTTTTAGAGATCTGAGGCTGTCAAATTTACTAGTAGGTAAACAGCTATTATTCCATGCCTAATCATTCCCATTTTATTCTTGTGACTGTCTCAGCTCCACAACCATATATGTAGATTATTTTCCTGAAAGACTCTTGTGATGAGATTCATCTCCAGTTACCTACACTGTAGGTTATGTAGATATGTAGCTGTCTAAGCTCACACGGTGGTTGTTAGAGATCTTGTCAATGGAAAGAGCTGTTCTAACTATTCATCTGTACAAATTTAATTTCTACTTTTCAATGTAATTAATTGACTCAATTTCAACTACTTCTTCATTGGAGCTAATGGAACCTCAGAGACATAGCTCACAAGAAAACACCTCTAGTGAAGAATAGTAAGTTTGAATCTGACTCTTACTGGTATCACAGGAAGGAATGCTGGTTAAATGAATCCTTGGTCAGCAGTGTAAATGTAATCTACCTGTCTCAATATGATGTAATTTTTTTATCAAAAAAGTAATACTTTGAAGTTGAATCAGAGCAATAAATAGGCTTTGGAATGTCATATTGAACAGTGGGTTTGTAAGATGGTGACTGCACTCTTATGAATTCTTGCATGCAATCTTTATGCTAACTCTTTTTTTTTTTCTTGGCAGGGAAATTCTCACAGAAAAAGGTTTACATTTCCATTAAAATTATAACTGTGCTGTTTAAAGGACTTGTGGCCAATGAATGCAAATAATCTATTAATGAAAATAAGAGAGACTCTGAAAACAGATTTATTGCAGTAGGTTAGGAGTTTAGTGACAGATAATGAATAGAGCAGACCCAAGTTGAGGCAACAGGACTGTGCAACAGTTGCTTCTACTGAAAAAACAGTTTTTTCAGTGAATAATTCACATAATCTCCAAAGCTGAAGGAAATTCTCCCCCTCTAGAGGCTAATGCAAAATATTGTTCACCTACTTCTCCTTTAGCCTCTGGCTTTAGGTTTGGGTAATACCAAATTAACTCTCAAATCTTGGTGCAGCCAAACTCACAATCCTAATCCAATTCTTAGTTACATGCCAATAGTTTTCACTGTTTGTCTGATTGTCTGATTGACTGATTATCAAAGCTACAGTTGCAACTTCTAGTTAATGCAAGTCATCTTTCATCTTCAGTCACTGCAGCTCTGTGTCTCTTCATTCTCTTCTTTGCAACCAGTCCTTTGTATTCCAAATATTATGGGCAGCTGGACTTCACTCCACTCACCTTGTTTAAAGAAGACTTGAACTTTGTAGAATTTGTGGTCCAGGTGTTGTGCACATCTGCAAGGGTTTCTGAGTTCTGCTGCCCAGTTAGGGGCTTATAGTAAAATAAGATTGAGTCTAACTGAAAATTTAGCAAAGCAGAGACACTCATTTCTTACCAACAATCACTGTTAAAACACTTAAAAGCAGGATAAAATCTTGTATTTTCAAGAGAGCATGATTTAGCATTCCTTTAGCTTCTAACCTTTCTAAGCAGGTACCAGCTCCCAGAGATGATTTGGTATTACATCACCTTGCTGCCAATTCCATGGAGAACTTTTAATGTTAAATGACTTAAATGTGTTTTCCTGTGCACTATAAAAGTCATTCCTTCCACTCATTTTGCATTGGCATTCTGCCAGCACAGTCAGTGGCAGCTGTACAGTGCTTTGATATTTTACTGTAAGCACAGCACGAGGAGCACCATGAGACGAGAAGTCAAAGGCTGAGCACTGCATTGTGCAGTGAAAACTGTTTGTACAATAGGAAGAATGGGGCCTTGGAGGCAAGATACAGACAGGACTACATCTTTGCTAATCAACTCTAGGAAGAAATAATTAGTTTATTGGCATGAAAATCTTGTACCATCTCCAACGTCTGTTTTGCATTGAGCTAATAAGATGACTGTGGCATACCAGAGATACTGCCCGCTAAAAAGTGCACACTCATTCCCTTTTTAAAAAATCATGTTTTGCATTATAACTCACAGTCAGCTTTATTGTCAGATCACCAGTTTTGTTACCTGAATCAATGACTTATAGTATGAATCAGGTCTGGATTTCATGAATGTAATTCCTTTCTAACTGCTGCTGTGGACACGGTAGCTATGTTGCCTTAGAAAGGGGATGAAAGTGTATGTCACTTTTATGTATTCCACTTTCATCTCAGATTCCTGCTGCTTAGAAAGTCTTATGTATGAAAATAAAAGTGAATAGCAACAAATCTGGGCAATTCACTAAATAGATGGAAGGGAGGAGAATTGGATTCCACCTGTTCAGGGTTACTTAATTGAAAATAAGTCAAGAAAACGGAGAAATGCTCTCAACAATAGCAGGAAATGATGATTTTTCTACTGCCCTTGGAGTCCATAGAAGAGTAGAAGAAATCTTATGGCAGAGACTAAATACTCTAGTTGTTTCAGTCACAGCAAAGGTTTCATTCCATTATAACTGCAGTAATTTCATGTATTGAACTCTAGCAGGGAAATGTTGCACACTGTATTTATCTTTATATGGGAAACTTTAGCTTGCCTGCCTATGCAGTGTCAGCTCATATCATTCTTTGTGAAATGTAATGATGGAATTGGGGCATGTGGATCATGATTTGTGGGTTCAATAAACCATAAACTCTTCTGGTTTCAGCTAGCAAAGTAGGTCTGATTTTATTCAACAGTTCACACAGGGCACATGCTTGGGTGACAAACTACCTTGTTTTCAGTTAGTGTAGGTTGACTTGTAAGAAAATAAACAAATCTACAATTTATATAATCAGCTTAACACAAAGTATTACACAGTAGTGTTTATGCTGGGACAAGAGCCTAATTAATTTGCATTAACTTATCTGCATTTCTTTCAGAATAGAAATTTCAATAGTGATTTCTGCTGCAAGTTACAATATATACATAAACTTTTCAGATACAAGTCCTACTTTACTGGTTTCGTTGGTGGTTTTTTGTTTTGGTTTGGGTTTTTTGTTTAAGTTTGGGTTTTTTGGTTGGTTGGTTGGTTTTTGTTTATTCATTTGTTTTTCTTTTTTAAAATCCCAGTGTCTGAGTAGATATTATTTCACTGTTACAGGAAGAGATTTCTTTCCTCTTCTGTTCTTTTTCTTGGATCTTCAGGTTTTGCATCATGATATTTTCATTAATAAAATGACATAGAACAGATGTTTTCAAACACCTTAAACCACGTCAGGATGTGCCATGGGATGCACACAGTGACAGCAGTTTGGGCAATTCAAATATTAGATATATTTTTGACTTGATTCTGACTTGCAAGGTAGCTGCATGCAGTCTCTGTGCTTTCAGGGAGCAATCACTGCTTACCTAGCTGCTCCACTTATGGATAAGCTGGTTTTGGTGTGGTTTTTATGGGCCCCTAGGGAGCAACAACATTCTTCTGTCTCTCAAGCTCTGAAAGAAAAAATCCTGAGGTTGCTTTTTTTTCCTCTGAATTTTATGATAAATCTTGGCACCCCACATACTGGAATTGTTAGTTAATTCATTGTGTTCAGCAATTTGGATTTCAGAAAGCAATTATCTCTAGTGCATTTGTCACATTTTGGGTTGGTTTTCTCCTGTGTTCACTTACAAAACTAAGCATGTTCTCAGTCCTCAGGAAATGTCTCATTTGAACTGTTATAAGTTAGTAGAGCCAAGCACACTTTTCCTCCTGTCTATAGAATTCCTACTGCACTTCCAGGAGTTAATTGGTAAATATTTTCCCAAAAACTTTTAGAATTAATTGTATTGACTGTATTACAAGAAGTTCAGAATTTCTGAAGCCTAAACCATTAACTTAGAATCTTGTGCCTGCTGACTGTTGCAGTAAGAAAAAACTTTTTTTTTTTTAGATGTAGTTCATAAACAATACTAAAAGTTTTTTTCCAGGCACTGGTAGTAAATACATTCAATTCCTAAAAATGACAAGAAAGCTCATGTATAAACACCTATTAAGGTAGATTGGTCAGCCACAATCTGTCCGTTGTGCTTTTAGACGACAGTGTAGCTGCTGCACCCCTCTGCGATCCCACTTGTCCTACGAAGGCAGGAAGGACAGTCTGAAGGTCTCATGCTTTCTTGGTCAGCTAACCAGGACATGGTGGACTGCTCCGAGCAGCCGGGCTTGTTCTCCAAATGGGCTCACGTCAGCCACTGTCTTGTGTGACAGAACACTGTCTAGGAAGGGGTTTCTTTTGGCCATATGTGTCTGAGAATGAGCCTTTTACCGGGGCAATGCAATAGCATCCCAGCTGGTATTGACTGTGCTTTACCAGCCTCCACTACTCTTTTGGCTATAGTGTAACTACTCAAAGTTATGAAATAAGTCTTTCTTAAGAGCATGGAATTTCCAAAGGTGCAAAGCACTTCAAAGGTGGAATTCTGGTCCCAGTGCACATTTAGAAGGGGCTGTTCTGATGCCTCCAGCATCACTGATGTGGCTTCCTGCTGTCTCTTCAGATGGGAGACACCAGTGAAGCCCTCATTTATGCTTTATGGTGTCAGCAGAAATAATTCCAGCTCTTTTATCTTTTTTTTAAAACAGATAGATTGGGGGAGGGAGGGGGGGGGAAGAAATTATGAACACTAGAATAGAAAAAATTAAGTCTGTTATTTGTTATGATCAAGAAAAAAAAATCTTTTTAAAAGGGTACAATCTAAAAAGCATTCTGCACTTTTCTAATTATTGTTCTTATGTATAAAGGCAGAACAAAAATTTATATTCAAAATATGGGTTTCTGAAATCAGAGGTTCATTTACAAAATATTGTAAAATTCCTATTTAATTGTGGTATGTTTGTCTTAAACAGTAAAATAAATTAGCTTCTCATTGTGTTCAAAGCTTTCATCTTTAGATAATATTTTACATCTTTACAAAACTGTGGAGAGGAAAACCTTTATAATGTAATACTAAATGTTCTGGTTTTGCTTTTATATATATATGATTAAAATTTTATATTGGTGATAATGTGAGATTTGATGCCGGGTTTGATTTTGATTTTTTGTGCTTTTTAATATTAAATTAGTGTTAAAGATTATTTTTTCACTGTTTTAATTTCAGATTTGGATTCTCTAACAGGGCATGCATTTCCAGGTAAAGTGGAAAGTTAGATTAGATTATGTTATTTGTTTGTTTTATACTGAGTTTATTGAGTTTTCTTGGAGGGTGGGGGGAAAGGGGTATTGTAAAATTTATTTGGTGTGCTTCTGACAGCATTTTGTTACATGTCAAAATTGTACTATTAGTTGTGGTTTTTTTAGATTTCAGATAAATGAAGAAAAGGTAGCTATTACATGCACTAGTTTAAAGAATAGAATTGAAAATTTGCTTTCAATGTTAACTATTATATAATTTATGTAAACAAACGGAGGGGAGAGAAGCATTCTTTCAAAACAATAAATCCTAATGGAAAAAATTTAAAGTTATTCAAACTTGCATGTGATTCTGTAAAGCAGGTAAAAAAAACCCACTGGCCAGTGTTTAAGGAAAGCAAAGACTCAAGAAATAAAAGACTTAGTTTCCATTTTCATTACTAGAAGTGTATAGGAAAGTGGTTTTGCATAGTAAGAACATCATTTTCAGTAGAGAATCGAGAAAGAATGATAACATAATTATGTTAATTCTCTGGATTCTACTGTACACGCACATTTTTTATGCTGTGTGGAACTTAATTTTAAAAATAGTACATTCAAATAACATTTTTAGAATTTTACTAATATAATTACTTTACAATTCAAACATTTTGAGTTGGGAAATTTTTAGCAGAAATACAAGAGCAGAGAATTTGATGCTAAGTAATCATGTGAACTTCTGTGTTACTTGGGCAAAGATTTTGGCACAGAAGGAATATAAATGAGCACTTTTTGAAATAAACCAAGTTTCTGCTGCAAATATATGGACTCTTGCTGTACTCAAAATTTTCTTGAATGATCCTTCAGTTGAACGGGCAGTGAAAACTAAGGCATAATATTTGTATCCCAAAGAGATTTATTCAAAATTTGTAATGATATTTATCAGTAGAATGATATTACTGTTTATTATGTCATTGGCTTCTAATGTGTCTACTGCATAGTATAATCCTCCTTCAGTTTTTCCTTGAAGATCATTCTTAAAAAATTATGGGACAGTAGATTCATTTGAGGTTTTCCAAGCATTCCTGCACTGTAGGCATTAGGTATGCTGTAAGACATAGACCAAAAAAGAACAATAGAACAAAAAAGTTTAGAAGTTCATTATAATGAGATTTGTGTCCAGTGTGGAGCAGATCTGGGTACAAATTCTGTCAGAGTTGTTTGTACTCAAATAAAGCAGCACAACAAGTGATGTCTGTTTGAGAAGTCAGAAGACTGTAAGTGCAGATTTTGTCATTTTCATCCCAGATGAGGAAACTCTTATTCTGAGTATTTTGGTTTGGCTTGAGAAAGGATACCAAGGGAATAACATACTGCTTAATTAAATTTGATCTTCATAACTGCTGTCAAAGATATGCATGTGTCACCAAAATAGAATTGAGACAAGCAGGATCAGTGTATCTGGTTTTTTTTTTCTTTACTTTTTAAAGGTTGAGTCTGCTTTTGTTTTTGCATGAATATTTTATGTTACTAGATGGTGCTGTCATGGTGTGTCCCATTCTTACTTTGTAATATGACAACATAATCATAATGACCAATACTGACAACAGAGCCTTATATTGATATGTATGCTTCAGAATTATGGCAAAGAGAAATCATCCCTATTCTGCATGGAAAATATCCTGAATTGCAGGACAGGTTATTTACACACCTGCATTGCATTACATTCCAGGTATAGCTGTGCACAAATCCATCAAATGGCCATTATTTAGCACAGACAGAAATGTCTTTGAATCTAACAAACTGTCAAAGGGATGTAGGAACAGTATAGGTAGCCAATAAGCATAAAAGCCTGGTGTGGACTTCACTTAAATAGTTATTTGTTTTGAGACTCACAATATGAACATGCTACTGTGCAGCTCAAAGAAGTCACTAGGAGAACCATTTCTCATTTTATGCTTTATTTGACAGGTAAGACATACTCCTTTCACATAAAAGGGTAAAAGTAGCAGAATGTTCTGTCTTGCCTTCATCTTTACTTACATTTAATAATCAAGTCACTATAGTATTCTGCTAAAATAGTGCAGATTGTATAGTTACAGATGTAGCTAAAATAAAAACCAAAAGGGATGCTTATGTATCTAGTTATACTGGAAAACACAGAACAGTAAATCCTGACACCTGTGTGTTAACACGATTACTCTAGTTAGGCTGAAGTATATTAACTTAAAGCAGACAGAAGAGATCAAGGTGCTACTTATGCCTCTTCAATAACAATTAGTTAATTAGATGAGATATGTCCAAATGATCTTAGTGTGTTAACAGGTGATTTGTATCTCACACTGAGCAAACACAAACCAAACACATTTGAGATTTCTATTTAGCTCACCTTGGGAAAAAGCACACCCTTTGAGCTAATCCAGCGAGAATCATTAACAAGGCCTCTAAGGGTATGGTGATCCAATAGTTTTTCACTTGACCCTTGACCAGTGCTCTGCAGGAGCAAAGCATGAAATTACTCCTTTCCTTAAGTAGTAGCAGAGTCAGTAAAATGCTGAGTGGATGCTACTGCCAGACCCTCAGCAGGGCAGACAGATCAAACCTGCTTCTGCACTGACCTATTCACACAGTTTGCATCCATCTAGATGACTTCAAAATCGTGTGAGTTCCCATTTGGATACAACTGTTTTGTGAATTTCAGGCTAAGAGAAAATACTTTCCCTATCACCACTGGCAGCTGCATCAGCTGACCCATGTTTTCTGTAGATTTGGGCAATCTCTTCTACTTCAGAGACAGATCAGAATATAAACCACATAAAAGTATCTGTCTGGTGTTTATGTAAAGGGAAAAAGAAATTCTTTATAACCCTTGCAGTTGATCAGCTGAAACCCTAAAATATGAGATTTGATTATAGTCATTGTCTTAATGCAGAGCTGCAAGTGTTATGGGCATGTTGAGAACTTCCAGAAGCTGGATTAAAGCATCTCTTTTACAATGATATCTAATCTCGTCCTAAAGCTCCAAGCAATGGCGAGTCCACCAGCTCCCCTGGTAAGCTGTTCCAATATTTAATTACCCTTAGTGCTAGGAAATTGGAATGTTGTGGAAAGGTTGAATTTGTCTAATCTCAGCTGCCAGTCTTCCTTTTGCTATGCCTTTGTCAGCAACACTGAAAATTACCCCTTTTTCAGGTATGTTTTCTGACCAAGTATCTATGATAAACTGCAGTGACCTGTTGAAAGGTCTCTGTACACAGAAGCTGTGCCACCTGGCCTGATGAACTTATTGCCTTGATCTGCAAACCTGGCCTCTTTCATAGACTCTCACAATTTTATCACCCCTATGACTACTAAAAATTTGTGTGCAGCAGTCAAGGTACCTTTCAACTTTTGTTCTGGTAAATTTGATATGTTGTACTTTTTAAGGCTCACACTGTAAGACTGGTTTTCTGACAGCTGTCCTAGGAACTCTTGCCCCTGATTTTCAAAAACTATAATATATTCATGCAGAATTTTGTAAATGCTGTATATAGAAGTAAACTACTTTCTTATTTGTACATAACACTTCCTTCTTCATTCTCCCTTTTTAAGGATTTACCTACAGTTCAGGTTACAGTGATGGGTCTCTTTGTCTGTGTCAAGCAAACCAAGTGGCAATCCCAAAAGGTAACTGATAGAATAGGAATAAGCATTCTTTCCCTGGTTTGATGTGGCTAGCATGAGATTTGAGGTGGAAGGGAATGCTCTTATGACAGCACATGAAATCTAGCTGTTTCAATCTGGTGAAACTTGGGTGGGCACTGAGTTTTGGGTGAGCATTAGTCCAAAGAAGAATGAGAATTAGCCAGGATGTGTCTCTAAGGAGTGGGATGAAACAAAGGTTAGAGACTTTAAAGCCCCATTCAAATGTGTTCCTCAGACTGCATCCCTATAACTAATATCTTGTTATCACTCATAACTCTTGTTGTACTCACTTAGATTTAGAATATAGCTTTAACACAGAGGAGCTCCATGGTGAAGGTAGTTAATAGCAGTTGTCTGCTTTGATTTCCACGGGCTGTGAAGCACACCTATGAATTCCTGTTCTGGATCACATAAAAATTAGTTAGGTGCCACCTGAGTTAGGAATCTATGGTAGGTAATCCAAATGCACCATCTGCATCTCTGTTAATTTTTCTTTAAATTCCGCTTTAGCGTGTAGTGTTTTCTCTTCTCCCTACTACCACCCCAAAGCACCCAACTCATCAGTAAGATCCACAGACTTTGTTTTTCATTGTGTTAATGATGAATGCTGTTTTGTTGCAATTCATCTAAATAAGCTTGAGGTTTTCTGAAATACCTCAGGGACAAAGCTATTATTTTTTCAGACTTCTTTACTGTTGGCAATTTAATGCTAGATTTCGACTTCAATTTTTTTTTTTTTTTAAATTTCTGAAAGTCACTTAATAGTCTAGGGAAAAGACTGTTGTCTCCAGCACTGTCAGTAAAACTAAGATAGTGCTAAGTGGAATGAGCGTTCTCAGGTTTTTGAATAATGATAGGAATTTGGCATGTGCAGTCTTGTGGGAAGTGTTTAGAGAAAGAGCATTTCAAATGCTAATCAAATATGAACTCAAAATATCCATTCTAATTCCTGGGTGTATCTGATCAAGGTAGTTGGTCAGATAGCTGCTCATTTTCCAAAAGAAATAACACTTTGTCCATATAATGAGCATCATTTCATGAATTTGTTAACGGCCTGTTGAACTGTGCACTTTCATATTCACAGATCTGCTAGGTCAAAAACTGAAATGGGCATTTTAATCTGTACACCAGTACTGGGTATTGTGGTTGAAATAAAAGTTTATCTGTGAGTGTCTGCTCAGCCGTGTTATTTGCAGTTACTGTAGCATTGAGTCAGAAGCACAGTCTCATCTTTATCCTTTTTCTCAGCCTTTGCCCAAAGCATGTGTAAGGTTGGGTAGAATATTAATGAAGATTGGATGTCTTAGGACAAATAACATCGAGAGGAATTTAGCTCAAGAGTATCAACAACAGAATATCAAAGTTCAGTGTTATTTGATTAGAGCTGACACATTTTTAAAGAACAAATTTGGACAAAATACTAATTCCCAGCTGGTTTTGGCTAACTGTCATCTTGATTTTATCTGGGGAAATGCTTGCCTAGTGAATTGAGTCTGGCTAAGAGTTGGAGGTTTTTTTTGACCTTTCTACTGAATTTCAGTAACATTATTTTTAATGTTCAAAAAAAGTAAGATCTGTCAGCTTAGGTTGCAGACAAGCTTGATTTAAAAAAAATAAAGTAAAACAAAGCATAAAATGAAAGTCATCAAATCGTAAGAGGGTGGAGTATGATGAGCTAGTAAACAAAACAAAACTAAAAGGTCACTCACAGCCGAACTCCTTTTGAGCTTCTGTAAAATTGAACTGACAGAATCACAAACTAAAAATAAGTTATCTTTCATTAACTGTACTCACTAGTATTTATCTAGTATAAATTTTATCCAAATTCATAACCTTTTTAGTTCTGTTAGTTTCTTCCAGTTCTGTGTTTTCCCCCTGTCTTTTTTGTCTCAAGTAAAAACCATGAGGAGAAAGTTTGTGTGTACCCTATCTTGCCTTTAGAGTCTTGATTGGGATGTAACTGCATAGTCCTGCTGTTCAAAATATCAGTTTTCCAGATGAACCTGCAGGTAGAAAAACGAGGATTATGTACCAACATGAAAAGTCTGCTCTGGGAGTTTGCGCTTGGGGGGGGATATTAAAAAATTATTTCGAATTGATTGGATTTTTTTTAATTTGTTTTTTTTTCTGAGCTTCTTCAGGATCCTGGTCCAACATAGCACATATGTTTACAATCTGAGTTGCTCTGGAGCCTGCCTCTTCTGGGTGATTGAGCAATGAAGATTGCCCATCACTGAGCAAACCTTTCCTGGGATGGGGATAGAGATGGGTTTTGGGGAAGCTGAGCTGGGGCATGCGCAGCATGGTGGTGTGTCCTTGCTCTAGAGTGCAATTCAGTCATGGAGTTACAAAGATGGGAAAACAAAATGCCTAATCATGCAGGAACTTGAAAGTTGTGTGATTCATTCTGGTATTCAAATGTTTATTTCTGTATCCTCAATTTCACCTGTTTAGTTTCCACCTAAATATGTGCAAAAAGGAAAAATGAAAGGGACATACACTTTTCTTGAAAACATGGCAATTTCAGAAGTGAAGGAACTATATGCTCCTTCTTTGAAATTACGAGTCTCACAGAGACATTTGGTACTGATGCTTTGCCACATGAGTTTATTTTACTCTTTAGGATTACTTGGTCTCATTTCTTTGGTTCTTTGCTATGTTTCATAGTTGTTTAACAAGAACTGTATAAAGAGGTATTGATCTAGAGGTACAGCAGGTACTACTAGTAATTTCTTAGCCATTTATATAGCATGAGTTATGCAAAGTCTTAATGAGTTTTGCACAATTCTTGATCTTGTTTAATGTGAAGTTAATTAATTATTTCTTGATGTTTTATTAATTATTGTTTTTAAGTGCTCTGGGGTATTTCATGTTAAGGATACAGGATGAATCAGAGTAATTATATACCTCATTCATTACCACCAAACAGAATTTAAAGGCACTAAAATAAATAAAAAATTATTTGGACTCTACTAGATACTGCAGAGCTACATGATGTATCTCTGATTTGCAAATGCATGAAGTCTTGGCTTGATTCTTCTTTAATTAAGCATGTCTTTTTAGAAATATCTGAAATATAATTATTTGAGAGCAGAAAGGGCTACAGTATTTATGTTACTGGGTTTGTCAAATTATCCCCAATGTTCAATTAAGGCAGCAATTTTTTCAAACTGCCATTCAACTATTCCTAGTCTCTGTGTTTAGACTGTGATGCTGCAGTAGATTGTTTCAGCACTTCATAATGTTAAGAGAAACAGGTCAAAGGAAGACTCTGAAATGTTAAGGTCTCCTAAAAGAAGTATATTCAGCTGTTTTAAACTAATTCCATAGTCCACAAGACTTCATATGAAGAAAGAGATCAAATTGGAATTAGAGCCAAAGGCAAATCCTTAAGGAGAATAATTTAAATTTTGAATTGAAAAGAGAACAACCATGTTGGCAGTCAAAGGTCAGCTTCTTGCAATCTTTGACTCCTCATTTAAAACCTGCCTCCTTTAATTTCCTCATTTTGGTGGTGTGGATTAAATGTAAATTTTTTTCACAGCTAAATATAGAAAAAGCTTTTAATTCATAAGGTAGTCACTTCTTAAATAGACAAATATGAAATATACTGCATTGATGAGGTTTGTATTTACTGTGGTTATGTACAGTGCAGTGTTACTCCTTAGCTACATGTTTAGGCCAGCTTGTAGCAGCTGAAGGTTGTACTTGGAGTATTTTACAAAAGAGGTAGGTCATATTACTACATATTCTTCTAATATATATATATATATATATATATATATATTACAGGACAGAATATAAATCATGAACATTATTATCCTCAATGGCCAATGAAGTGCTCCAGAAGCACTTTTTAATGAATTTTAGTTGTTTGCTGAATGCAAATAAGAAGGGTTTTTAAAAAGCATTTATATTTTAGTTCTAATTTTTTGTAGGTACTACTTTATTAAATATTATTTTCCCTAAAATTATATCACCTCAGAATATTTTTTTAATTTATAGTTTTGAAATATATATTTATTTCAGACTTAAAACTTCTGCTTTTCTTGAAATGAGCAATTGGAGCTGTGAATTACAAAAACTATCCAAGGAGAATACATGTCCAGATTATTTTATATGAGCCAACAGATTCTGCCTAGAAGTTTTATGTATGGCATTGATCACGAGTCAGGTATTTCTTTGCTGTTACAAGATTTTTAACAAGAATAAATCATACTGCTATACAAACACATTCT
The DNA here is from genome assembly GCF_009650955.1 of Corvus moneduloides. Taxonomy (NCBI): domain Eukaryota; kingdom Metazoa; phylum Chordata; class Aves; order Passeriformes; family Corvidae; genus Corvus; species Corvus moneduloides. Next base: position 21,919,364 of record NC_045478.1, read on the forward strand.
TATGAAAATATTAAATGACACTCTTAAAGCTAAAATGCCATAAGCAGTCTTTACTACTTCAAAGTAAACTTGAAGATAGAATTCAAATTTTATTTTTGACATAGCTTTAAAACTGTTTCCTGATTCAGATTTCAGCCAAGGAAGTGATCATAATGATCAGAGATGATAGGAGCTGGTGTTTTCCTTCGTTGTCTTTACCTCTGAATAAATACGGCTGTGATTCCTGTAATTTGGAGGTGGTAGTGTAAGACTTATCTCTCAAGATCAGTGACTTGTGTATGTGTGTTTGATTTAAATGCAAGACTAGGCACCATTAATTAATATGGAGATGGCTTTTTACAGTTCTGGTGGTTAAAACACAATCAATTTTTCAGAAACAGAATAGTTACTATTTTGTTTGGCAGAGATACTCAACCTGTCTCACAGGTCATTGCTGTGATTATGAGTCTGTCAGAGGGGATTACAGAATTTGTCCTGTAGGATAATAAAGGCTCATGCACTATTTCAGTAACATAATCTAATGCTCATTTATTGCGTACGTTCAACTGCAGGATAAAAATACCCTTGTAATAATACTCTGGTAGGTGTAATACTTTTTTCTTTTTATATCAGCTGAACGCTTAAGCCTGCATCAAAGTGCTAGTTCATACGTACTTAGTTTGTATGAATGAAATGACAGTCAGGTTGTGCATATTTGTTTGGAGGGATGTAGAAGTAGAGGATTATTCCTTTGTGCCAGGAACTTTTGCTGTAAGGAGTCATGCATTGCACTGTAGCTGGAAAAAAGAAGCTAACTGCCATGTTTACATTTTATACTCTTTTTAGGTGAAGTTCATGAGTAGCATAAATTGCATCTCAATCTTGATCCCTGAATTGCTCCTGACAAATAATCATGTGACGTACCCACAAGACAAGTGATTGTGCTCCAGCGTCACAGCTTCTTTTCAAGATACCTGTGCCAGTGTCTGTCTTTGGTGCACTGTTCAACTTGCCAAAATGAGAAAATAACTTAGAAGTCAGATAAGTTATCTGTGTCCTAATATCATATATCATTAAACCTCAGTGGTGAAGTTCAAAACTTAGTGTTTTTACCTTCTGCATATCTTCATAGTAAGGAAAATCTGTGAGGAGGTGAGTGCCTTAGGGTCTCTGTCAGGGGCTCAGCTCAGGAGAACTTCAGAGACAGAGCCATCACTTCATTATAGAGTCTATCAAATGCAGTGTCCAATACAGCTTGCTTTCAAAAGCATCCATTTCCCATGGACAGGTGGTGATTCACTTGCTGACATCAATCAGATTTCTCCTTCAAAAGGAATTCTTCCAGCCTCACTGAAAAAATAGTATAAGACATTATTCTTTGCAAGGCTGCAATTCTCTACTTCCAGTAGGTAGAAATTGATGGCGCTCCCCCTGATCTTTCCATTTAGACCACAGCTACTCAAGTGTGAAATTTCACACTACCTTTGGTGAGAATAGTGGTTCTGATGTCTTTTAAAGTTCCTATTTTAAATTTTTTTCACAGACTTTTTTTTTAATTTAAAAATTTGGAGCCAGATGTTTTTAAAAAGCACTTTAAAGTGATTCAGATTAATAACAAGATTCACTGAACCACTGGGGAAGCAAAAGACGACTATGGGAGTGTGTCAGCAGTGTGTTAAATTAGTAACTGTGTGTAGGCTCAATATGAGATTTAACAGGTGCTCCAGATATGTTGTGCTGACTCTCTGCATTGAAGTGAATTTTATTTTGGTAGCTGAGAGGAGGAAGGAGAGAAAGAAGGAATTGGCCAGTGAAGAAGCTGCTTTTGCACATTCCAGAAAGAATCAGACTAACATAAGAGACAGGCCAGCTTCAGATGCCTTTCACTGGATCCCCTGCACCACAAGGAGAACTAGATTGGTATGTGGTGAGTCGAGGATGGTAGAGAATCTCATGAAATACAGGTGAGAAGAGAAAGAAGCATTTTATTGTGTTGCGTCTGTAATAAAACCTATGCCTTCCTCAGCATTTCCAACATTTTGTCTGTTCACTGTATTAGAGTCTTAGAAGACATACTTTTGTATTTTGTAAACTGCAATGACAGTGAAGTCGCTAGAATGGAAAGCAGCTATCTTAGCTAAATTATGTTGCCTGTTGCTATGGAAATGGTAGCTCACAAATTTTTATGTAAGCGCTTGAGCTACAATACTTATGACATCTTACTCTAAAAAGCAATGTTTATACTGCATCCACCATCAGGTTTTTGCTTTAATTTAATGGCAATATTGGGCAGTAATCACCAAGAGCAAATGCTGAAATAACACATCATTCCATAGAAATATATTTCATCATAATTAACTGGGCAGTTTTTGAATTGCAACATAATCAGGAAGTTATCAGCCTTTAAATCTGATTTAAATATCTATTGCCAGTGCTTTAAACACATATAGTTACAGGAAAATGCAAATAATTCTAAACAAACATTGTTTATTCTGCATGTTGCAATTAAGACTCTACCTGCGTTCTTTCAGTATCATCTTTGTATCAGTTTTTGTTCTAAGTTGAGATGTAGCAAAAAAAAATCAATATTAAGATAGGCTTCAGAAATGAAGCCCAAGCCCTCATGAGCTTTATCCAAGACCTCATTTCCTGTTACATCTTATAAAACATTCTCACTGAATCTAGCCAAAAATTTGTTTTCTTCTTGCAGAGAATTACTTGCATTCTCGTAACACTTTCCACATCATCTAAGATGCACCCACTGTCACTGTTTTTTCTTACTTATTAGAAAAGTGTTATATTTGTCTTGAAATCACAGACCAGCATTTGAAACTCATATTTTCCCTATTATTTTATAAAATTATATAATTGCTAAATAAACAGAGAACTATCTATCTGCAAGAGACCAGAAACAAGCCAAACAAAAGATATTTTCCCTGGACCACTATATTGATGTTAAGCATGGGATCCTAGTAAGGTAGTTGAATATTATGAGATGAAAGCAATTCTTTAGGAGTATGGAGGTGCTGTAGTATCTTCAGAGCAAGTAAATTCCTTGGGCAAGTGAGGCATCAACTAACACAAAATTGGTAAAATGTGCCTTCAAGCATCTGGTGGGTCATTGCTGGGATCTTTGTCACAGTAACAGAGGGAAATATAGGTAGTGATAAAAATTGTTTTTCCTCTTGATTTTTTTTGGTCAAACCTTCCTTTACTCCATGTCTATAATTATCTAGCCTCATCTATTGTAGGAGCAGGTCATGCCTTTTTATTTACATCTGGTCTGAGTCCCAGCTGTATCAATTCAGTGAAACATACTGCCAGTGCCTGTAACTGCATCTGCTGCAGTAAACTGATGTGGGCTGCAGTCTGAGTTCCCTCGCTGGCATGTGGCCATCTGCATAGTTAAGTGAAGTGCACTCCTTGTGAGTATGCCTGCATGTGTTTCAAGGACTTAGGCTGGCAATGCATCTTTCCCAAAAAACAGTTTGGATGTAGGCATCTTATCTGTGGGAACGGAAGAGGGGATGAAGGATTTTGGTGGTACAAACAAGAGCTGTGCAGTGTCAGCTAGCCTCCAGGCCTGTGTGATGGCCCAGGCCCATTTCATTTGCACAATGTCATGGTTTAACCCCAGCTAGCACAGCTGCTCGCTCACTCCCCTCCAAGGGGAGAGAATCGAAAGGGTAAAAGTGAGAAAACTCATGGGTTGAGGTAAAGACGGGTTAATAGGTAAAGCAAAAGCTGCATATTCAAGCAAAGCAAATAATTCATTCACCACTTCATTCAGCTGTCCCCAAGAAAGTAGGTCTCCATCCTGTGTAACGGTGACCTGTGAAGACAAAAGGCATCACTCTGAATGACCTCACCTTCCTTCTTCTTCCTCCAGATTTATGTGCTGAGCATGACACCATATGGTGTGGGATATCCTTGGGTCATTTGAGATGAGCTGTCCCAGCTGTGTCCCCTCCAGACCCCTTGTGCACTCACACTCTCTTTGCTGGTGGGGTGAGGTGAGGAACAGAAAAGGCCTTGGCTGTGTGAGCACTGCTCAGCAGTAACGAAAACAGTCGTGTATTATCAGCTCTGTTTACAGCACAAATCCAAAACACAGACCCATACCAGTTGCTGTGAAAAAAATTAACTCTACCTCTGCTGAAACCATCACAACATGTAAGTATAGCCCATACAGATATAATCCTGAGCAACAGTCTGCACTGGTACAGAGGTATTATCTCAGTCTAACTATTGCACTTGTATCTTCTGTAGCCATCAGATAGCCAAGTTTTCCCTGTTAGGGCCTGCACGGAACTGGGGGACAGTTCCTCCCCTGGTATGCATTATCGTAATGCCTTTGAAGATAATTGAGCCACGGCACTTTACATTGAGTGAGAAAAGAGTACACTGCTCTGCCAATTCCCTCCCCTGTGCACCTTGACGGTGACCCTATTCACCCCCAACTCTCTAATATCTGTGGAGCTTTCTAGAGATATTAAAGTCCTAGCTCAAAATATTCTGACATATTTTTAAAATAAAAGCTTTACAGCCCTTCCTGCCTGGTCTCACAAACAACTTTCCTTGCATGATCTGATTCCTTTCAGTTAAGTAAGTTTTGTCAACAGGAACTTGTCTTCAACTGCACTTATTTTCCAGTCATTTCTGCAATCTTTCTGCTCTGATTTTTCTGTTACCTGTTGGTATAATTTAAGATGAAGAATACATTTCACATTTCAAACAAACCCAGTTACTGTTCCAATTAAGAAAGTGACAGGACTCCCAAGTCAGGATTTGCTTTATGCACTGACTTCTATCAAGGTGGATTATAGCTGTTTGTTGATGGTCACGCATTTTAATGATATTAGTGAACTTCATGGTGTGAATAAATGTTACACTATTCACTCCTCATAAACTCAAAAAAGTATGTAGTGTGTTCTTATTTTGCTATTTAAGATCATAGCTTTCTGTTTTCTTGACCTCTTTCTCTCTATTTTAGTGCTTAGTCTTTAAAATATTGCCTACAGTTTGCATGACCTTTTACAAACCTCTCCAACACATTTGTTATGCAATAGGAGACATGTCTGCAATAAAAATTAGGGATATGATGATATGAATGTTTCAAGCTTTTCGTGTCTTTGAAAACATCTTTTTGATTTATGGAGACAAAAGCACATTTTGTGAACAAGATCTTTCTCAAATGGATATCAAAATCTTACTCAATTTGCACAGTATAGCAAATTATTTTTTCTTGAAATGGAGGTGTTTTGGGTGTTTGAAAAATTTTTCATACTTACACAGCTGAAGTCTAACCTATTTTCCCATCAGTGTTAGATATGCAGAGAATGCTAGATAAGGTTTCAGCCATGTTAAGACAAGATAAAAGTATAAACTATCACTGTCTTAAACTGTTTTCAAAGTAGCCTTTATAGTCTTAATATTTCTAAAAAGTATAAAAAATTAAAGTGTTATAAATCTCTAAACACTCTGGACCAGATTTAGTACACCTTTCTCCTGGATTGTTATTGCAACTCATACTGTTCTCACACCCTGATACTAAGTTCAAGATTCCTAAAAACTTTACTGCTGATTTGCCTGAGTTTTCATTATCAGACGTTGGCATGAAAGTAAGTATGACCATAGCTGGGGCCCTGACTTCACAGGCCTCCCTTAGAGCAAGTAGGTCAGCTCTGGAAGCTGATTTCCATAAGTTAGGCAGTAGAGAAGTACAGCCTGCAGCAGGATAGTGGATGCTGGAAGCTCTCACTTCTGAGTTTGCAGTTCTGGGCATGAGCCTCTCTGCAATCTGCATCCATGTGGGTGTGAGAAAGGGGAGGGCAGTGGCCTTCGCCTTTTGTGCCCTGCCCTCCACGCTTCCAGTTCCTCAGCAATATGGGCAGCTCAGCCCACACTGAGCACCTTCTGCTCTGGGTGAGCCATGGGCCAGGTCTCAGGGGTGTGCAGGGGCATGTGTCAGATGGTCAATCAATGCTGGGTTCACAGACTCATTAGGCACTGTGGTATAAGGCTTCCCTGTGTGTTCGTGTCCCTACATGTATGAGTCATCTTCTGAAGGGTTTGGGGTAAGAAATAGTCTACACAGGTAGTAAAGAATACTGTTAATAACTACCTTCTAGAATTTGGTTGTCTTACTTGTTTTGCTTTGCAGTTTCACTGCTTTTTTTCCTAAAAGATAATTTTAAGTCTTGCTAAATTGTCCTAGACAGCTATTCATCTTCTTCAGTTGGGGCAAAATAAACAGTTAAAACTGACAAGATTCGGTTGCAGGAAATGCAAAGAACTGGGGATGGCAGGGACTATGGGGATTTCTTTGCAGTATGCCACAGACCAGTGCAGGAGGTTGTGCCATCAGCTACCAAATTTGGGCCTCACAGAAAAGCTTGTTTGGAAGAGGAGACAGCAGGAAAGACCTCTGCTTCCGAGTAGTCACTAGTGTGTCGGTCTCTCATGTTAGCCTAACTGTTGAGGCCAACTGTTTTTCTGTATTGGAGATACAGAAAAAGAACTTTTGAAATTATTTATTCTTTGGGTTTTACTCAAGAGGAAAAAAAATCACCAGGGTTTAATGAGACTTGCCTGGTTCATTTTGTTTTTCCTTTTAAGGAAATTCACTGTGGAATCCTTGACATGATTTATTTGTACCTTAAGTATCTGACTCTACATTTGAATTTCAGAGGGGACATTCATTCCACCTGACTCTAAGCATTTACACTCTAGATATCTCTGTTAAAGCTAGTTACCTCAGGCTCTACAGTAAATGGAGAGAAGCGAGTACTTTCCGGATAAGATTCATCTGTTCATCACCTATTTAAGATGTCTGTTTTAAGATTAGATGAATAGCAGCCTAGTCACCCAATAGCACTTTATCTCCACATTGACAGTGTTTGCCAAGATTCATTTAGGCAGTTGAGTTTTGCTCCTTTTGAGCCAAATAAACACGCACGATATGTTCAGGGTTCTAAAGTACTTGGAAGTATTGTGGTAGAATTCTAGCTGAGTAATATAAATCTCCTTTTGGGGTTTTAGCGAGTGATAAGTAAAATGTTTGTTCAATCAGCTACTCTTCATAAGAATCGATAAGGTATCAAGTACACAGGCAAGACTTAATTAATCAGGATAACTGATGGACATGATAACACACACAAAATGGGTTCCCACTTAGGCAAATGGAAATACTGAATCCAATTCCCTATGAATTGTGTTCATTGTCTGTCTGACTTTTCATCCCACATAACAGCCCATACAGTGGCAATATTGTTGCTACCCTGCAACTGTGTGAGCCTTGCTCAGCTAATACCCGTGTGCCATCTGGGCACTTGGCTTCTGCCAGCTCTAGTGTCATGGCTGGCTTCTGCCTAAGTGAAGTCACTATTGTGCATTTCCCTACTCATTTTCTGATTTTCTCAAATTATCTCTAGTAATTCTTATTCCCTTTTAAATTGGGCCTTGAGTTCAGAGTTAGTTGCAGACTGACAAACCAATGGACAACCTGATTGCACAAGTCAGGTCTTCTTAAAATTCTATGCCAAAAGTACAAAAAAGACATATATAAAAAAGAATGTGCAGTGAAATGGCAGTTGCAGACAACTAATATTAATGATGCTGTGGGAAATGGAGATGAGACATCCCTAAATTAATATTTATTTTAATTGCCATGGGTAGACAGCTAAACATGTAAAGTCTGTACAGAACTTCCTTGGGTAGGTCTGCAGCATAACAAACCTTCAGGTGGAAAAATGTAGGATTTAGTAAGTGAGATTCCAGTGTTTGAAGTGTTGTTATGGGCACTCATTGCCAGTAAAGGAGGCTGGACTGAACACGGTGTTGATAGCAGGCATGGGGGACACAACTGAAAGGGGACTCGGGGGGAGCAGCTGCGGTGGCTCCGAGGTGCCGGCAGCCCGGTGAGCAGGAGCTGAGCGGACACAGCCCTGCCCGGGGCAGGGGCAGGGACCTCGCGGCTGCCAGCCTCCACGTGGGAGCACTCCCGATGGTGCTCCCGCCTGTCTCTGCAGTGGGATTAGTCAGTTCAGCAGGCAGCAGAACTTCTGTCCACTGAACCCAGCTTTATGCTGCTGTTCTTTGCTTTTTATATCTTTTCGCACAATAAATTTTAGCTGGTCCTTTTTAACACAACACATTTGGCAGATCCTCAGCTAGATAAACAGGCTTAATAGTATAAAAATCAAGTAAATTAGGTCAACTTAAGGTGGCCAAGTCTGGCTACCACACTTTAATTCATGGTTCTTCTAGATGTCTCTATTTATAGCCATTTTGCTCAGGCTCTGAGCTGGTCATTTGTGAGCAAGTTTCAAGCCAAAATACCTTGCAGCCATATTTAATGTGACACAGTTTGGAGCTAAAAAAGCCCTATTGGGAACTGAGCTGAAGGCCAATGCTGTGCTAATGACAACTTACATGGTTATCACGTGGAAGTTGGCTCAGTCATAATCATCAAAGTCTGGCAAAAATCTTTACAGAAACCCTCAGTACTGATAATCTCATGTTGTATTTTACCTGCAGCTTGTGAGAAGGAAGAGCTGACTGAGACATTAAGTAGCTAATAAGGCTTGCAGAAGCACATGATTCAGAAAACACCATTAAAGCAGACGATAATTGTGAACAACATCTCTTCAAATATGATCTTTAAGACTGACTAGAGTGCCACTTAAAATGCACTTTTAAAAGTGGGCTCTGTATCCCACTGTCTGAAAGAAGCCTCACAAGTACTTCTACAGCTCTAATCATGATGCTGTGCTTTTCAGGCTTTTTTTTTTGCTGATCCTGGCTTAAAAGGTCAGACATGTAACATTCATTACTTTGACCAAGCAGCATCAGGCATCTGTAGCAGTTAACTCTGTAGCTATTATTCTCTAAACACTTGGAGTGAAGGCTAGAAGCCTCAAAGTCCTGACTTTTGTGTTTTCTCATGTCTCAACAAAAAGATTTTTCTATTAAAAGTGACACAAACTATCTCTTGAGTCTATCAATAAGGCTCTAATGTAGGGTGGGAATATGAAAACAGGAGCTGGCTGCCAGCAGCAATCCTTACACAACTAGAATACACAAGTATTAGAAGCACAGGATTTGGGATTTTGGGTGGTTCTCTTTTATTATTTTATGTATTTATTTATGGAATAATATCTGTCTCTAAGGCTTAATGAAGTGCTTCTAACCTGTAAGGCATCAGGCTGAATATAAACTGACATTAGACATTTTACTTTTATTTGTCTCCGTGGAAACTAAATGTTCAAATGTGGTTTTTTTGTCTTTGGAGTATTTATGTGCCTCAGAATTTGGACATGTGCTCAGAGGAAAAAGCTATGATCTCAATAAAATTGTGTTGTCTTATGGTCTATCAGCAGGTGAATGAGATGCATTTGAATGACTAGTGTGGCAAAAGTAATCTCTGCAAAGAGAGAAATTCAGAACTCTGTATTGCAAATAAACTAACCCTAATGTTCCATCAACTTGCAAAATCTGTACAGTGAAATATATCCTATTTGGAATGTCCAGAACCATCACTTTCTTGCTGTTGTGCCTTTGAAATTTAATTGAAGTAATGGAGTCCATTGAAGGATGATTATCAATACAACTGTGTGCAAGTTAATCTCAGTTGATACTTTGTTTCTCAGCAGAGACACTATATTTTCTCAGAATCAAGGAAAAGCACCACTACAGCTGAATCGAAGTTCACAGTATTTGACTTTTTAATATAGAGTTTTACTAAAGAAAAACTGTCATCCAAAGTAGGAGTGTTCAGAGAATGAAGAAGTTCAGCTCAATAGTAGAAAGCTTCAGCTGCAGCACTTCAGAGTGGCTGTTTTCAATCCTATGACTTAGAAGAAGAGTTGGTGTTTATTTTTACTGCTTTTATCTGGATACAGGTAATGCCTGAAATTCAATTGCTGGGTGGTGTTACTGTACTGAATCAGTACATACTGGTATTTTAAAGGCCATCACTACCTGACACTCCCTCTTTTTTAAAATAAATATAATTTTATTGCAGGAGGGACAATTAGAATGAGTTCTGGTAAAACTACAGCAATATCAATAAAACCAAAGACAAGATGAAGCCACATTCTTTGTGTCATATAATAGCTTGCATTCGTTTGTTGTTTTCTGTTGTAAGTCAGAAAGACAAAAGGAGGCAAAATAAAGGGAAACCACAGGAAGTGCAGGGAAGATGATACCCAGAACATAGTGACAGACAGGAAGAAGCCCATGCAGAGAGAGAAAATTTCAACATTCAGCAGAGAACAAGCTTGATGTTTATACAGCTGCTGTGACACAAACACAAGCACACATTACATCTTCATAGCAAAGAACTTTACTGCCTCCAAGAAACAATCCAGTAGAGTTTTTAATTTCTCTTAAACGGCTTCAGGTTAACTAAAGCATAGCAACACATGGGATAATAAAAAGGGGCTTTAAGGAAAACATGGTAAGCAGACTGTCATGGACAGGTACACTGGAGAAGAGGTCAATTAGCAGTGGAAAGGAGTACAGTAAACTTCTGTGTTCCAAGTAGCTGTGTGCACTCAGGGATGTGCCCCTTAATTGCATGGTAATGTCAAAAAAGGCCATTTTATAGGCTTAGTCCAATTCTGTGAGGTTATATTTTCTTAGGGCATACAAAGTCATTTTTAAGGCAAGTAAATTGGTGTTATCAAATGAACAGAAGGCAATCTATTTATTAAACATGCTGAGCAAAGAACATATGCTATGAATGGTGTGCTATGTCTATGCAGAAGGTCCTCACTAAATCATATAAAACAGATGCTAGCATTCTTTCTTTTCAGCTAGAAAATATCTGCCTTATGAGTATGCTGTACTTTCATTGTTGCAGTGTCAGACTTGCAAAATTATTTCTTGCTTTAAGGATGACAAATATGCTGTCTTAATTTTATGAAGTGAAAATTGAACAGGATATGATGCTACACAAGAATACTCAAGTATGATTCTATTCACTCATAAAAGATGGAGACAGGTTGATGTAGTATGCAACAGAGCTAATACTTTTCCAATCAGTGTAAATGCATAGTATTCCATATTTTTATGAGCAGGTTGTTAAAATCTAGAATCACAAAATAATACAAATTGTAAGGGAGCTCAGCATAACATTTGGTCCAGGTTGCCAACCTGGAGTTTCTCAGGACCTTGTAGAGTCAAGCTTGAACATCTCCAGAGATGGAGATATCTGCAGCCTTTCTAGAGAACCTGGTCCAATATTTGAAAGCCTTCAAGGGTGCCCCATTAAGTCATATTCAACTCTATCCACCAGGAATTCCAAGTCCTTTTCTGCAAATCTGCCCTCAGTTGACCAGCAGCCTCAGCTGAGGCAAGAGGCTATTACACGCCAGATGCAGGACTTGGCATTTATCTTTGCACACCACAAGTTTATTGTCAGCCTGTTTCTCTGTCAGGTTCTTGTGAATAGCAGTAATAACAGGCATTATACTGACCTTTCCTCCAAACTGATGCTGCTGACAGGGGGCTGTCACCTCCTCCAGAAAGTAATGAAGATGTTAAATAACTGACCCCAGTTTTAAGGTGTGGAGATGCCACTAGTATCCAGCCACTGTCCAAACTTTTTATCAGTGGTCACAACACTGCAAACCTGGCTGTCCAGCTGATTTTGCATTCACCATGAGAATGGGTAGTCCACCTATTGAAACCCATGCCCATGGATTTATGAATGGACATTAATTATACTAATAATACATGTGATAATCATGAATATTAATGCATTGCATTCATGTTTATCTTGCTGCAAACAGTATGCTTCCAGTACATGATTAGTATTTAGTCAGTACATTAGGATGTTTCTGGCCATGCAGCTGTTTCCACTTCAGTTCAAAGAATGTTTGGAATTGAATATTTCAGATACAGATACTATCTTATTCTGCACTTGAGTTCTCTTGATTCTTTCTAGAAGCAGCATTATTATATAGCTATATTCCTACAGGTCTGATCCCAAGAAAGCTGAAATGAATGAAAACAGTCCCATCAATATTTCTAGGTTTAATATGAGACTCAGTGAACTCCCAAGTTGATGTTAAACAAAGGCACTTGTATTATGGTGGCACTGGTGAGAACACCAGTAAAGAGTGTTAAGGAAGCATCGTAAGTATGAATAACTGTAGTTTAAACCTTAACCTGTAACATTTTATTAAATTTACAAGAGACCACTACAAATGTTTATGATACTACTCATCACACAGAGAGTTCATATGGGAGTGAGGCAGTAAAGTTTTAGGCCAGGATTCCAAGCAAGATCCTCAAAAGAATTTTGGAAGCACATGGAATATTTAAAATATGCATTATAAAAAGTATCACAGTAGATTTAGGTCCTTATTCTGAAACATGCACTTTCTTAGTGCAGACAGAGTAGATGTTGTATTAGTATTGAGATATTATAGTGCAAAACATGAAAGAAATATAAATGCATGCACACGACAATGGTGTGTGGTGAAAAATATTCTACAACAATTCTCTGATTAATTAACTATTTTGGGAAATGATTTTTTCCTTTTCCCATCAAACTGGAAACTTGCTCACAGCAAATTTCAGTCTTTTGTGATGGTGTCTCATAAAGAATCTTTAAAAGTCTTGTTACCTGCATTGTAAAAAAATTGTGTTCTTGAATGCATTCACCTAGAAATTTGAAGCTTTTCAAGTAATACGGGATTAGAGATGGTTCTGGAAGTTTTGAGTCACATATTTAAAATATTTAAAAAGTCCTGGTACTAAAATGATTTAGCCACCTTTTTGTAAAACAGATGCACATTATTTAAATAAAAGCACCTGGAAGTTTTCATCAGGTCTAATATTTGCTTGGGCTTTTTTTCTTACTTTTTTACTTTTCATTGTCTTTTGTAAATCTTTCCATTAGCAGTGAGATTCCTAGTACTCTAGTGAGACTCCTAGTACTCTTTGTACAGGAAAGTGAAGCACCCAAATGAAAAGTCAAAAGAGTAATTTCTTAACTGCGCTGTTTGATGTTGAGGGAATTTAGGATCATGTACATGCAGCAGTGTCTAACCGTGAGGACTGTCATGAGCTGATGACGAGGGCACTCTGTGGCCATAAGAAGGAGCTGCCTCTATCCTTCCTCCCAGCTGCGAGTCAGAAAAAGCATGCTGAACCACAGTAGTGCAGAACACCCAAGGAATAGAACTGGTACCATTACCTACCCAAAGCTGCCAATTTTACTATGGGAGAGTTGTTGCTGCTATTCCTTTTTTTTTTTTTTTTAACAGAAAAAGCATTTCTGTTGCTGCTGATAATATGTTTAGATTGCAGTAGCTCCACATGACACTGGTAGAGAACCATTCCGTATTCCATGGGTGAAAAAGTAAGGGAGGGGGAAAAAAAATCACATTTTTCTTAGTCTAATGACTTCTGTATATTGAAGTAGGCCCAATTTGAAAATTTCTGTATCATGAACATGAAATAGTTCATGTCCAATGTCTTTTCTGTCATAAAGAGATATATTAAAAAATTACATTGTACATGGGTCTTTTAGGATATTGATTAAACTTTTGTGTTTAAGTAATACCTCTGTAAACCTATCATCTTGAGATTAAAGCTCTTTGTATTGCTGAGGTAGTGGGAAGTGTACTCTCACAAGCTTTTGAAGTTGTTATTCATGAGCTATCAGTGACTGAATACTGCAGCAGAGAAAGAAGTGTGACATATTTGTGTTTTGTAGTTCTTAATATTCTTTATACATGTATTATTAATAATAAGATAGAGAAAAATTAATATTTGGTTTGAGCAGTGCAATTCTTTGCTTTATATATAACAAATGCTTTAATCTTTTTAAATTTCCCATTTTCTTGAAGTCTGAATGTAAATTGAAGATATGTTATTAAAAAACTGACAGGTCATACAAGATCTGATCCTGAATTATGAACATCTCTTAAAACTGAAAAGTTGCAATTGCACAGAGTTAAATGGAGAATCATATACAAAGAGAGAGAAGTGAAAGAAATTTTGCAGAATCATCTCTTTTAGTTAGAATCTCAACAGAGTCTCATTCTTCTTTACTTAATTTCTTTCTGTTTTAAGCTGGAACAAACCCCAAGTTTGTCCTCAATTTTTGTTATTTTTTTTGTGTTGCACCTTGAATTTCAGCTGTTTCTCCGGAAGTTCCAGAGGTTCCTCAATACCTAGGCTTTAGTTTGGCATTCCTTTGAGTAGGGACCCAGAATAAGATCTGTGTGTTTTATTAAGATCAATGTGTGGGTTTTCAATTGACTTCTGTGAAAGAGAGTTTATTGTTTGGCCTTCTGAGTATTTTGTGTGGCATATACAGCATGGCCCTGATCTCAAGTAATAAAAATAATTTTAAATAACCTGGTTTTTATTTTTTGCTGACTTTTTCTATTCATTTTGTAAGGAAGTATAATGCTATTAAATTAAAATCCATGGAGAAATAAATACATATGTGGAATCTAGATATATTCTGAATTGCGGTAGCAGTCATAAGAGGAATAAGTCCTCCTCTGCCTTCATCTATTTTATTTTATTAATTTGAAATAAATCCTAAGAAATCATACCTAAAATATAGTAAAAGAATCTCAGGATGAACCCAGATACTGGGACATGACAGTGTCATGACCTCTGCCTCTCCACCTTTTAAATAGTTGCTTAATAACTTAACATTTTAACATCCCTGGTTAGGGATGACAGACAGCTTTTAATTGATGTCAACGTAGTACTTGTTCCTGTCTTACCATTTCCCCACCAGTTTTTGATCTGACAGTTTATCAAATGCCTGGGTGAGATACAGACAGATTGCTTTCATCACCTTTCTATCATCTATTTCCTTGGTCACCCTTTCAAAGAACTCACTCGGGTTTGTTTGGCAAATATATATTAGTTGGAGTTTGGGATTTTTTCCCTTCTGTCATGCTTTAAGAAGCAGACCCTGTTTTCCTTAGTGACTGATATGAGTGTTTTGCCCAGAGGATAGGCTGGTCTCTAAGGAGTTGCATTTTTCACTCCTGTTCATTTCTTGAATAGAATGGCTGATGTATTTAACCCTTTTCAAGTAGCTGGTCTGTAACAGCAAAGATTTCAGCAAAACTATTTCTGAAGGTCCAGGAGGATGCCACTCTGGTATTATGGATAAAATCTGTTCAAGTGTATGAAGATTTTTTAAGCTGATATGTCACCTACTATGTCAACTTGTACAGAGGAAGCCTAGAAATTTCCTGTTTGAAATTTCAACCAGTTAACTGCATTTTGCAGCTGGTCACACATACTGCTGGGCTCTGTAGCCATAGCAGAGAGAAATCAAATGTTAAGATCTGCTCCTGAAAGGTTAAAATAAATAATGAAAACTGAAGCCAGGGCTGTTTCATGGGGTGGTGGTTTTTACCATCAATATCCTGCATGCCACTAAGTGTAGGGACAGGCTCTCAAATGCCAGTCCCTGGCAGGAAATCCGCAAGTCTGCTCCACACTTGGTGGGTGCCACCTTCCCATTCTCTGTGCCTGCCTCTGGAGCTGAAGGCATGTGTTGGGGAATTCAGAGTGGGAATGGGAAGTGCATGTGATGCAGCTCCCAGCTGCTGAGAGATAGGATTCTGCCCAGTGGCATGGAAGGTCTTTGCACTGCACCCCATGTTGTCAATGTGTGTTATCATGAGTGTCACTGAAAGATCAAGCCCCTGTGGAAATTCAAACAGAAATCAGCTGCCTGGCCTATGATTTTTAGATGGTGGTAGAGCTCAGGAAGGATTCAGAAGCCTAGTTTAGCAGTAATAACATTTCAAAACCTTGCCATGTTACCATAAGGGGAATTTTCTGACCAACAGAGAAGCTACCACAGAAAAGTAGAAGAAGCTGCATTCTCGACCTCTCTTAGCAGCTGATTTTACCAATGTCTATATTTAAGGTTGCCTGAATACCATATCTGATTTCTAAAATCTAGGTCACACTAAGTGACACACAGTATGACAAATCATTTATATGCATTAAGTGGGTTTCTTTCCCTTTGTAGTCTCAAATATCGTTACAATTGACATTTTGTTGACTAACTCTTTCAGGGACTTTTCTCTGATACATGCTTACTTCAGTCCTGTAAGACTCCCATGCAAATTTTTGGAAAGTTCAGTGTTAGCTTTTCTAGTGCTGAATTGTTGGCCTGCTCTCCCATGCAAGGACAACAGGCCATATGACAGGTGAGAATGAAGGCTTGATTTACTTCTTTGACATAACGAAATTTCATACGTTGTGCTAATGAAAGATATTACTTTGAAATTAGTTCTGTAATACAGTTCAAGTGTGTGGACCGTTAAATAACTCTCAGTGCAGAGTTGCCCATCTATTAATTTCCATCCCTTTATAACTATAGATCTTTTCATCCTTGTTTTAATCTTACTTTTTATCTATTTATCCTTATTTTATCCTTTGATTATCCCTCTATTTCATCTTGTCCAGATCAACATTTAATATCGCTCCTTAGATTTGAATTTAAAAGTGGATATGAACTGGCTTAATTGATCATCCATGCATATGACTAACTATATAATACCTACAAAACCAATTAAAAGATAGCTAGCACTGTCAAAGCAACTGGCAGTATATAATGGGAGGTAAGAAGAAAGACATAGTGCTCATCCTGCAGAGCCTCTATGGCTGGTTGGCATGTCTGTTTTCCCAGGCAGCAGGGAATGCACAGAACACCAGATAAGGTGCAGTCCTTGAGTCTGTCAAATGACAGAAGCAGAATTTTAAGATCTCTAATTACACCCAGTATACTATATTTCTATAAATAATGTAACTTACTTTTATGAGGGAACAGATGTAAAAAAGCTATGGTTTTTTTTCTGTATAAGGTAAAAATTATACTATCCAGGCAGAACAAGTCTTGCCTCCCATGTCCATGTCCTCAGCTCACCCAAAATCAATAGAATTTTTAAAAAATTACTTTATCTTTCTACAATTTTTGTTTAATGACAGTGGCACAAATACAGACTGGATCTTCCTGTAATTTTTAGTTCCAAGCAATGACTATTGTAAAATCTTCAAAACTTGAGGGTAGGGAGTGAATGAAAGACAAAAAGATGATTTATCCAGGGCATAATTTGCACCTAATAGCAGATTGCATTTGCTTTGGCATCACTAGTATAGTGAATCGAAAAAGAATGTCACATTTCTTCTGTGTCACTTTAGCATGGCAATATTTACTGTAATGCTGAAGGATAAATTTCAGTGGCTAATTAATTGTAAATATTACTCTGCAAATTAAGTCCTTTTTATGGAAGCAGGAAGGATTCTGCATGATTCTAGCTGCTATATAAATAAATAAAAAGGAACAAAAGACCATGTTACACTCATTCTTGAATGTCTTACTGAAATTGCGTATTTTTCAGCACTGGCATGAAGTGTCTGTATCAGGTAAAAAAAAAAGAGTAATTTAATTCAGGTAGGTGTTAATTCTGCTTCAGTGGACAATTCAGACATGAGTCTCCAGGGAAATCCAATCCCAAATAAGAAATAAAATCATCTGCAAATGAGGCTCAGCTTTTTACTGTGCTTTTCCAAAGACAGGTAGTATTTGAACACAGCCCTGGTTTGTGGTATCCTGTGTGCTAGCAAGGCAGGCAGATTTTACATACTACAGCATACTGCCATTCAGAAATAAATAAAATAAATACAGTGCAAACTCAAGCTTCTCTCCATGGCAACCGCTGCATCATTTGAACCTCGTGCCACTTCCTGAACAACTGCGCATAGGAAAATAAGCCAGCAGCCAGCACAGGGAAAAATAATAGGGACAGGTACATAAAATCTGCCCAGGGTGTCAGGCACAGTCTTTGTATAGGCTGTTTAGGGCTGCCTTTTTAACTTTGTTTCAGTGTGTTCTGTGGTAGGTTCTGGTTTATCCTCACTCTGGCACGGGGGGCAGAAGATGGGTGCCTGATGGGAGAACTAAAGCTGGGATGATGCAAACTCCTCTTCCCAGCATGGGCCTCATGCAGCAGCCTTGCCTCTCAGCAGGTCTGGTGGGCAGGAGGCAGGACAGGAGGAAGGGCGGTCTGTCCTTGGGGAGAGCCACCAGCATCGGGTCACTGCAGTGATTCTTCCCTAACAGGTACGGAACAGCGCTTGAAACCAAGCCACAATAGCCAGGCAGTAAAGCGGGTTGTGGCAACAAGTAGCACTAGTCCCTGAACTGTATCCAGCCCTGCAACAGCTGTCAATTTTACCTACTTAGCCTCTTTCACTGAATCTATTTTAGTACGGAAAATGGGCCACAGTAAGTGGCTAAACTGTCGTCTCTCAAGGCAGTCTTCTCTCTTTCAAAACGTCCTGGAGAAAGAGCCCTAGAACATGGCCATGTGCTTGCCTGGAGGGAGCCCAGGTGGGAAGGCTTCAGCCCATCCCAACAAGTATGCTACCTGTCAAATCCTGTGGAGGAAATTGGAGCAGTATTTACATGCCTGCCCCAATACGCTTTATGAATTTCCAGATAAAAATGTTGGAAACAGATAGACATCAGGACTGCATAAATGGACTGTCATTTTTTTTACAGTTTTGCACTTTGAGCAGAGACCTTCAAGTGGAGCTGGCAGAGTGAGCTGATGGAAGGGCCAGACTTGCTTTACATTCAAAACACTGATTTGGCTAGGAAGAGCTTGGCAGACCTCTAGCAAAATTTTTGTGTCACTGCAGAGATGGGATTCTTACAGTGTTTCTGATATTCTTGCTGCTTAATAAAGTTCATAATGGAATTAAATACAGTTGTACCTAATGCAGGACCAAAGAACAAAGTTCATGACCCTCTATGGAAACACTCCATATCTAATGGGTTTCTCTGCTACAGCTGTCTACACAGTCCTCAATATTACTTTTTTGGTACTTGGTACCATACAAGAGATGGAAAGTCTATATTCAGACTTTATAATTGTGCACCAAGCAAGTATATATAAGTGTATCAAGTGTGCATTTTGCATCTATTTATATATGCACTCATCTTTAGCCCTTTTCCAAACCTAATAATAGCAACATTTTCAGAAATAATTGCTTTAAATCCATTTTTTATTATATTAGTTAAGCCCATTTTATGTTATACAAACGTTTTGTTACCCTGCAAATGTGCTGCATAGAGAATGGCTCACTTACCACCACTGTGAAAAATGGCAACCAGTGCTGAATCAAGAGATAGGTGACTGTTGAGAGAATTAATGCAGGGATGAGTAAAAAACCCCAAATCTCTCCTTTTTAGATAGGAATAAATCGACTGTAAATGTCTTTGGAGAATAATACTTTCTTAGATCAACAGGTCAATTTGCCAAGCAAATGTCCTAGTCACTGGATTAGAGAAACACACTCTTCAGGGGTCACTGAATGCTTAATTATTTAAACAAGATGGAGCAGCTCCAACTGGAGGAAGAAAACCATTAGCCTTGTAGTTAGGGTACTCAGCTGTCATTGAGAGATGTAGAGTCAAGTCCCTGCATCAGGCAAGCAGTGTATAGGCACCACACAGGATAGCTGACCATTTGTCTTTTGGCTGCTCTTCAGTAGCAGTGTTTACATCTCTAATAGTAGTGTTTACATGTCAACTTCCTCATGACAATTTTTTAATTTGAATTTTGCCCCAGTGAAGATTAAAACGCAAGCCTCATTTAAAAGATGTGATTTATGAAGAAAAAGAGGCTGGCTAGCTAGGCATCCTGATTAATTTTCAAAAACAATTTTGGGGGGGGGTTTTTCCTACTGAATATGCAAAATTTGATGGATTTAGTCAATTGAATTTATTAACAGAGTGTAAATATGTGTACCTATCATTGGGACAATGGGAGGTCAAAAGGGAAAAAAAAATGTCATGAGGAGAGTAGTGAGAAATATCACTTTACTGATGCCATTGTCCAGCAGCTGCTTTGGAATTTTTCTTTTTCCAATTTAAAGGAAGATTCTCATAGCTGAAAATTCTCTATGGCCATTTTCTATTGCCAAATATTGAACAGCATTGCTCTTTTACCATGCCTTGTGTGGGAGATGCTCTCTGCTGGATGATCTGCTGCACTTAGGGTCAGTCAAGGTCTCTTCTTCCTTTGTTGGGCTCCTGCAGACTCAGGTAAAGTGGCAGCCTGCTTTGAAAAGCAGAGAAAACAGCTGAAGGCAACATTTGTAGTCCCATTACCACTGAGAGCTATTCAAACATGTATCTTCCTTGTTTCAGGTCATAGCTGTGTGGTGCTTTTGTACATGTAATCGAGAACATATATCATCCTTAATGCAGACATTTTAGAAAGCTGTGCCATTTCAGACTTATTTAGGCTGTACATTTTACAGACTGGCTGTGACAACTCTGTGCTGTAACATAATTCTTGAAAGATTTTCTAACAGTTTCTTGGGAGGGGACAGAAATTAGATAACACAGGGTGGAGCTTTTGAGATGCATGTAATAGCAGGCTCAAGGTGTGGAAAATTTTCCTTTTATTAGTTTGAGGATGATATGAAGCTCAGTGACTTCAGAAAAAGCTGCATTTTTATGCCCAAAGGTAGATCTGAGCCTTCAAGACATAGTTTATGTGTGTTGTCCTCATATGTTTCCTGGAAATGGCTGTAATGGATGTTTTACAGAGATGTGTGCAAAAGCTCAAAATCACTTCAAAGCACAGTTACTCTTTGAAGTAGTCAGCCAAGAATGGTCACCTTGTCAAAATTTGAAATGACATGTTGAAGTAGGCATTTGGATGCTGTATCCAGGTAATAAATGCTCAGAATGAGACTTCCTTTGTATGTCTGTACCAATCTAGTATCTCTGCAAATCGCATACACATCCTAAGGCACCTTTAAAGTAGTTTTGTAAGTACTGGTTACAGACCAGGCATTGTAGACTACATCTTTGTGTGGTTTACTCAGTACACCTGTTTATTTGTACCCTGTGCTCAGTGTTTTGCAGCAGCAGCAAAACGTCTGGAAACACCAACTTGGAGGAGCTGTTGCTGACTGCAATATAACGAGAAACTTTGCGTGAAGCTGAGGGAGTCAGCTGTCACTTCTGGGTCTAAACCACTGTTTCCTAGATAGACAAGAGATTGCTCTTTCCTGCTCCAGGCCAAATGAAAGCTACTTGGATATGGCTACCAGGATGCTGACCCTAAGCTAATACATCCTCCCTCTCCAGAACTTACTGGCTCAGAGTCATCACCATGTTAATTGCTTTTCATCTCTTACAAACATAAGCTATGCAGAATGGACAAGTGAACACATGTCTGCTTATAAATAACTATTCAGACATTGAATAAGCGAAATTGTCTGGTGGAAATAAAAGTGAGACACAGACAGTCCTTGAGCCCAACTGTTTACTCTGGTTTTCCTATAAAAGCCTGAACACTGTGTGTCTCAGATGGGATGCAAAAGGAATTCCAAATTACATTAGCTGAGTTTTCCTCTGGTTCTTTTTCATCTCAATGGAAAGGATCCCAAATCACAGGTTTCCACTTGGCACAAAAGAGCAAGAGTAAATCCTTTTGTGTGATTTGTCTGTTGAAACAGAGGAATAATTAGAGACTGTTTATTACTCTATGAAGACCAACTAACTCATTGCTTCTGTCTTCAATGGTTCTTTTGTGTTCTTTATCTGAATAGTACATTAAGCAGGGATTCAGGAGATCTACTTATTAATGTAGCCTGTGACATAACTTCTAGAAACAAAACCTTGCTTCATTGTTTCCCAATTCAGAAATTATGAATAGTGACATCAACTACCAACTATTCTATCAAAAAATCCTCTGAGATGTACTGATGAGAAGTACGTATTAGAGATATTATAATCATTGTTTACTTCTTGGTTAATTGAACAATAATTGATGGTTAATATTTAATGCATTTAAGTATTAATATAGGAAATTTTATAGATCTCTTGAGAGAGCTGCTCAGTGTAGAAAATTAAAAATAGAGTTTGAGGGAATAGATTAAATATGTGAAAAAATGCCTACCTTGCATCTCCTGTAGGAATTTAGGTGCTTTCTACTACCTACCTAATACAGTATGTTTCAGATGAACAAAAGTAGTGAAAATGTTAGATTCTGAGGGAAAATTAGAGTTAGTGACACAGTGCAGATCTGAGATCTAAACCTTTGGACTCTTACTTAGGTAGTTATATGGTTAGATTCTGTCTTAGATAGATAGGTGGGATTTATATTATATATGTGTGTAGTCAGAGCAGATTTGAGAATCTAGATCCCTTTGTAAGTCTAGCTCTGAAAGTGAGTTCTGTAAGTTTGAAATAGGAATTCTTTGTCAAAAGGATTGCTTAAATTCTGGTGTGTCACATATGTCACATCTATACTAGTTCCAGAACGAGGATTTGAACCCTATTTCTTTTCAGAACGTGTTACATTATGAGCAAATGTGAACTTCACGAGAGTCCTTCAAGTGTACAGTTGTGCACAGAGATGTAGCAGATAGTAATTAATGGCTACAGAAAAGGAGACTATTACACAGAAATTTTATGAGACCCTTTTCATCTTAGGAGCTTTCAATCTTATATTTCTATTAGAGAAGAAAAGACAAAAAGGAAAACCAAAAGAAAGAATTGGAGGATGCATTTTTGAACAGTATGTGATGTAGTACAGATTGCCTTTACCTCCATGTTAATGGTTTTCACAAGTCAACACATTTTTTTGCTGAAAAGTAAAAAAGAAAATCTCATAAATGAAGGTTGGGAGGAGAGAGAGAAAACTGCTTCATTTCTTTAGCAATAGTTGGCAACAGCTGTAGCACAGCTGAGTTCTTATAAGTGTAGTGGGGAAAAGCTACACCATTAATGGTAATTTATCTTGTGTTGTTCTCCAGGCTCTGACTATTATCTAAGTGCTTTGTGCCAAATGTAATAAAATAGCCAGATTTCTCATTATAGAAAGCATAAATTGCCGAAGGCAAATATATTATGAGGGAAACTGTCAATATGATAATTGTGCACTCCTGTCACTAAATTGAGTAAAATATATATATTTATGAATATGCTAACCCTCTAGACCACTTAGTGGTAGAATAACTGGAAGAGTGTTCACTGAGGATGTTTTATTCTTTTTGTCATTTTTATTGCTACATAGCCTATAGAAATTACACATTACAATATATTTGAAAAGCATTATAAATAGGTTGGGATGCCACTACTTGCCCAGTTGCAGTCAGCCACTTGTAATAATATAATTTGAGAAATTAAAAAATTATTTGAGCAATAAATTAAGTAGCAATTCAAGGGAAATGAAAATCAGTGCATGTAAGTTGGGCCTTTGTTAAAAAATATGAAGTCAGCTAGTTTTATTGATGAAATACAAGCTTCTCATATATAAATCTTTTGAATGTTTCTGGTGATATCCATCAAAGAAATACTGGCTAAGGTCATTTTAGCAGTTTAATAGTACAAGTAGCTAGTTTTCACACACTGAATTTAAGATACTATTTATTATGAAAATAATTACATTTTGATATTTTAAAAATACTTGTATGCTATTAATAACTCCAGTTTTGGTGTCTTCAACAGGAATAGTTTGTAACTATAAGAGTTAAAACATAGTAACCTGTCTAACATTTCCCCATTTTAGGGTTGTTTACAAAAACTATGATGCAATTTTCATGTGTTAGATAAAATGATGCATCAGAAATAAAATTTTCCCAGATGGGAAGTCTTGAGATGTGGGTAGGATGGAAAGGAGGGAAGTGGAAACAGAGAAGAGGAAAGGAAAGAACTCCAAGTTTTTCTTGGCCACTGCCAGTGAGTGAGTTCTGTGTTATTCAAGTTACCTCCTAGTGACCAGGAAGGAATTTGAGATGAAAGGGATGAAAAAAAGAAACCACAGTTCCCATCCTCAACAAAAGGGAGAGAGGAGAATGAGAAACATAGAATGTGTCTGCTAAGAATTTTGAGTGCTTCCCAACTCTCTCTCGATGCTTCATCTATCTGCATGCTAGAAGGACCTGCCTTCCCCAAACTCTTTTTCCTGGACATCAGTAGGAGCTGGACTATGCTCCAGTCCCAGTGTTAAATGAGAGACACAACTCAGCTGACCTATGCACCCCAAGCTTCCAGGCCTTAAAGTCAGCCAAGGTGCTAGAACAGGGAAGGAGGAATAAGATTTCATGTACAAATTAAAACCATACTTTCTTGATTTATCATTTGATTCTTTAGCTTCACTTACAATTTTGAAATCAAGAAAATTACTCTGTTTTTCTCATATCCATATGCTTAGAATGATCTTAAGTAATGCTGGCAAGCACAAATGTGTCGGACAAAACTCAGTTCAGAATTAAATATATGTATCTACATACAAATATGTCAAATATATGTATCTACAGACAAAGATGTCTATATATCTAAGTTCCCATGACAGTCAATGAAGATCTCATCAGTGGGGCCTCAGCTTACCATATAGAGTCCACTGAATATATTGAATAAATCTTTGAGTATGTGGCAGCTCAGATGCTTAGCAAATATGTAGACACCTTCATTAATGTGTAGCTATTATGGGTGAATTAAATCTCACCTATAATATCTTAATAAAAGCATAACAAATTATAGTCAGACATTTAGAATTTTTTTGGCCTTGATACAACATGGTGAGGTGGCTGTAAAAGCTGTTCCTGCTGCTAACGTTCCTGCATGGGGTAGGTATTTTGTCTACATCTGTGTAGAAGCACACCCTGGAATAGGCAATGAAACTATGTGGCATGATCTGAGCTACCTTTTGTTACTAAATCTGTTGGCCTCCAAGACATGCCTGTGCACATGGATGTGCAGAAAAGTATCTGTTGGAAATGGCAGAGACCTCTTCATCTCCCTGCAACATTCTGATCTCATACCACTGCTGAAACCCCTTCAGGACATGTGGTTTTATGCTAGGTGGCACCAGCAAAAAACATCCAGCAGACCAATCTAACAATTTATCCACATCTGACTACACACCAGAGCCTGGGGACGTTCCTGGGCATTGTTTAATTTGTAAGCGTACTTATAGCTTGTAAGTAGTATTTCTCATCTATATAACTTGTAGGCTTTTCCTTTGAACCCAGCATGATCCAGCTGGACTGGAAGGGTGTTACAGTGCTGTGAATAAAATATAGCAGTTTGGTTACAGATGAAGAAAAATTCCACAAACACCAATCCAAGAAATCAAGAGAAAAGGTATCTATTGCTTTGTTTCCAGCTTCTTTCCACAGCTTATGATAACTCAGTTATTGGTACAGCAATGCAACATTTCTTGGGATTTTCTAGTAATGCACACAGAAAAAGTGGTAAATGGTGCCATGGAAACAGAATTTAGATACTGCCTTGAGCAGGATGGTAGTGTAGAATTAACAAAAGGATATATAATAATTATGTTAAATATGGTCTAAATGTGAGTGAGTCTTACATGGAAATAGAAGATAACTCAATACATTTATGTTTGGCTGTTTTCCATCCCCCCCAAAAAATCTATCTCACAGGACAGTGAAATATGAGGCTCTTATTCTATAGTGCCATGCCTACTGACTTTTAGAGGTAACAGATGTATTTTTGTGCTGTACTTGAATGCATTCTCAAGTCACATTTCTGTTCATTGTTTTTACTGTAGAAATAATACAGTGAGCTCTAGGCATGTTGGAAATCTCTCTCATCATTGACTTCAGTGCAAACTTAAATTATGACAGTGAATAAAAGAAAAAATGAAACTCAAATGGTCCTATGCAGATAGCCTAGTCCAAGGAAAACCTCTAGCTTTTTGTAGTAAAACATAGATTAGGTAAATAGCAACATTTTTCTTTAATACTTGTCTTAAACATTTGCTTGAAATTATTTCAACTTAAATGAAAATAAGATTGTTTCCCTTATTTCATTCTTTTTTTGCCTTGCACATTACCTTTTTCTTCAAGTATTGCTGAAGTGTTGTACCTACCACCAGATTTGGCATCTGTATGCTGAATCTAGTCTTCATATTGTGCAATGCCTATTATCACTTTCTGCTTGTTTGAAATTATCCATCCATCTATTCTGATCTATAAATAGCAACATACTGGTGAAATAAAATTCTGTATCAGAAGTAATTTAACAGGATTTATGTTTCTGTCCCTACTTGTTTTGAATGAGCTGTCACAGAGTGCTGGGATGCCTAGAATGTGTGCTTTAGGAGCTGGGATATGAAAATTAAGCCAGTTTGTGACTAGTAGTTGCATGGTATTATATTTTATAACCATCATATTTTTAATCATTATATTTATGAGGCTGCAAGCTGTAGAGGGGCAAACAGAGACCAGGGGAGGTGTAAAGGCATGAAATGCCTCTGTTTGTGGGAGCAGCTGGTGCCATGGTCCCGCATAGGAAACCAGCAGCTGTAGCAAACAGGTGGATGGACACACAGCCCTTCCATGAGCACTGCCCATTCTACTCCATCTCAGCACTGCTTTCAGTGGGCCCATTGCAGCCACTTTGGCAACAAAGACCTGAATAAACTCAGAAATAGAAGCTCATGAGCTGTCTTTGAAGAGTACAGCTGTATTTCACATTATGGAGATTGAATAACTGAGGCGGAAAGATTGCCACTTGTCCAAGGATTCAAATCAAACCAGCAGCAAAACTAATAATTAAGATTCACAAGTTCCTTATTCACAGCTTTCTCCCATTTGCCCAGATTCTGGCACCTCACCAATCTTTTATCTTTTTTATTTGTTTTTCAGAAAGTTAGCTGTAATTGTGAATTTTAGTTCATCTTTGAAAGGCCCTTTGAAAGGCCAGGACATGAGAGGCTCAACATGCACTGGAAAGCATGGCCAACTGTACTAACTTGCTCTTGAAAATTGAAAATAGAATATTGAACTCTGTTTTGTGTATTAAATGAAATATTTATCACAAGAAATTTAGGGAAAAGGATTTGAAAGGTCAAATTTTCCATTATGTTCTAGCAGCAGAAAGGACAGCACAGATCTTCAGAGAAAAGCTAAGGTAAAAATATCACTTTATTCTTAACTTTGACATGCAGACTCTTCATTTAATTCAGCGAACTGCATCCTGTTGCTACTCAACCCCTTATCCGCTTGACATTCACCTACAAGAGCAATGCTTCACAATTTCTATGTATTGTTTTTCCTTTCATTAATTCTTCTACACTTTATTTGTGCTCTTTCTGCATGCTCAAAAGCAGATCTGTGAAAGTAAAATCTTTGAAAAGGGAACTGTGTAGCTTTTTCCACTCTCTGATTAATTGTAAACTGGTGATTTCCTTTTAAAAATGTGTGAATCTCCTCCTGATTTTTACCTGGTAAAAGTTAAAACTTTTTCTGCAACTTTCAGGTGCCCAATTTGCAGCCTATGGGCTGGGAAAAAATCTGAAAAATATCTTTTGCAGCTTTCTGATTGCTCAGCCACGCATAACTTGAGCATTCATGTTTTCTAAGCATTTCAGACTCAGTCTTTCTTGTTTGACTCCTGTCCGTCCTTTCCATGCATTTTGGTCATTGTCCTCAACTCATATTTGTTTTTAGGAATGAAGGAACTACACATCATAAATGAAGACTTTTTTATTATGAGGTTTTTTAGTTATTATTATTTTTCCTTACTTTGTAGTTTGACTTGCTCATGATGCTGTTATCCATAGAGAACATCCCAAGTATGGCATCTGGTCCTTTTTGCACAGAACAGAGATGACAGAGATGGTATGTGCTGCAAACATGCCATGGTCAGAAAAGCAAAAAAGGAGATGGTCAAAAGAGGGTCAGAAAGCAAAAGACAAAGTTCCAGGTTTTTTAGTACAGTGCAGTCTGCATGAATCATGAAGAGTTATCAATAGAAATTCCAGACTAGTAGGGGAAAGAGAAAAAGGGAAATGAATAAAAAAGGTTTGCAAACTGAGCATATTTAATCTCATTTAGATTTTAATTTTGATGTACAGTGACAAAAAGTTGGATATAAACATTTTATTGTCGAAGAAACAGGCTCCAAGAAAGTAGTGACTCAGATTAAAGGATACTCTGAAAACTACTCTGAATTCTAAGAAAGCAACAAGAGTAAAGATCTATTATTTGTCTGATGAGTAATTTCTAATGCAGAATATTATCTCTAAAGTATATATTTCCATGGACTTAGTTACTTGGAAAACAATTTAAGCAAATTTTTAAATTTTGAAAAGCTGTCTTCGGGGCTTTATTTTGTTTTGTTTTTCTCACAAAGTTGGCTTTGCCTAGACAAAGCAAGACATTTGGCATATCTGAAGACAGAAGCCTCAGGACTCCCACCATGTAGTAAACTAAATTCTATTTTTATTGCTAATGATTAAAAGCAGAAAAACAAAAAGTGAGTGTTAGCACCTTGGAACCCACACAGACCACCAAAATTCACATTAATTCAACAAGCAGAAGCTGTTGCAAATTATGAAAGTGACAGGTTCATTTTAACGAAAAGCAGGGTTTTATGTACCAGGTACAATAGTGATACAAAAAATACTTGAAACTTAAAAATGATGGAGAAAAAATTGTTTAGAGTAAAGAGGTAAACTGATGTCTCATGCAAGCATTGAGTTACCAATCCTCAGAGTCTGTGGATGAAGAGCCCAGGAATTAGCTAGACTTTTATTAGTTCCTTTGAAAAGACATCCTTACTTGTATTCAACATTATTCTCTAATTTCTTTTTCTACTAATACACCTTTCTGTTTCCTTTCAGACAAAATCTGGTTTTCATTTTTTCTCACTAGGTGCTTTTTCCTCCCTTTTTCTTTTCCAACAGAATACAATTTTTGGACATGTAAAAGCTGTAACTGCACCTTAGGAATAAAAGTTTGCTTCATGAAGGATATTTTAATTCTTTTTAATTCTAGTTCAGTATGAAACCCTCTCAATTTTAAATTCTTCAGCTAGAAAAATGCTACAAGATGGGGTACTTCCTAAGACAAGCCTCAGAGCTGAAAATGCTGCTTAGCTGAGTCTCTGGGCTGCAGCCACGCTCCTAGAGAACAGAGGAAGGGATACAAGGGAAAATGAATTTATTTCTCTTGCTGAGCTATGGTGAAGCTTTGCTGAGATCAAAATATCTTCATAAAATGTCTTGACACCAGGGAACAGGAGGCAGAAAACGGTGGATATTTTCTGAGCAGAACTTATGTTAACAAGATTTCTTTTAGGTTTTCCCATGAAGGCTTGGCTTTTTGAAAGTGCTTGATTGGTATGAGCTATTTCTTTCTCATCTGCTCATTAACTGTCTTTTACCTCATATGCTATATTTTTTAACAACTTTTCAGACAAATGTTGACCTTCACCCACTTCAACAAATCAGAAGTATTAACATTTTTCTCACCAGTGGTATATGCATAGGCACCTGTTGTTATAAACGTAGTGAATTTTAGCGGATATTGATACATCTTGTTCTAGGAGACTCCAAATGATGAAATAAATAGCTGTAAAATTAATGGGAACAAAAAAAGTAGCGTTGATAGCTAATGAGGAAATCTTGAACATGTTTAGATAAATAATCTCTGATATAAAAAATGTAGTTTAAATGCCAGAGAATGTTAATTACTTGCAATTTAATAAGAAAATTAATTAAGGAACAGCACAAGTACAAAGTAAGAACGCCTGTTGCTTTTCTCAGTAGATAATTGACAGCTTTGAAATACTAATAAAAGCCAAACTTAAGACATACAAGGATATTATAGGGTCTATAATTTCATGTAGAGGTGAGTTTTGGAGACATATTAAAAAAAAATCAACTT